>NC_080633.1:11047724-11406291 GCF_027579445.1 Ammospiza nelsoni
TACTGCCCCTCTATAGTACGTACAGAAGCAGGAAGGTGGGATGGTTTGCCCACAAACATTGTGACCATCCCCTCTGGCAAGGCCAGAGGTGACCCCAACCACAGCAGCAGTACAGCCTGGATATATCCCACTGTTTGCAAAATCCCTGCATCTTTGGCAAGGTAGTGAATGGATCTTCTCACATCTGATATCATTTGCTGGCACTTGCCAAATCAGGAAAGAAAATAAAGCACCTGACTAGAGTGAGGAAGATAATTTCTGTTCCAAGGAAAGCTTTATCTTCTCAGACATTTGAAAAGCTTACTGAAAATCCAAGAGCAGCAGGATGGATAGCTTGTTAGGCAACCATTATGTTGACAGAGAACATCTGAATTTTGAGAACAGCACATAAAGCCTAAACTCAAGTAGTCCACTAGAAATGAGAAATCTTCTGCAAATGGAATCCAGACAGACACAGAGCATGGATAAATAAATCTTGGCAATCACTACCTTTGTACTGAATCTTCACCTTTCAAGGGTTAAGACATAAAACACTCACAGAGCTGAAGGAAAACACCCCAGGTTTTGGTCAGGTAGATGGCTGCCCCCAAGCCCTGCTCTGAGCACTCAGGCACAGCCTGCAGTGCCCCCAGAGCTGCACAGCTGCCAACACCTCCTCTCTTCCTTCTGCTTCTGCAGCTTCCCCCTCTCCCCTCCTCCCCAAATCAGGAACAGGGGCTGTCTGTCAGCACATCCTGAATTAAGCAGTCAGTTTGGTTTCTCATCTTCCACACACAATCACGCATTTGTCCTCAGCTGGAGACATGGGGTGAAGTCAAAGTCAGGAGACAGATCTCCAGGGTCAAGCAATCAAGATAATTTTAGCTATAAACCCATGCTCAGCTCCACTCCGGCCGACTTAAGAAAATTTTTAAGCTTTTGCATCAGAGGGAAGGCTGGGGAATGGCAGTGTCCTCATTTCTGCACTGGAAAGTCACTCCCACCCAAGAAGCTTGGACTGGTTGCGGCAACACAGGGATGTCAGCAGCCAACCAGCACAGCCTGCCACCAGCAAGTTGTCTCCATCAGGTAGATTTTTAACTGTCCTTCAGCATTTTCAGCTGAATTAGGTCCCTGGCTTACTTTAACAAGTTATCCAGTACTTACAGTAGCTTAAATTCTCCTAATCTGCTGGAGTCATTTTTGGCAAGTAGCAAAAACAGTGAATCATCCCACATTATCCCAGAGAGACTTCATAAATAAATCCTCCTATCTGAGGAGAACTTGCTGAAGGCTTTTTTATGTGAAGGAAACTATTTTGGTCCTGTAAATAAGTAACAATGATTCAGTCCAATAAATGAGCCATTTGCTTTTTCAAGCTGATCTTTACTAGAGAATGATAGAGCTGGTGGTATACCATTGTACACCTCCAGATTTCATTCATTCCCCTCCAGCAACCTACCAAAAGAGAAAGAAAAACTGATATAAACTCTTTTTTCACATTTTCAACTGAGTCCTGTGTAATCTCATTTTTATTATAAAAGCTTCCCAAAGCAGAGGTGACTCAGCAGTCATTACCTCAGACATCAACATAAAATTAGAGCTGTTATAACAATTATGTCAATTAAATTAGCTAGACATCTTTAGCAATTCTGATTATAACCAGATATTAAATTTCAGACTAATTTGAATTGCAATCAAAGCCCATATTTACATCTTAGACGAATGCCAGATAGAAATGTCAATTAATTTGTATATATTGTTTGAAAGACCAATTATGATCATCAGGCACAGTGTTAGACAGTAGCTGTACAACTCACAAACAATCTGATTCCTTTTCAAAGAATGAGTTTGCCAACTTCCCTCTTTCTGCATTTTCACATTTGTTTGCTTATTATTTTGTAGGTGGAGAAAAGGAAAATAAAAGGAAAACACACCTATTTCAATAAGAGGTTTCTGTTTCCTTAAAAATGTTAAATAAGCTCTCAAATCCAGTAAGCCTATAATGTGCATTGCTGATGGCATATTAACTCTAATAATTATTCTTTGTTAGCAAAGTGAGCTGTACAAATTTAGCTGAAGTATATAAGTCACTAAACAATGAGCATCTGTCTCAAAACGGTGCAATACATCATGCACAAAATCTCCAGTCCCTTCAGCCAACGGTAAAGATCCTCTCCCTCTGTCTGTGATAGGATTTCTGAGCAATGAATGGGGCTTTCTCTTCAGCATAATCCTTTCCTAATTTAGTGTCAGGATTTTATGATGCAATTCTTCTATTCTGAAGCTGAAACAATTTCAAGTCTTTCTTCACAAAAATAAAACATTAATAACTCTGTCTTATTGACATGAGAGTTTTGTAAACATCGAATTGCCTTTCTTTCCAGAAGACAATACCAACAAACACTTTCTCTTTGCCATCTAATGTCTTTATCTACTTACAGGGGTAAAGAGCATCTATAAAATTGCAGCTGACACACGAATAGGACGTTGGAAGGTCTGACACTCACTCGGAGCTCATGGAGAACTAAACAGTCTGTCAAGCCATTTAGCAGCAAATTGGATATCTTATTGTTCTAAATAGGATTGAAACAGGACCTGTATTGTTGTACAGAATTAGGAGTGACAATGCAGATCACTCAATTTTAAAAGGAAGAGAAAGAAATAACTGGACCTGAAACATTAAAAGGGGGTTGCAGTTTCTCACCAAAAACCTGGTCATAAACAGAGAGGAACTTTTTTTCCTTATGAATACATTTTTTAATATAGACAGGTAGATTTTCTTTACACACAGGTAAAGAAAAAGTTATCACTGTGACATTTTTATAGGAAATTCACTGCTGGAGAATAAATGGGTGAGATATTCTCTCTGGTCATAACTTGCTGTGACAAAGCTCACTCCTACAACCCCAGAACACAGCAGTGATCCCTCCAGTGTGTACAAGGCCTCAGCCAGCAGCTGGGAAAGCCAGAGACTTAAACACAGGGCCACAGTTCTGCATCAAATAGGAGGATGTGGGACAACCAGCCTTCCACAAACACACCCCAAACCACCATCATCAACACCACCAAGTTTCCAAAGTTCCCACATATGAAGTGACTGTAAGTAATATAAAAAAAGACCTCACCTTAAAATATTACTAGTTCTAAATTTGCCAACTTCATTCCTATTTCTGTCCCTAACATTACACAGAGAGCCTCCACTCAAAGTGAAACATCATCACATGGTGAGCAGCCTCTATTAACTGGCAAAGCAGGTGAGCAGGGCCAAGCAGAGCCCTGCAGACAGACTGACTGCACTTTTATTTAACAAACCTACCTCTCCTGGTAGGTTTGTTAACATAAGTAAAGATTGCATAGCTAAAATGCATAATTACACACAAACATAATTTCGGATGGTGAAAATGCCAATGTTTGTTATGTGCTGTTTTAAAGGAAAAGAAAACTATTTTGACAACAGGATTTGAGAGTGGTATTTTTAGAATTCACATACGGCACAGCATTCCAGCCAAAGAAAGAAAGCAGCAAAATATTTCTAAACTGAAATATCAGTGTATTTGTGCTCCATATTCCTGACTCATTTAAGTCCCAAATGCTTAACTTAAATCTTCCACACAGTTAAACAATGCTTTTTTTGCTTTATGCATTTTCTTATCTGCAATAAAAATGCTTAGTTTCATGTCCTTCCTATATGAACCCTAAATAACTTTTTAATTTAACACAATTTTCTGCTATCATGATTCACACCGCAGTATCCTTCTCCTCAGCCTCCTTTTTTTTTTTTTTTCAAAATAGATCTGGAACATCAGATTGGACTAGTCAGCTACTTGGTTCAATATCCTACCCCTGAAAACAGAGACTTATAAACATAAAGCTGTAGTGAAGCTTCAGGAAACTGCTACACAATAATCTGTTTTTGGAGAAATTTCTTCACAAAACTCCTTTATTTTCAGCTAGTTTCAGCTCCCAGGCATGAGAGTATGTATCCATAACCTCCACCACTTTACTTGCTATAATTGAGGCCTCTTCTTGCCTACTTCACCTGAGTGCTACTATGTTGTACATATGTTTTCTTGGAATAACTTCACAGAACTCACAGATAAATTTTACATTATGTGTGGGTTTTGCTTCCCTTTTTGCTGAGTTTATTCACACCTCCGTGATCCCTGTGTGATGCTCCCTGGGATCACAACTGTCACCTCCGTGCGCGCCTTCTCGGGACTTGGCTGCTCGGACAGATCCGAGGGATGCCTTTGAACACAGGGCTGGCAGCATCCAAGACTGTGTGCAAGCAGATGGCACATTTGCCAGCAGGCTTAACCAAGGCTGAACCGAGTGTTGTTAATGAGGTCTTGTCACAGAGGAACTGCAAAAGTGCCCCTCCACCCTTAGCTGGATGAGCTGACCTACCCACATTCCTCAGATGCACAGGACACAAGTGCTGCTTGAAACATTTCAAACACAATAGTAAGGAATCCAATGACTCTTATAGCTCCTGGCCCTTCCCAAAATCATTTTAAACATTTAACTGCCCAACCATGTATAAAATGGCCTTGAGGCTGCAAAACAATTGATGACATGTAAGTTATATGAGTGAACAATATCGAGTGTGATCCTTTAATGGCATAGGGCTTTGTGAATAAGATACACCACTCTTCAAATCAGGTGGGAAGAATACCCCCAGTCTGGAAGTGTCCAAAGCGTATTTCCTGACCTGTACCCAGTGTGAACACAAAAAAAGGGAAGATTTTCACTAACTGTGAAAGTGAAATGCACTGGGGTTTCTTTGCATTAAACAAAACATGGTAATTCCTAGAGACTGTCACCCTACTTTGCTTGTCAACTGAGCCTTTAAAAGCAAGTGAAGACAAACTAGGATAATACCAGAAATTAAAACAGAGTATTTTACAAACTAATAAAAATGTCAAGCTGTAATCCATGCTGTGACCTTGGATACAAAAGATAAAATGAAAGTCCTTCACATGGGAAGAGAATTCAGAGTTTAAGTAAATTTCACCTCACCACTGAAGGCATACAAGCAAATGTAAGTAACCAGGTCTCATTAGCAAGGCTCGCTCTAGTTTATAGTCTCACTTTCAGGTTTTCTCTGAGTCTCCCAAAGATCAAGATCATAAAAGGAGGTCAAACTGAAAGATTCATTTCACATCCACAACCAGTTTTTCAGTGAAATTTAAATGGGACACAATGTCATAGTTGGTGACAGCCATTCCAAGAGAGCCCAAGACTCCATCACTCAGTTTAAAGCTATAATCCAACCCCAGTTCCTCCCCAAATACAATGTAAAGCACCAGCAGTTCATGTTGCAACACAGACCAGAGTATGATTCCTCTTCAACAAAATGCCTCAATGCTATTATTTCAGCTTTTATTTTTTCTATTAGGGCCAGTAATGTAATTGGGAAAAAAAATCTCAATTGCTTCAAAATTTAACAGTTTACTCAGGTTTTAATGACAAATCTCTCGGGGACATGATGTGTTGGGTTACTTTTTTGCTTCACAAAGTAATAAATCAGGAGTAAATGGATTATAAAAAATTATTTGTAATTCTGACCCAGTTCAACAGATTTTTTTTTTTTTTTTACAAAATTACTTCAACAGATACTACTTCCCACACAAAGGCCAGGACTAAGAACAACATTTGGGGATTGCATGGGAAAGGAACCAGCATAGTGCATTGGGTGTTAAGTAGTCTCCAAGAGACCAGCTGATTGCTTCCCACTATGGCACTTCAATTATTTGGAACAAACAGGCACTGTCTGCACTACTGTTTATCCTTCCTCACCTCATTACTGCTCTCCAACTAAATACACTCAAAGGTTTTGCAAGTCTTCATGTAACTCACTTTGCTGTATCCAAAGGCACTGTAAGGTCTAACTGTAATACCTGCCACAGAGAGTGAGCATGCAACCCAACTGCTGCTTGGCAAAGCCTGGGACGGAGACTGGAATATGTGCATCACCCATGACTTCACATTTCAATTTTCCTTCCAGTCTACTCTAGCTGTTCTGCTTAAAAAAAAAAAAAAAAAAAAGTCAACACCAAAATCACAAGCTCAAAGCCTTTTAATCAGGGAAGAAATAAAAGCTTAGTTCCTTTACACGGTTAAACACATTAGGATTCTCCACCCTTTACAACCCTTATGGTGACACCTGGAATGAGCCAGGTTTAATTAATTTGGTTCAAATCCCCAGAAAAATGAAGCTGACCTCTAGAAATCATCCTATCCTGCTTCTGGACACCGTTATTTTCCATCAGGAACACATGTTGAAAAGGGGCTTTTGCTGGTCAGTTCTTGCTCCTTGCATTATGTGGTTCTACCAATTACCTCTGCAGCAAGGAAGGGAACAAAAAATCATCAGAGAGCAATGTTACAGTCTTTATAATCCAATGGTAATGGCAATGATCACAAAGTAAGGAGAGATTTTACAAGCAGAACTCTGTGTTTTCAAATTCAAATGTTCCAGTTTTTATTCAGAGTGATTACAGGCTTGATCCTTATGCAATTATTTGCTCTGCTAGGCACAAATTTTCAATGGCTTTCTCAGCCATTACAGTCAGCACTTGAAATAAATGGCAACTCTGTCTTAGAAAGGAAGACAGAAGTTCCCTCTTGAAGCAGGTGGCATCAGCACTATCAAAATGAGTTCAGTGTTTCCAATGGTCCAGCACTGGGTCAATGTCAGGACCTAATCTTCTCCTTTCAAGCAGGTAAGTGCTACCAGGACCTGTTATACCTTTCAACCCTTGCTAAAGGCTCTGCCCACTCTTTTCTTACCTCTGAGCAGCTCAGTCATGCACCACGCAGCTGCTCCCAGTACAGCGAGCTTGGTTCACATCTTTCCTTTCTCCAACATGGGAAACTGAAGAAGAACTGAAGAAAGGAACCTTCCCTGACACACTCCACTATTCACTGGGGGGTTTTTTCCACTTATTTTTCAGTTGGTGTCTGCTGTGTAAACAGGAATCTCATCCAGTGGCTCCAACCTTGTGCTCCCTGTGTGGAGTAATGTAGCTCAGGGTCTGAATGCTGCCATTCAGATGTCAGGCACAGCCAGCCAGCCTCTGCTGATAAAGAACAGCCATGACCCCAAAGGGGATCTTCTAGGAGAGCTTTACATGGAAGGAGACCTGGCCCTTCAGCAGTACCACAGACTCACAGCCCCTGTCACTGTGACCTGTCCCAGCATGGCCCTGTCCCAACCTCGTGACCCAGAGTCTCTCACTCAGCCTGCTGAATTCCGAGCTTCCAGCTCTTGGGTTTGGACTAACTTGCAGAAGGAAGCATCCCTTGCTCCCTTCTCGTTTCCTTTGTGGATCTGTGTTCAAAAACATGAAAGGCCAGAGCCAGACATGCTATTGAGCAGCCTTGAACTCAATCCATGGGTTGTAAAAGAAAGCCTTTATACCATTATGCAGGAAAACAAAAGAAGAAACCCTTGAAAGTATTCCTTCACTTTCCTTGGACAGAGGAAAGTAACCCTCTTTGTCCCCAGACTCCATTCAGTTCTGTCAGATAAGGACTTGCTGAATAAAACAGCCGCCCGATACCACACACGAACTTCTGACAGAATAGCTCTACTTAAGAATAGAAAAAAAAAAAAAAAAAAAAAAAAAAAAAAAAAAAAAAAAAAAAAAAAAATTACTCCTGTTCTTTAGTAGGCTTTGAAATCTCAGTCAGGCATTTCTACTTGGAAGTTCAGGTTTAAACCTGGAGATCCAAACAGAATTACAGCCCTAAAATTGGAGAGATGCTCGTGCAGCTGGCCATTGGATGAATGCAAGGAAAGGAAAACACTTGAACCCAAAGTCTGCTTCTCTGAAAACAAATCCTGTATTATTTCTTTGCAAACTAACCTTGGATGAGGGTCTGGCCAGCACGTTCAGCAGCACACCCTGCATCTGCCAGCTCCAGTCAAACTAACACAGAGCCCCATGACAGTGACTAAGAGCAAGCATGAAACTGGCCTGAATACAGAAGTGCTCACAGTTTTTAAAGAAATGGATAATGGGTAATTTGTAGGAGTTGGTTGTCAAACTATATATTTTGGGGGTTTTTTTGTATGCTAGCTAATAATAGGCCTAAGCCTGTAACTTGCACTAGGAATAATGATTAAAGTAGCAAGCTTTGGCAGTTCCTGTCTGAAGGACTCTCTCAGCTGAACTCCTCCCACAGCCACAGCAAATCCTAAGAGGTATCTTAGGAGTGGATAATATGAATCACCACTTTCTAAAGCAAGAAGGATAATGCAGATTGGCAACCAGTTTTTTGGGGTTTTTTTTTAAGAGGTAAAACCCATCATGAAATGAAATCACTGCTGACCCATAGGAAGCCACTGGCACAGCCAGTGATTAAAAGCATCTCATAAAACACATCCAGGGATGTTACATCCTTAACTCTGAATGATTTTTTGTCATTTTAGATGACAAATTGTACTAGAGTTTCAGTCTCACTAACTTGACCAAATAATTTTTGGAAGTGTCAGAAAAAGATCTACTTAATCTTTTTAGTGATCAATACCACTGTATTACACAGAAGATTATGCAATAGATTTAGCAGAAGTTAACAGAGAGCTATTTGTGAATCTAAAATGGTGACTTGACTGGATACATCTAAAAGGGAAATTAGTATTAAGGGGTGATGTGGCAAGCTAAGGACTGGTCAGGTAGTAAAAGAATAATACCCTTAAAGAAAAACAAGAAAGAAGTAATTTTCACTTTCATAAAACCATGATTGATAAAGCATTGACTGAGTAGCTAAAGCATGGAGTGAAAAGAAAAAATTCAATCCTGAACCTAATTTGAGCCTTGTACATCCATCAAATTCACATCCTGATAATAGGATTGGTTTAGAAAGAGCGACCAACAGTGAATACAATGAAATTATTTCAAGAGATCTTTATAGCAAATTACCTCACAATGTACTCTTTCAGCAATTCGAGGGCCAGGCAAGAGCTTTTTTGACTGTTTTAAAGATCCTGGGATTTAACAGCACTTATAAGCAAGGCTTGTGTTCTGTTGGAGCTGTATAGAAGTAAATTGCTGCACACTGGGACTCCCCAGTAACCTCCATCTGTCTTCCACCTGCTTCCAGCACAGTGCATGGTAGCAGGGACTGCCTGATTTTTTTTTTTCTATCAGTATTGGAAGCACACAAGAAAATGAAATTTAAGAAATTAACAACCACAGTGGATAACAAAAGTTGTAGCTAAAGGAATACTCTTCAAGAAGCAACAACCAGGCTTTGGACAAATGCTACCATCAAATTAAGGTTTGGTTGTCTTGCATAAATGTATGTATTCATCACAAAAAAATCAACCCATAATGCTGAGCAGTAGAAACAAAGTGTGAATCTTCATATAGAACTAAGTCATTATCTCTTCCAGAACACTTTTTCCATTTAGTAAAATACCCACTGCCATTATAAATTGCTAAAGTGGAAAAAGAAGTCAGAAATAAATGCAGAAAACTTTTCATTTTCCTTGTCATTGCTGTTAAGTACAAACACTTTCAGCCTGCAACAAGAATAATTTATGTCAGAGGAAAAGAAAATAGTAAGAAGAACTTAAAGACACACCATAACTTCTATATTTAATTTTTACATATAATAAACACACATTAGATGATTGCAACAATATACCTACTTAAATGACTTATTTCAGCTAAATGAAAAGGTTAATTATAAGGCTTGGAAAATTATGCAAAATGAAAAAAAAATACAAAACCCCATCATGAATCTTAAATATGACAACTTTATTTCAAGACTAAAGCCACAAACTTTGTTGTTTACACATTACAAATGGGTAAGTGTTCATTTTATGAGATGGTGCCAAGAAGGTCACAATTAGAGCAGTAAGGAAACACTAATATTAGTTATATTCTATTTTATTCAGATCAGAATAAAAAAGTGAGCAAAAAACCTCAAGCACAGAGGTTACTTCAAGGACATTAAAAAGGGGAGAAGTGCATGTTTTCATCAGCAGCTCACTCAGTAAAATGTGTTGAGTCTATCACATGCAAAATCAAACTCATAACTGCTTGACACTGTCAGGAATCAAGTGGCTGGATTACTGCACACTGCAACATTTTTCATCTCTACCTGAAAACAAAAGCAGTAAACCAGGTAGGCAACTCCAACCCTTGATATAAATGGGTATTTGTCTCTGCTTAAACCACAGACTGACCTTTGTTTACCTGGCTATCTTTTAACCCAAGTGTGGACAGTCCCAGTGTCCCAGGCATGGCTGGTCCAGACACACTCATTCCAGTGGGAGTCCTTCCAGTTTGCTAAAAGCACAAGTCTCCTGCAGTGCAGGGTCAGAGAAAAGCAGTTCAGAGCTCAGAAAAGGGCAGCCTTGCCTTAGCCCTGCACCTCAAACACTGCCTGTCCACTTGCTACAGTGCATTACCAATCCAAGGTATCCGTAGGAAATGCCGTGGCTGGAGCCAACTGGGTCCAACAGTGCCAGCCAAATGGGTACAACAGGCCTGTGAAAGAAGAATGGCTTGTGCAGGAAACAAAGCAGGAGGAATAAGCACTGGAAGCCTCACAGCTTTGCCACTTGGCTAGGAAAGCCACAGCCATGTGCAGCAGCGAGCCCTGAGCGAGGAACCGGCAGCTGAAAACGCTCAGCCCTCCAAGCTGCAGGGACTGTTCCTGAGAACAGACCCACAGTTGTCAACGTTAACACAATTTCACACTGTCTCTAATCACATTTTAATTTTAAAATACCACATTTTCCAATGGTACATTTCTATTCCTTCCCATTTTACATGGGATTTGCATTTCTTAGAAGCAACTGGCTTCTCTGGGCTGGCACACTTTGCTTGAGTCACGCATTGAAACCTGCACTGCTGTTACACGGCCCTTCCCTTTTCCTTACATCTAACAGGAACCACAAATGCAAACACACCAAACTAAAAAGGGTAGGTTTGCATCTGACTCTTTGCAGACACAAAATAACAAGCAAACATAACTGTATAAAAAAGTAGCACTGAAAGCCACTTTTTCTTCCAAGTCCTAACTCCCATTTTGCTGTGCTTGATTGCCTAGAAACCACAAAAAATGAAGCTCTAAGAATACAATAACTAGAAATATGATTGCAGCACGGAACAGGTAATTTGCATTCTATATTTAGCACATATGCATATGTTAGTGCTGACATGAACAGCTATTAGAAATGCCTTAAAGGGTCTCAACCAGAGCTTTTTCAAATAAGTTTTTCATGGTAAACATGACATGAAATATTTAATATACAGAGTTAATAATGTGGAAGAGCTTACATTTCAGACTGTTCATCACTGTTAATCATAAGTGCATAACAGGTTTTATGTTAGCCAGTGGATGGAAATACCTTGAAGCCGCTAGCTTTAGAGAAACACATTAATAATTATTTGTTTGTATTTAAGAAACAAATGGAGATGCATTCCTAGGCTGGTAGATTAAAGATGGAAGATTAGAATCTGTGTCTCCTTCCTCTAGAGTGGGAAACACAAGAAGATTTTCTAACAGACAGATAAATCAGCATCACTTTCAAGACAAAAGCACCACACACTAGGAAGGAAGATACCAAAAAATTAACATAATTAAGTCTATGGAGTAGCACCTAAGATGGGAAGGTACTGGATTTCCACAAATTTGGGGAGCTGCTTGCTTTCTGTGGCAAAAGGCCACCTTCTCCCTGCCACATGCCAGATGAAGCGGAGAGAAGAACCTGGGATTCACCCCATGCTGGGCTTCCCAAGGACTTGTACTGAAGGCTTGGAGGTGAGTGTCCTGGTACAGTCTGTCAACCTGAGACAAACATTCCTTCCTTAAGAAACTTTTAGTTGGGGTGAAACTCCCTCACTCCAAAATAATAGAGCCTCTAACACAGGAAAAAATCCTGTGTTATGTTGGGAATCACCTTACAGCTGGTTCTGCAGGAGCAGCTGGTGATCCTCCTCAGCTGAGAGGAATACTGAGCCACAATCCAACGTAATTATCACCATGCTGATTCCTTCACTGTGTGGGGGGCATCTCAGCAGAGAGCAGAGAAGCAGCACAGCACCCTTTGAAGGGCAGAACCCAGCACAGCAAGCTGCCAGAGCTGCAGCCTGGTCCCCTGCCGTGCCTTGGAGGGCACAGAGCAGAGCAGCCTCTCTCCTCCCAGCACAGGGCAGAGCCGTGCCAGGGAAGTGCTGGGGACACCCCACCAACAGGAACAGCTCCAGAAGGAACCAAAGCTTTATGAGCTCCACCACCACAGAAAATCAATGAGGCCTGCCCTTCCAAGCCATTCATAAAATTAAAACTAATACGGTGTCAAGTACACACGGAAAACAAACAAGAGAGGAAATCAAAAACTTAAAACATTTCTCTCTGATCATGAGCTAAATACTCCAAGATAGTGCACAGAACAGATGTGCTGCAAGATTAATTTAGGCTGACATTGCTGAGCTTTAGGATGATGCTGTTCTTTCAGTAGACCCTTCAACAAAAATCTTCTGATGCTTTTCCTTGTTAGGTAACCAATTTGGATTGATATTAGCCAGCCACATAGTCCAGAAAACTTGCTTCACATTTCAGATTCAGATATCCTGCCAAAATATTCTTCAAATGTAGGTGTAGGAAGAGGAAAATACAGACTTTTTATTTTTGAAAAGAAAGAAAATATGAAACAGGGAAGATATTACTTAAACAGTGGAATATAATTAATCACCAGGTTCATTAAAAAAAAGGGTGAAGACACATTACAACCAGTTCTCTACAGAAATCAATTTTACTTAAAAAAAAAAAGACTGCCAGGTTTCCTCTTCCAATTTGCCTTCAGGACTGCTTCCAGTTCTGGTCCTAACACTAATGAAATGGGGAAGAGAATGAAACATTGTCACCTTACTGAGTTTTATGGAAGAAACAATACACAACATCAATCAGTGCTCTGTCAAGGAAGCCCAAAGGAGCTTCCAATCCTTCATAAGCCTGGTTTGAGTGTGGCTCTTTGCCACTGCAAGAGGAGTCTGAACCTGAACCACAGCAGCTCTTCTAGCAGTGGAAATGACCATGCCTCCATCAGGGTGTTTTTGCTACAAAGTCATAATGTGGGATTCCTCTTTCGCTACCAAGCACAGAGCATAGCTGCTGACAATTTTAACACTTTTTCTGGACTAATACAGACAGTTTTCTAAGGGCACTAATTAAAAATGCTCAAATGGTTGTGACTGGTGTTTGATTTAGAGCAATTGTAAGTATCTTACTGCACCTGCAGGGTAGGCAAAGCAACAACTGAACCAAGCACATTGGTTCCACCCAATCCAGCTACTTTGATGATAAAAACTGCTTTTTCAGGCTTTTAATTTCTCTAGCTGAAAAGATTTATGACAGTAACACACATAATGATACAGTTCCTAACAGCTTGACAAAGAAATATACTGTTGATGTTGGCCACAATCACTTCAATAACTTTGCCTTCACTTAGAACATCTGGACATGAACATATGAGCACCTATGGACAGAAATCCTCCCAGCCTGACAGGCAAAGCTTCAATTTAAAATTTCCATAATGAGTTTCATACTGCACCATGATCCTGAATAAACATCTCTTAGAGCATTTCACCACCAACTCCAGAAAGTATCACTAATACCTCACCAATGAAATAGTTACCAAATCTACACCTCCACAGCATCTGAATACTGTGGCCATTGCTAGAATTTCTACTCACAGTATTACACTGAGCTGGCAAATGAAACAAACACTACAAACAGAACAAGCTCTGCTCCTACAGGAATTCTATGGCTCAGGCAAGAACTGAGAACACGTAATGAAGACTATCCACATAACCTTTCTAGAAACACAATGCTTTTATGAAATATGTGAGCCCTATTTTATGCTCCACATTCCATGAGGATGTCACGCTCAGAAAGAAATGATAGCTTCAGTAAATCACATCAAGAGAAATCCAAGAGTTTATTCTGCCTATCTGTTTTGATCTCCTGAGAGTTCCTAAGACACAGGGCATTTTGTCACTCTGAAGTTATTTTAAGTAGGAGCCATGTGCATTTTCCACAGAAAAAGAAATCAAGGGAAAAAAAAGTATCGTGCACTTAATGACTAATTAAAATAACAAACTGAAGGAATTTTCACACCTCATTGGGCTAAGGACTTTTTACAGAATAATCCCTGAAAGTTTTATTTGGAACCTTCACAGAATTGTATTATCCTTTTAGAAAGCCTGTAACCAAGAATCTGCAAGCACTTGGTAATGGCCTCAATGCCTGTTCATAAATAATGAACTTAATTTTTCCTAACTACAACACCTCATGCTATAAGGAATTGCATAGTAAATTAATTCATCACTATGCAATGTACAGAGGAAATAATTAAAGAATCTTGATTGATTTCTTAGTTTAGTCACAAAAGGTACTGTGCCTAAATGAACTGAGTATGCTTTCACAGCCATCAGAAATAAGCAAAAATAAACAAGCTACAGGGCAGTACCTTCAAGGTCCTAGTCTCTGTAATTAAAACTTACTGAACTTATTGAAGAAGGTAAGTTTCATTAATAACCCACCATGACACTACACATGAACTCAAAGCCACCAAGATGAGGCAATGGTGAATTCAATGGGCTTCCTAAACACAAGGCAGAGGATTCTTACAGAAAGTCTCCAATTAACTACAATAGTGCCAGTCTCACTCATCGTATTTATGGGGAGCAGCCTTTTTATGGAAGAGAAGTCACATTGTGCCCTTTGCTTATTTTGTGAAAGCAGCAAGGTGGGAAAATAAAGCTCAACCCTAAGGACAACTTCACTAGTTAAATACTTTTAAGCATTACAACATGACTCCCAGACAATAAGTCAATATTAAATATTATCAGTTATCTCTGTAGGAAATGCTAAACAGTAAATAGTAACCCAATTTCAGTTCAAAAATAAGAAAAGGAATCATAGAAAGAGCAGTAATTCAAATGCCTGATTTCTCCTTACAGTACAAAGATGTATCAAAGCTGAGATTTGTGAAGAGTTAAGAAGAAAGTTAAGCTCTACAATAAAGAGAAGATAATCCTATGCTTTCAATGAGTCACTGACCCATTTCCTATCCAAAAGCCTCATATAAAGAGATCTTCATCTCTTATCAATGCACAAATCACACCAATATTGCAAACACCTGGCAATGCTGCTGAGGGCCAGGGAGGTCCCTCATTGCCATTCTGCATGCCAGGAACTGGTGCCAGAGCTGTGTGCAGCAGAAACTCAGCCTGAGGCTTTCTACCTCCTAGACTAAGTCCCCAGGCACAGAAAATCCCTTCTTGTTAAGGAGACCTGTTACAATAATACCCAAAGTCCCTAGCACCATGTTATCTGAGGTTTAAGATCTCTAGGTAACACAGGTCACTTCAGTTTGCAATCCAACCCCTTTGCCAGAACAGATTTCTTTTCTCACTAACGCCAATTAACCCAGTTAAATAGATTTAATCCATTATTGGGGTGGGAAGTTGCTGCAAGATGTAAGAAAATCCCAAAATACTCTCCAGAGTTTTCTTCTGGGATGAAGTGTTACAAGGCAAAAACAGAATGCACCAGAGTGTGACAGCATCAGAGGGAAAGAAGCCAAAATATTAGCTGTGGCATACAGATTTAGAAAGACAGGTTATGATAATTGCTTTTATATAGACACTTTGGCATGGTACTATTTGAGAATAATGAACAAAGATTTAACAAAATCAGTTTCACCTGTTGCCCTGCTCTGACTCAAACACATATATAGAGAAGGAAATGCCTCCAAATGTAGTGAGCACTGAGAATAAAAAGGACCCCTGAAGTCCTAAACTGCCATAAACCAAATGCAGATGGAAAATTGATCATCTGTCCTTCATCCATTTGACTGAAGGCAGAAACTGACTTCCTGCAAGTTATTAATTAAATTTACTGGACAAAAAATTAATCCTTTGTGTGTGGCCGTCACATTATCTTTCATTATTCAGAAAACTGAAATCCTACTGTTCTAGCTCACTTCACCTTCATTTCCCAGTCCTGGAAGAGGGTACCCTGAAGTGCTACCCACATCAGGCTAAGCCTTTCACAGTGGCATCAATTATTGCTCCTGTTCTTGCTTCTGGGTTAATTCCTCTCAGACCTAAAGCGCAGCTTTCCTAAAAGCAGCTATTTATTAAAGCAGTTCAGATAAAGCAAAAGGGGCTTCATTCATGAGGTAAATACAAATGAAGCTTGGACTAGCATTTGAACCATGTCATCTGTAGTGAATGAAATAACAGAAGGAGCTTCAAAAATAGGAGTGCAATAAAACCCTGTTAAGGTCTCCTCCTGGCAGTAGTTGTTGTCAGAGCTGGAAAATGCCCCCTCAGCTCTGATGCAGCTGGGGCAGCTCCACTTCAGAGGGGACAGTGTGTGGCCAAGCCCTGGTGCCACACTTGGGCTACAGGGGAGCCTTAAGCTGCAGCTGCTGCTCCAAAAGCCCTTCCCAGCAAGGGGAGACCACAGTCCATGACATTTGTACAGTGCAGAAGGATGGGACAGTCAACAGCACAAACTCAGAGAAAAAAATGAAAGAAAAATGGCTAGATTTTTCAGAGACGAAAATCATTATCAGTCCACCCTACATTGCCTATGTAAATGTCCTCAGGAACCATGAGAAACATTAAACTACAACAGACACAGCATTGTGCACGTTACAGGAACTGTTTTACACAGCCCCATTGTTGGAAAAGGTGGTTGTTACCAGCCCACCTCCCAAGGACTAAACTACACCAACCACTACCAGCCCCTGGAAATGACTCACTTGCTCAGGCATAAGAAATACAAGATGGTATTACATTTTTCAGTATAAAAAATCCTGCCCATGAGCATTTCTAAGTGACCAAAGACTCTACAGGCTCAGCTCTGCTCTGTATTCCATGAGGAACAAAATAGCTGAGAGCAGATTTTCACATGTTCCCTGTTTGTCCATTCATGGCTCCACAAAAATGCACCCTGCAAACACTGGCATATCCATCATTCATGCTCACAAACACATTTCTTTTCTGCTGGCACAAGCAGCACACCTGGAGCTACCTTTTCTGTGTATTGGTCAGTGTATAGAAAATTTAACACTGTGAAAAACAAGTCCCTTGGATTAGAAAACAGACTGCAATAAAGCAAGAATTGAATTGGCCGATTATCTCAATATGTGGTTTTAATTACCTCTAACTCATAGCAGTCTGCTCATTAGCATCCTTCAGATGAGACCTTAAATATCCATACCCTCTGTGCCTGCCTTGGACAAAGAAGATAGCTTGGGGCTTTTTGGAAAAAAAACAGATTCCTGCCTCGTTTTACTTGGCTGCTACAGTCCTCTGAGGTGGCTGCAATTCAGAAAAGCCATAGGGCTTGCAGCTTGGGAATTAGGATGGAAATTGTTACATGAATGCAAATACTGTTCTTGGTCTTTTCTTGAAAAAAGCACCTATTTACTCACCAGCCTTAAAAATTAAATGAGGTTCTAATTAAGGAACAATAAGCCACAAACTAAAAAACAAAACCTGGCAAAAGCAGCCCAAAGGACACAATTTAAGACTAAACAGACCAAATAACCAAGTTATCACTTAAACAAAGCTATCTAAAATGGAACCAAAAGAATAAAGGAAATACAGAATTTAAAATGAGCTTGGCAGAGTCAAGAGAAAAGCTGAAAAAGTGAAAGAGAAGGTATAAGACCTTGGCCACAGGAGCTTACTGGAGTTTACAAGTTAATGGATTCCCAGTTTAACAAAAATGCATTATTACAGTCTGAATGTGCCTAGCTCTTTGCGGGGCACCCAGAGAGGATTAATCTCCTGCCCCACCTCCTTTTACACACAGTAGCCACAATCTGGCCCTTCAAGTCTGACTACTGCAAAATGCCAATCAATTTTTATGGGAAGTGGCAGCTTCAAAATTACATTTCATGGCATTTTCTTACTTCAGATAAAACAAATATTCCTTTAGTTATGCCATGCTCACAAGAACACCAATGCTGAAGGTTTAAGTACTACACAGAATACACACTACACTGTTGGTTTTAGGCACCTGAATGAAGTGGTTTAAGTTATGGAAAGGCACTGCTGGAGCTTACAGCTGAAGCACAGTATGGAACCTGACAAGTGTATCTGAAATCCTGTAATTTTAACCTCGTTGACACCTCACACAACAGCTAATCAGCTTCCTCTAACACAACTATCTATTGCACTTTAGAAACCTTCATCTTCCCTCGTTCTTAACAGAACCCTCTCCCAGTCTGCAAGGCTGAGGATGAGGACAGGTGCAAAGTAAGCACATTACTTAAGAAAGGAAAATCACTTTTAATTACCAGATTGCAGCCTTAGCTGCACAAATGCAGAGACCTGTAATTTTGATCCCTGCCTGAAGATATGCTTGGCACTAGGGCAGTCTTCAGGGACAGCAGACTGTTTCAGATTGCAGGGTGGCAGGATCCTGGCTGACAACTGCAGAGTTTTGGCAGCAGGGAGGGCAGAGGGGGCTCCAGCCCCGGCTGGGTCAGCCAGGAGCTCCTGCAGAGGACAGCTCTGCCCAGGCAGGGAGAGGCCTCCCCATCTCCATAGGAGACTGTGCCTGTGAAGAAGTTTAAAGCCACTGAGGATGAGTCCAAAAAAATCAATTCCAACTCTGTGGAAATAAACCTTAAATTTGGTACTAAAAGCTGACTCTATTTCCTTCTTGCTGGGAGAAGGATTTCTGCAGTGTTTTGTTTGAACTGGTTAGTCACACACCAGGAGATAACGCTGGAGAAGGCAAAAAGAAAATAAACTACAGCAACAATGAACAGTTCTAAACAAATCAGGATGGTTTCACACAATGCAGGCAGCCAGGGAGAGGACTCTGAGGGTAAAAGCAGGAGGTGAAGTCATGGGCTCCAGGCTCATCCTTACCTCAATCAACAAGCTTGTTCAGAAACAAACTGGCAAACACAGTGACCTCTCTGCCCTGCCCTTACATGCTTATCATGTTTTGACTAAAAGCTTGTTATCAAAAGATGAGCAAATTCCCAGCACTATCTCATTAAACCCTCTGCTGTTTTCCTGAAGGAAAGTGCACCAGTGGTACAACCTACAAGTTCTGTTTCTTTGTAATAATTACACTACAGAAAAGGTTTCTTTGTATCAAACAGTGGCAGGGCAGTTCTAAAAGAATCAGCAGCCAAACATTGCACTTAACATCTGCCATTTTAACAACCACTTCTACCTCTACCTCAATAGATAGTTGTAAAATTCTAATAAATCTTCTGACTGGCACCCATCTCTCCCTATTTTATCTCATCAGAGGTTTCTTGCTTGCTATAATTTTGTAGAAATGGTAGCTCTAGAGATGAATTTGAAAAATTAAGATGTACACCACACAGTTTCAAGACAAGATAAAAAGCACCTCCATTCACAACTGTAACTGACTGTTCCTAGTCTGCAGGACACCTCCATCCCTAACCACCCACCCTCTCCTCTTTTTAAGTAAGGCTGCAGCTGGTCTCCAAGAGGTTCTAAATTAAGGCAGGAATGTGGTACAAAGTGCATGTGCACGAATTCAGATCTCTCCACACCCACTGAAATGCATCTCCAGAGAAACAAAAGCCCAGTACAGCAAGGGATGGAGAAAATGGGCACTTGTGACACCCATCTTACAAAGTAACTGCTAAATGTGTCTCAGGAGTTAACTCATTCACCTCAACAACTCTTAACCACTGTTAGTAAGAGACATAGAATATTAAATAATACATATTCTATTTCACCTTGTGCTCTTCCATGGAGTAATAAGGTAATGCAAAAATTCAAGAGAACACAGAGCTGGAGATTGTAAATTATGTTGATAACATGTCTGTAAATAATATGAAATAAAGACAAATAAAACAGTCTTTTAAAGGACTGTGGTCCCAACAAGAAGTGGAACAGTGTTCAGAAATAGATGATATTTACTTTAGAATACCTTTGCATGTTGGAAGGTAAAGATCAGATCAATGTATGTGCACTCCACTGAAGGCCAAACCCACCAATCAACATCCACTTGTGTGCTGTAGGGTTTTCTTAATTCCAGAATCAAAACAAAGCCTCCTGAAAGTGAGGTGAAATGCTTTTGCACCTCCTGTAGATACTTTCACATATACAAAAGATGTCTCTGTGATTGTCACACTTCCATTTCAATCAGAGTAGGACACAGGCAAGTACATGATAGAAGATGGAGGAAAGTCTTTCACCATCCACTTACAACTGACTACATGTATTAACCTCACACTCTGAACCTACCATCCCATTTACCTCCTCCAGATGCCAACCACCCTTCTCACATCTCTCTTGAATTTCCATTCCCCACAGGCTCCCATTTCTCCTCCCTTCTTCCTCCTCTTGCTGTTAGCCTGTCTCCTGTTTCACCAGCAGCTTCTGGCTTTGTACTTGCCATGGTTTAACAAGGGCCTCATGGTCAAACAAGATTTAACCTCTGCCATTCCTACAGCTCCTGCTCTGCCTGTGCTGCACTGACACATTCTGCAGAGCCATGACACTGACTGTGTCATAACTGAACCAACCACACAACAATTCTGCAATTCTTGAGCCAGATCAACCCCCTGGCTCAGAGAGGCAGGGATGGCACACCTGGGAAAAGGAAGGAGCAGGAACCACTGCAGAAACCTGGACCACCACTGAACTGCAGCCTGTGCTGGGCTCTCCCTGCTCCCACCCTCCCAGGGTTCTTTCCATGGCCACTGTTCCCCACCTGCCAGCACTGGCAACTCTCACCTACAGTTCCTCATCCTCTAAGTTTCACTCAGCACTTTGCTAGCAGTGACACGGGCAGTGCAAATCTCTGTCCCCATATTAAAATGCTGTGGCTCAATGCCAGATTTTAAAGCCTGATAACTTATACATTTTGTTTATTAAAGAGATGGAAGTGAAAACAGATGAAATCTGGCTAGGCATACTCCATGTTATTCATACTAGCATATATCCAAATCACCATTTATTTCTGTGCATATGTAAACTGATGATGGATGAGATGAAAAGTCTTTTTTGATAGAACTCCTATTAAAAAATGAATTAGTGAAAAATTCCCAGCTTACTAAGCCATTACACACTCTAGCTCAATTTTGATCTATATTGATTTAATGATATTTCTTGGAACTAAAACTAGCTGGTATGTTATTATGCATTCACAGAAAATAAAGAACTAGAAATCTATTGGTACAGGTTAATCAAACTGTCAACAAACCTTCCTTGCTGCATAGCATAATCCACACAGCAATCTCAAAATACATTACAGGGCATTTTATAACACAAATAAACTTTAACAGGTTTTATTTTATATATAAAACACTGTCACTGCTAAGGCACTAAAATATTATATCAGCGTTGGAATTTTACTTGAGATGCCGCATGTTTTTGAACTTGGGTAGAGTCTGGAGAGTTCCCAGAAGTTAAAAGCAAAAGCCCTGGACTCCCTGGTTGAGCTTGGATGACCAGAACCTCAAGTAAAACTTCACTGGTTACATCTAAATCCTAAATGCAAAGCAGTTACAGAACATTGCTATGCCACAACATACAGGCAATGGGGCCAACATAACCTGGGTGGAAATTTCAAAAGCTCATTTTATTTGCTTTTTCCTCAGAAAATTTTATGGAAAAACTCAAATTGGATTCAAAACAGAGAGAGAGGGAACTCCATTAGGTCAAGCCTCACCTCAGTCACACCATCTTAACAACCATTACAACTCTTACTTGTTCACAGACATAATTTCAACTGAAATGGAGGTGACCCAGCAAAGCATCTGCAAGAGAGGGTTTAAATTGGTAGTCTCATATATCTTACTGCAGTGTATGGAGGCAGTTTTATACCCTCTCTGTTGTCATTATATTGCAAGATTTCTGTTATCATTACATTGCAAAGGTTCCATATTGCTGGAGTTTCACACCTCCTTGATGTTTCTCATAGGCAGCTCCTCCAGGCACTGACTCTTCCTTCTTCTCACAGCAGCCACCTGACTCCAGTTCCCTCAACCAACCCATCCACTCTTTTATAACACTCTTCTTGTTGGCTACAGCTGTGGCCTGTTAAAAGTTAGGCCTGTTCCCAATCTCTAATAATTAGCTCAGCTGCAACTCCTTAAGGGGTAAGATTACTTTCTATACTACCTTTATTTACAGAATCACAGAATCACAGAATCACAGAAGTTCAAGACTGGAAGAGACCTATAAGATCATCAAGTCCAGTCAATGTGCTAACTGTTCAACTAGATCATGGCAGCAAGTGCCACATCCAGTCTTTTTTTGAATTTTTCAAGGGATGATGACTCCACCACCTCACTGGGTAAATGATTCCAGTATCTGACCACCTACACCTCTCCATCTCATTCATGATGCTTAAAGACAAAACTGCAATGCTAAGCATTGCTTGGGCCATGAATCATGGTGTGGAGCAGTTATTCACATAGAAAATGCATGACTTACTGATTCAACAACCTGAACACAGTAGACCCCTGTCCTACAAGGTAACTTAAATTATTTGTTTAAATTAAACATGACCCTTTAAGGCTAGAAGCTTGCTTTCAAATTTCAGATAATAACACAGGTCCTGGTTTCAAGTGCCATTGAAATCAGTGGAAAGATTCAGAAACACTTCCAAAGGCTTTGGATAGAGCTCATGGAATGCCAGATCCCATTTGAGCCCAGTCATTACCAGCAGCAGTCTCAGCAGCAGTAAAGCAGAAAGAAGGGACTACAGAAAACTCCAATTATACAGCACAGCTTCAGTGCCCAGCAATTGGTCAGCCAGGCTATGAAACACCAAGTATTTCACCTCATTTGTGTTGAAAAATTAAGTATTTCTGCAATCCTTACTTGGAATTACTAAGGACAGGAAGGATAATGCCATCTCATTTCAAGCCCTGTGGCACACACAATGTCAAAACACAGAAAAATCCACAGCTGCCACCATACAACTCTAATTCCACTTCTAAAATTCACCTCCTCAGAAGCTGTGCAAATCTTGTCTCTCTAAAGTCAGTGATGACTGATAACATCAGATCATAGGAAACCTTATCCCAAAATCAGTAAGATACACACAAAATTTCAGAGATACTCAAAATAAACTAAACTGGGTCAGTGGATAAATTGCAATATTTAAAGATTTAATATATTTAACATTGTTGCACTCTTACTTTAAAGAAGTCTACACATCAAAGAGGAAGGTACCATCCTAGCTACATATTTTGTTGTTAAAATTATCCAATCCTCCTACAATAGTATCACCCAGAGACCTCAAGTGACACACTGCATTCTGTATCTTCTGCAGCAAAAGGCAGGCAGAAGAGAAAAGAACAAAACGTGGAAATGTGTTGCTAGGATAAGACGTCATGGAAACCAAATGCATGGCACTTAAATAGTGCACCATTCTGTATGTGCTTTAACACACAGAAATACCTCATTTTCCCAGGTTTAATAATCTGCCTTTGGTGGATTTAGATTCAATTTTCTTTTTTTATGGCACACCTGAGTTTAAATTCAAAATGTGTTAACCAAATATTGTCTTAGATTTTAATCTCTACCACTCAATAAGGATGATGGGATAGTATAGATCCAATTTTTTGGGCAGATTTTTTCTGCCAGAGCCTTGCAGAATCATATCCCAAAATGTCATGCGAATTATCAGTTCGGATCAGACACATCTCTCTTCTCTCATCCTGTAGGTTCCTGAAGCCCCAAGGACACTCTGAAGGAGAACAAATGAAAATGAAAATTTAGTTGCTGGCCAGAGCCTCAGGGGGCTTTTCTATTGATGTCTCTGGAGAGCAGGGAGCTAAGGTGGGAAAAAGTTTTCAAGAGAGAATTTTCCAGCAACATATTTCAGGCACGGCCCATGGTCTTCTCTCTCTTAAAAAAAAAATCCATTAAAGGTTCAAAAAAACTTCCAGTCTTTCAAAGATTACATTCCCTCTGCACACTTGAAATTACAATATCATGGGTTTCTAAACAGTAAGCCACTGTTTGCCAGCTACAGCAACAGAATGTAAAAAAGGCACATTGCCACTTTGTAAGAGCACATCCCACTACAAAGCCACATACCCAGTACACAGCATTTTCAGGATGCTTGCCCATTTTGAAACCAACCCACAAAATGAAATTAAATGGCTTCAGAATACCTGAACACAGTCTCCAGAATGTCATGCTTCCACTTCCCAGCTAGGGAGCTGGGATTTATTAAATACATTTCATCATTGTTAAAGTGCAAAGAAGACACTGTGAACAGCATTTTCACATGGCATGATCACTACTATATTTTCCTCTTGTCATAATAATAATAACAATAATAATAATTATTGCTATTATTATTACAGTAATCTTCATAATAATACAAGTGATTCTGCTTGTTAGAATTTGAATGACAAACACTTCAAATTGTCAAAAGATCCTTTTTCCTCCACCTGCTGCTATCTGATGAAGCACCAAAAGTACCATTGTGATGTAACCTAAAGCGCCCCTCTAAGAATTTGGGCTTTGATTAGGAAAAAGAAGTTGGGCTGTGTTAAAAACCATTTCCATGCATTTCCCAACAGGCCTTTTCCTTTGCCTGAATACTGGATAAAACTGCCCTTGTACAGAAGGTGCACCTTTTGGAAAACAAACAGATCTTCTAGAGAGGACCTGATACCACTTCAAAGCACACCGTAAGAATCAACAGATTTGCATGTGGCTTTGGGAACAGGATAAGGTCTCACCCACAGTCCCTGGCTTGCAACTTGCAGAATTATAAGCATTAGGAGAGCAGGAAGCAGGACTGAAAAGGATTTCATGGTAAGTCCTTCATTAGTCCTGGCAGCATCTGAGAATTGGACTGAACACTGAGCAAGTTTCCTCACTGTATTTGTATGTATTTATATGGCTTAAATATACCCAAGTGTGGCATTTCCATGATCTCTTCTAATCAAGCTCATTTTGGAAAATATCCAAAACAGCAGCGGAAATAAATGAGCTGGAGCTAGACAACACCACAAGACAACTATAGTCTAGCCCAGAAGGCAAAAACTCCTTTTTTTTTCAAGACTGATTTTTCTTTGGAACCATTTCCAGATATTGTTACCTTTTTAAATGGAAAGATGACTGCAAGTCTGACTATTTGCTATCAGAATGTCAGCATTCCTGCAGCATCCAAAAGCTACAAAGGGCATTCTTTGATCCTGTTAATATGGAAATGAGGGCACAGAGAGTGCTTTCTTTAAAGAAAAACAGCTGTATCAATAAAAGCTATTTGTGAAAGTGATGAACAATTTCCTCAACAAAATTATATCTAAGTTCTTTAAGCTGAAAATCCTATAGTTTAACAGATACTGCAGAGACTTCCTTTTGATGAGTGATCACATACAGCCATGGAAGTGGTTTGCCCACATTTTCCATGTGCCAGTCTGACACAGAATATAGCCAGATCTCCTGGGGGAGATCTCCAACTAACATCACATGAAAGCAGAACAGCTCATGTGAAAGATGCACAGGATCTCACTTCAGCGGGGACATTCAGTGAGGAAAAAAGGGTCCAACTTGCCTTTCCTGGCAAAAGTTGGGAAGAAGTACCCTGCAGGTTAAACCCTGGCAGTAAAGATAAAGCATCATTTGCTTTCTTACAAAATGATGCCCAGGGAGATTTCTAAGCAGTTCCTCCATTCTTACACAGCAGAGGCCTGGGTCTGTTCCTCAGAAGAGCTTTCCACACCAGAGTGGCTCTATGCAGGGCTCCAGATGAAAATAAGAGGAACATGGGGAAAGGAGGGATGGCAGCTCACTACCAGCCCTGGCCAAACCCTGTGACAGAGGCTGTGATGGGCAGAGCCAGGCACGTTGGGCAGAGCAAATCCGTGATTCCTGGAGGACAGCCTCCAAACTGGAGGACAGCAGAGAATCTGGCAACCAACAAGCACTCACAGGGTACCAGCTCAGCAAGGAAACCAGTCCTCAATCTTAGTTTCTGATCCCACTGCAGATACACCCCTCTGCTGCCTGCTGGCTCCCTTCAGAACAGGAGCTGGTACTCGTGCAGCCCTTGCACAACAGCAGCTGCTCCCCACACCCCACTGCAGCAATGATGAATTACTCTCTGTCAAGTTCAACACATGATAATGAAGTGAAAAGAAGAGAGTGAGAATGCTCTGATATTAGAATTAGGTAATCTATTAAGTAGCAATAGCAAGGCCCTTGTTGCTAGCCAGGATCTAGAGCATCCCTTCAACAGCTTGTCTTTGTTTAAAGCTTTGTTTCCTGGAAGTGAGAAAGTAACAAAGAAAAGGCCATAAATAATTGTTCAAGACATTAACTCTTTTCTCCCCTGCAGCTTTTAAAAGAAATACAAGCTATAAACTACCCTATAAACAGATCCTGAGTTTCCTGTGACAACTTTAATGTCAAGCAAAGCCCGGCACTGAGCAGCAGTAAGTTTTCCAACCCCGTTTTGAATATGGATACAGTTTCAGACTGCTGTGGAGCCTATTTTACAAATTCTCTCTTTTATTAGTTAGGTCTCTGCTCCAATTATCTTTATATTGTTCATATTTATTGCACAGTATTGTACTGTGTTGTTCACATACTCCTGGGGTTCAGAGTATGTGAAATACTACTCTAAGCAACACAGGATTTCCACTTTCTTTTCCAATTGTGGACAGCAAATACTATCAAGCTACTACACTATTCAGAAGCTGCACACCTCCTTGCACAGACAGTGTAACAGGCAGAATTTTATAGCATGTTAGTTATAAATTCACTTTTATTTTACTTAACATTTCCTTTCTCCATACAAATGATTCTGCACTCACAATTAATTGACCATATATATTTATGCAGCATGTACACACATCATACCCACCACCACTTCAATGATTACTGCTAAAAATCCATGCCATTAAAAAAACTAGTCACACTACATAAAAAAAAAAAGGAGCTGTGTATTACTTAACAAACAGTAAGGTCACCATCTCCATCTGGCCAAAAAGCATGTCATAACAAAGAGGAACAGCTGGAACTTGTACTGCAGAGTTCTGCTCTGCCTTTATTTTTCTATGTATGTATTTAACACTTTCCAAAATCATCTTAGCGAGACTTTTTAAGACTAATAACATCATCAGTTATATCAAAGCCATACTATTTAACTACTTCTATTGCATTTTTCAAGTGCTTTTATTGTACCTTACAGCATGATTTTATTCAGATCACTCAATCTGCCTACTAATAGCCACTCGTTAGGAGTTGTTAAGCTACTTATGAGCCAAGGCACAAGCTACCCACTGACACAGTTCCAGTCCTCACTTTCAGACAAGGCCATGCCAGCACCAGGCAACCAATGCAGGGACGGACAGTTTTTTATAGATCTAGTCATTAAAAAAAAAAAAAAAAAAGAAAATTTCAAGGCTTGGTCTTCATGCTCAGTAGCAGACATTCACTGTAACGGATGTTTGGAGACTGAAATCTGTAAAATGTAAAATGTTCATAATAATACTTAAGTCTCCTGTAGAGCCTAAACTCTGGAGAAAAAATACAGAATGAGTAAGCAGAGAGAGACATACTAGTGATGTTAATGTATTCATGCTCACAAACAAATGCATTATAATTCTGTCCGTATGATAAGGCAGCACCAAAAACACCTCTAGAATAATAATCCATTCAGTGATATTCTCACACTGATTTTGCTTCTGTGATTTTGATGGTTTTAGTTGATTAAAAATTGATAGTCAAACAAGCAAGCATTTACTGTGAGTGTCCAAGTGGTGAAGAAATTGACATTTTGTTAAATGAACACTCACTTTTCTGGAATATTCAGCTGAGATTTAGTAATACTCATGTTCTAGCATGAGCAAATGCTCTTGCATTTGAACACTGGTGCTGTGCACATTCCAGTGCACACAGAGCCCTGCATGGCTCCCAGGCTGCTGGGGAGAAACGTCTGTGCAAGCAGCAGTAAACCTGGCAAGGGTGGAATCCCACTCATCCCTCTGCTGGTACCACTGGGACCCAACCCAGGCTCCAAGGGAATGCATCAAACCTTCTCCTTGACTTTGTCTGAGCTAAGACTCACTCAGAAGTTCCAGCTGGGGAAAATGTGGTCTATAAATCTTGTCCTGAAGGGATACAGGATATATTTGCATCATTCCACATTAGTTGTGACTGAGCCTTGCACTCATCGAAACTGAGGATGCTCCCAACAAGAACAATGAAAGAAAAATAGGTCA
Organism: Ammospiza nelsoni; assembly: GCF_027579445.1. Classification (NCBI taxonomy): domain Eukaryota; kingdom Metazoa; phylum Chordata; class Aves; order Passeriformes; family Passerellidae; genus Ammospiza; species Ammospiza nelsoni. The sequence goes on from NC_080633.1 coordinate 11,075,944, forward strand.
GGCTCCACTGCACAAATTTTGAAAGCTTCTCATTGAGCTATCATACAAAGAGTAAGAAAAGAACAACCACATAGTTTCCTCACATATCCAGACATAATATCTAGAAATATGACAATTTGACATCAGATTTTGTTTCACACTGGACAAAATCAGCATCTTCTTAAGCTTCCTGTTGATACAAGGTATTTGCAATATTGGATCACCTTTAGTCTCTATACCTCAAGTCATCAGACCACAATACATATAGAGTAAGACTGTAAACAGACATTGATGTTCAATCTGCTTAGAAGTGGTTTGCAATAAGTTATCATTTGTCTACAATATTAATTTGTGTCCAACAGACCTGGATTAAAATTATAAATATTATACAATTTAAAAATTCAATTAAAATTTCCCAGTACCTCTCAATTTTTCTAACAAAATCCACAAATGTGAACTAGATATAATATGAATATATATGATATATGAAGGTCAAACAGCTTTTTAAGCCAACAGAGTCATAGAAGGCTTCTAAAATCAATAAGACATATAAAACTGATGGCAACCTTATAAAAATCATCAAATCTTTTAGCCTGGGTGACACAAATATAGCATTTCACACTGTAAGCAATTTCCTGGCAATGTAGGCCAGTTTACCTTTGCACTATGAAGGGTTTTTTTGCATCTCTAGACTCCGAGTAACTGCAGAGGTTATTTGGGGAGCAGACAACCCCATAAAGCACAGTGCAGGACCAGGAATAGCAGCTCTTTGCAGCTAAGATGTGGTGGTGTCACACATGGGTCACCCCACACCTTGTGAGCAAACAGCCTGGCTTTGCTTTCAGGGTGATGATTGGTCTCCAAGGAAAATGGATGCAGAGCAAAATAACTTAATGGAAGGGGGGAGGTTGTAGCAGCTGATGCAAACATTCAGTCTCAAACCCTGGCTCCCCAGCCAGCCACTTCCAGAGACCACAGCTACACTCCCCATAAGATGGCAAAGGGTGTAGGGTCCAAGCTCCCTGTACCCAACCACCCTCCACGGATGGCCAACAGTGCCACTGCAAGTTTCCACAAGGACAGTCATGTGAAATCCATGACAAACAGCCCAGGTGTGATGTCAGGACAGCCTCAGGCCTCCAGCAGAGCCCTGTTGATGCTCAGAGTGCAGTCACGCATCCAAGGGATCAGACCCTTCTGACTGGTCTCAGCCAGGTGACTCCAAAACCCTCAGGCACCTTTTGTATTCAGTTTGCAGAGCCTACACTGTGTCCAAAAATGTTCAAATCACATTAAGCTTCTAGGCTGTTTTTGAAGATGAAACTGATAAAATGGGCATGTGTGCTGTTAAAATTTTAATAACATGATTTTTTTTAATATAAACAAGCAGATTCACACTTTTCACAAGTCAATCATCTTTGACTAAAAAGGATTTACAGGAAACACCAAAGAATGCCAGCTAATCCCAAATTTTAGGGATCATTCCTTTAAACCTTGCAGTTACAATGTGTGTGAACAGATGCAGAAGGTACTGAAATTCTCTCACTGGTACCAGGGGTGCAGGCAGAATGCTCTTCCAATGATTTCAATACTATCTTTGATACTTTCTACATCAAAACAATGCCAGTTAGAACACTGACATTTAATCCTGTGGCTGTGAGCAGAGGACACAACTAAATTTACTCTGTGGATATGCCCTGAGCAGTAATCTATACAGGAAGGGAAAACACTAACATAAAAGGTAGAAGGTTCATCTCTAACACCATTATGATTTTGAAGATGAACTGAAATAGGAAGGAAGATGTGAAACGATGTCACAGCAGATCTTTATAGAGAACCCAAAGAAAGATAATGTTGCCCAGAACCAGTGCAGAAAACATGGATGTTAATAAGATTTTTTTTACATCTGTATTTCTGGCCTGCTACTGTGTGACACTGTTTTCTGGAACACAATGCACTATTTCAAACACAGAAAGAAACACTGTCCACTGAAAATTAATATGTGGTAAGAACATTCCTTTGCAAGACGTAAGTGATTTAATAATGAGATTTGGGGTTATGTCATCTGACCATATTGTTTCTAACGTCTTTATGGCAAATTAACTAACTTACATTTCCAGCATCACAGCCAGGCCTTCAATTTTCATTCCAGGATGATATCCACACAGGATGAGCTAAGAATTAATGAGAAACACTGAGCAAGTATCAGGACACACACTGTTCTCAACAATGCCACTGCCTCAAAGGTATGTTTTAATGTTGCATTATTTTTGTACACATGCAATAAATTTTTGCCAGTTCATGCAAGTAGATGTGGCACAAGGATATTCACTGATGTGGCATGATACCACCAAAATGCATGAGAGGCAACCCTACACATTTAGGGCTGGAACAGCTAAAGAAAATTCAGAGATATAGTTAGAGGCTGGTTAGTTTGTCACTCAACCAAAACCAAAACACACTCAAATTCTTGGCAGAACACAGTTAATTATTAACTTTATTTATCATCTTACAAAGTAAACTGTAACAATTCATAAAAAAAAAGTCCAGAACACTTAAACCACACATTAATAATAATAAAACCCCAAAACTGCAGATCACAGAATTAGACTCCATTAGGCACATTGTTGCACTAAGTGGCACCCATTTAGAAGAAGCAACAGAGCCAAAAAAACCAGTCATCTACACAGAGATCCAACATGAGCAAATGGAGCTAGATTAATACAGCAAATTCATACAAATTCAGGATAAGAATAGAAATCAGACATGCTTTTCCACTCCTGTTTGTTTTTAATTTTGCTAAGACAGAAAATACTATGTTTGCTAAAATGTTTTCATTAAGAAAAAAGCATCCACATTTAGGACAACCTTCATTTATTACAAATACTGCCCTTCTTACACATTAACATAAGCTCATAATGGAGCATTTTCTTAGATCAGTCACAGTCAAGGGACAGAAGAAATTGCATGCAGCAATACCAATACCCTCTTTCACAAATTTCCTGGCATAACTGGACTTCCAATGTTGCCTCTGCCCCTTCCCTTTTTGGTCTTACTGAAAATACAGCAAAAATAAAAATGTTAGCCCTATTAGTTTCAGGTATTACAAATTCTCCTTGACACCAGAAGCTGGAGTCCAGTTACTCTGAAGCAGAGTGAGAGTCAAGCTCACTTCTTTAAGATGGGACATAAGATGAGGAATGCATCAGTGCACTGAGACAAGAAATATTTTAAATATCCACAAATGTTAACATTATTACTTCTTACATTAAAAGACTTTAACAAAAAATTTATTAAATATGGAATTACTGTACCTTTTTATGACAGTCATTACTGTCATTTACTGATAACTCTGGTAATTATTTTGCTTTAAACAGTTGTAAATAAAACTTTATACCTTCTTGATAGCAAACTTACATTGTTAGTCATAAATCTGAGTCAATTCCTTCCCCTGAGCACAACTTTCCCTCTGAGAGTTAAGTGTACAAGAACATGGCCTGACAGGACTTATTTCATGTATTTTCAGAGATGTGACAAGGGAGGAAACAGGAAATAAAAATCAAAAAGAAGAGACAGCCCTTTTTAATCAGTGTTTTTCTACACCCTACTCATGCCCCCCATATTCCCATGACTTTGGAAATACACTCAATACAAGCTTGAAATTCTAAGAAAGGACCCACTTGCTTTTGGTTCTACAATCTACATTGCTTAAAATTTACAAGATTTTATTCAAATGGGTCATCTGCATACTGTTTTAAGAAAGATATCCTGGGTCAAACTGAAAAATTTTAATATCCTGATGCAATCCAGAGCAATAGTTCTGAAACTGGTTGGTGGATCCAGTGATGACATCAGCTCATGGGAAAAAAATGGGAAAAAAATGACCAAAATACAGGATGTCAAAACTAAGAAAAAGTATTTATTAGCATCTCTGATTAAAACCAGATGCTTTCAATTCAGAAACTATTTTTTCTGTCAGTTCTATTTTCTTCTTCCTGCTTCTCACTAATGACCTCTCCTCATGAGGAAGCCAAGCAGTCACCTCCATGCCAGGTCACCAGCCACAGGCTCATAAACTCTGCACTGGCAGCACACAGCACTCAGCAGAGGCTGCAGCAATCCCTGGTGTGATGCTCCCTCTTCTTATTTCAAAAAAAAGTGTGAATGTCAACACCTGAAAACTCCACATCTCAAGGCAAGGTTATTTTACTGTGTCTTAACCATCTGTTAAATAGATAATTTCTAGGAAATGTGAGTGCTCTATTTAATTACCCCTTGGGAAAAAAAGCAAGGCAAATGGGGCTGCTGCAGGACAGAATTCAGGCTGGCTTGCATTCTTCTATTTACTTGCATTTCTCTGCAAAGAGCTTCAGTTTTGAGGCTGTTCTCAGGTTGTCTGCTCAAAACCAAAGGTTTTCCTTGGTGGCTGAGATACCCAAGAAATGCAGCTGGGCCAGGGCACAGCAGAAGCAGAGCCCAGGTTTCTGTGTGGCTGCTGGTGCTCTCACTGACACAGCTCTGCCCCAGGTCATGCCAGGCACAGGGAGCAGCACAGACCTGACTGCTCACACAGGAACTCTGGGCACCCCAAATGTGAGCCAGGCTGGGCCACACTGAAAATCTCCCTGCTCTTGGGAGATGCTTAATGGCAGTCCTGACAAATGAGGGTTTAGGGTTTCAGGTGCTACTTTTACAGCACACTAATTCTATGTAGGAAAGGCAACAGATGGATTGAATTCTTATTTCATATATCGAATCTTAATTATGAGAAATTGTGGAGAAAGTGGCCTAAAGAATTGCTTAGGTGTCTATTGCACATTTACACCTGTGCCATATTTCCAGCCTGAGTGCTGCAACAGAAATCAAATGCTCTTTGTGTAAACTGATCCCTGATTTTCAGACACTAATTTTTCATGGCTGACTGATGTGGACATCTCATTGGTTACCAAAGTCTGAACCATCCTCACCATCCTCACCATCCTCTTCAATATGCACAAAACTCCACTGAGTTCGTTTTTTTAATTAACAGAAAAAAATCTAAAAGCTACAAACTTTAGATGTTTCTGGGCCATGAAAAAACAATGTGATAAAAGATCACAATTAACCTTGAAAATCAACCATTTTTTCCCAATATTATATACCCAACATGAAAAAATAAACCCCAAAATTATTTTTACACTAGAGACAGGCTTTAAAACCCCCGAGGAACAGAGTGGGAAAGTCAAATAAGTATCCTGGAACACCAACCCAAACATTTCCAATCCTGTTGCATCTTTTTTTGGTAAAGTTTAATTGCAGAGACACGGTCTCATTCTTGCTGGGATCCAGCTGCCACTGTTTCCCTCTGAGTGCAGCCACGAAAGCCACAGCAAACGTGGCAGGAGTGAATGTGTGCTAGCAGGCCCTTCCATTCACAGTCCAGCACATTAATCACGATATTAAGGAATGTACAGAACTAAGCAGGGGCACAGTTGGGTACCACACACATCCTCAGCTGTCTCAGCTCCAGCCACAAGCAGGGGACAGTGCAGAGGCCAGGGCAATGCCACCTGAGGGAATCCCACTGAACAGCACAGCCTGTCTGAAGGGAAACAAAGCCTTGGTGCTGAAGAACAGATGCTTGCTGCTTCACTGATGAAATGTTCCAATATTGTGTTTTTCCCCTTGTCCACTGGACACTATTACTGTTTTTCCTTCATTGCCTGTGCCAGATTTAAAAAAAGGGCAGGAGGGAATAAGAAGAAGCATGTGTTTCCAAGACTGCAGTTCCTGCCTATTAAAAGAACATTTTAAAAAAGTAATAGCTACATCCAGAATACTATTTATCCAGCTTTAAAAGTGGAAGCATTTAGTCCAGTAGAAGAAAAGAATTTAAAGGACTATCAAGCTTATTCCTTCTTTAGGACTCCTCTTGCAGTGTTCAATACTAGAGCATTGTAATCAAGTGTTGTCTCGATGATTTTGAAAAATGAACAAATTTATTCCAGATGTGAAAGTCTTTGAGGCTAAAGAACTCAATAACACATCAATACTGCAAAGATTATGGAGATTAAAAATAGCAGCAGAAGGAGGTTTTGTGTTCACTTCACTTCTACTGGAACAAAAAATGCTGAACACAGTGTATTCTCCCAAAATGGCTGTGATGTCTCCTATAGTCTTTCTCATACTGAATTCTTTACATAACCAGTTGAACTCTTTTAGGATTATCTAGGCATCCTTTCTTTTCACATGCCCTTTTGGATGTTTTCTTCTTCTAGTTCTAGTTCTGCAGGCCATGCCTGGACAGCAGAATCCTTAGCTATGCAAGCCCTAAGCACATGCCCACTTATAATCCAGTGTTTCAGCTCTAATTGGTTTCAATATGACTTAAGCCCATAATAAAAGCACTGTGTCCCATGCAACTATGTTTGTGCCTACACATTTCCATAAGCAAATAAAATAATCCACAGTTGTACAGCTTTATAACACTATTCTGATAAGAATTTCTTCTACATAAATGTCACACTGCAATTTCCAGTCCAGTCAGTTTTTCACAGGACAATCCACAATAAAATGCCCCACAGCTTTTTATGCTAGACTGTAAAGAAAGATCTAACACTTGTTCTTGGCTTTAAGTGGTAGCAGAGTGCTCCCAGAGTAGCAATTCCATTTCCAAAAGTATAATGATGTCCAGCCTCAATACACTCTGTTATATCAGCCTGAGGTTTGTCAATAATACATAACTTCATGTCTGAATCTAATATTTTTTTAAGAACCCATATACAGTATTAGTTTCCCAAAGATAAGAGATTGTTCTAAACCTAAAGATGAATCACCACTGGAGATCTACCATCTGGAAACAAAGTACAGCTTTTCCTGCAGCACAGGAAAGAATGGCATCTAAGAAGAGCTGTAGCTCATCCACAACACATTAGACCCAAGGTAGGAAATACAAGGAGAACATTTTCATGTCTGTCTGATCAGCAGATATTTGAATTTCTTATGACCTGAAAGAAAAGCTCAGACAAAACAGCTATCAACTTATGAATCCTTGAGATGTCACAGGGAAAAAAAAGGGGTGTGGGGGATAATCACTGCACACTGTATTGCGCTCCTGGTATTTATATTCTGGAGTGCTTATTGACATGTTAGTTGGAGACTTAACTTTAAGGGCACATATTCATCTAGAGGTGTTTCAGGAGAACTGGTCATCAGCAAGCCAAGCTGCTATTGACATAACCCACTGCAGCCTTGCTGCCTGCCCTGCTGAGGCTCTGAGCAGAGCACAACACTGCTTCTGCCACTGATGGGAGGTCTGACACGCACCTCCAGCCACCAGCCCAGGGACAGAGGAAGGACTCTGGCTCAGAAGCAGCATCCAGCTCTGCCTCAAGCTGCTGGGCAAGTCTTAGAGCCAGCTTTGGATTTCAAAGCTCTTTTCCTTCCAACCCAAAACCTTCTGTATGTCCGTGTCCCTGTCTGCTAAACTGATCTTCCCTCACATTATTTTCCCAGCCAATTATATGGGTCTGAATTTGCTGCAGTTTTCAATTTGGTTCAGTGAGAGCCAGAGCCCCTACAGATAGCCAGACACTGCAAATGGAAAGGCACAAGATGTTAAAGTAAATCTCAAGATACATACAACAGAATTTACCTTTATTGACCGCATATTTTGAGGTACCAAAGGTCATAATGGTCAATTGTTCCAAGGCAAAAGACATTGTTGCAAATTCAGCAAAGGCAGCATGTAATTCCTTTCACGTGACTGAACAGAAACACACATCACAAAACTAACTGTAAAAGAGATGTCTTCTAAGTCTGTTTAACAACAAAAGCATCGTTGACTCCTTTGAAAGGGTGTGAGTCAGTATGAAAGCCAAAACACTACTGAGAAGCAATAAATATAATGGGATTAAAATTATCTTCTTGCACCAGACAGCTGAGACTGAGCATCAAGAAACCTCACATACCCTGGTGTGATTTAGAAGGGCCTCCTAGTGACAGCGATCTGTCCCTTGTCCTTCTTGACCTCAGCTGCTATTTAAGGAATTGGGAGCATGGTGGGGAAGGGGCTTGCACATCTGAGCCACAAGGCTGTGGAAAAATCCGTGACTCAGAAGGGGTAACTCGCGCATGCCTATCCCTGAGGGGAGCTGCTGCCTCCCATAACATTCCCTTAAGTGGGAAGATTTGTTCATTTGAAGAGTCAGTGTGTGAGGTTTTTCCTTCCCCTCCTTCTAAGAATGTATATTCCTTTATATCTTTAAATATGCCTACATACACACACACACTGCTCGCAAAAAATAATGACGTCTGTGCATGAATTTTTACATTTCAAAAGCTACTTCCTTAAATATCACTGAAAATAAATCATTGCCTAAAGAGATGTTTTCACAGCTAAATTCTTAAGTTCCTTAACGTGTCACATTTAGCCTTTAATGGAATACATAGACCATAGTCCACATTTTTATGTCTAAATTTTAGTTATTCTATCAGTGACAGACTAACTTCTTACCTTTCTCACCCTGTAGCAGTGGGTAGAAACAATTGTGTACTCGACTTTGCAGACCATTATTTTTACTACACAATCAAAAGTTTCTGTTATCCAGATCTTATTAAACACATAATAGAGGACTAAACCACCATAAATGCTGGACATCACAAATGGACCAAGCTCTTTGAATCAACTACATTTTCATACAGTTTAATGAAGCCAAACTAAGTCATTGAGGGAGCCATGAGGCTTCAGACCAAGTTCAGTAGATTCCAAGTACACCAGGAAAACACCATGATGAATGGTAAAAGGAAGATGAAAATAAAAAAGTAGTCATAAATCTATCTCATAGTCCTGAACAGAATCTTTTATCTCATGTTGAACACAGCAATACACTCTCAAATTCCTAAAACAGAACAATTTATGCCTTTGATATACAATGTCAAAGGACAGAGACACCGACCCCTTGGCTTCTCCCATTCTTTTGATATTTTGAAAATCCTGTGAAGAAATTAAATATCTTCTCACCCACCTCTCAACTGACTCTTTTTCCTATAAGAAAATGGCTTGAATCCAGTCTTCAGGAAATTACCCTGTTGGATCCAGATTTTTCTTATCCCTGAGCTGCAAACCCAGCCCTGGAAAGGAGGAGACAGATATTTTTGTCTTTGGCTGGTGATTACAGTAATTGGTCTATGAACCACTTTTTTTAAAGCAATACTAGAAAAAGCAGAAAGAGCAAGGCTGGAGCAATGCTTCCTTGCTTCCTCATGATTCCAGCCTTGCAGCAGAAGATAAAGAGAAACAGCTTCAAAACGTTTTCCAGAAGATGGCTGCTTAGATCTACTTGTATTCAGGAGGAAAGGCAATCCCTGTATTCTCTCATTTCCTCACTGTCTTGAAAGCAAGGACCTGCCTTGGGATTTGAAGGTGATTGCACATGTTTGGCTGCAGACCCTGCCCATGGCACGTGTCTTCTGACAAGCTACTGAATGTGTCCTTCACCACAACATACATTGTATGATGGAATTCCTCAGCTGACATGCACTCTCATGGAGTTACTCTCTTTTGGTTCCAAATTTAATAAAGCACTGAGGAAGCACAGAAAATGAGACACACTATGGTCAGTTCCATTCTTTACCTAATGACCTGACCTTAAACATATAGTGTAGCATCATTTAAACAAAAAATGCTTGAAGATCCCTTTCCATTTACTCAATAATCCAAAAGAAAAGAGTGTTGATCCCTTGATTTAACACTGACTCTCTTTTTTAAGCAAGCAATGAAGATGCCAATAATTTTTTTTTCCATACAGGAGACAAATATGCTCGTTCTGTGTGTGACAATTTGGTTGAAGTTAAACTGGCAGTATCAATGAGACTGAAGCACATGCCTAAAATGCCTTGCTGAACTGGGACCATACTCTACATAACATTCTCTCACAAAAGCTATGTCCAGCTGCTCACTGAACACTCAGGAGATGATGTGAATATGGCAGTTCTTCCATATTTGAAAGCTGTGTTCATAGCCCAAAAAACACAGTCCAGTTTTGCTTTTTTTAGAGAGGAAAAGAAAGCCTGGTGGCTGAGAAAGTATTAATAGTGTGAGGCCAAAGATTCATCTGAGGACCACAGCCACCAAATTACTTTCATAAGAAGGTTCACTTGGGCTGTTCTACAATGCCAAAGTATTGGTGACTGATTCTAGCTCTGCTGGGGGACTCATTATTGCATTATTCACATGAAACTTTGAAAAAATATGCACTATTTAATTGCATGATTAAGCTGCATTCTACTCTCAAAACAGATTTCAATAAAAGTAATAAAAGATCTCATCAACATTCAAGGTATTTTCATATCTAAAATCGGTGTTAATAAGTAATTGAACAAAATTATTTTCAGAGCTATTCAGTTCTGCTCATTTCCCTGCTCCTGACAGAACCAAAGGAAACACTTTTCCACAGATATAAACAAGTATATACTTCCATCATCCAGAAAAAAAAAAACTCAGGAATTGTTTAATTGACAGTCATATACCTGAGTGATGATCATAATGACAGTATTAAAATTATCACGAGCACCCTTCCCCATGCTTGGATGCTAGTTCATTTACATAAAATGTAAATTTACTGCCATTATCAAGTTTTGCATACAAAACCCAGTAACATTATTTTAAGGGAAACAATTTCAGAACCAAATACCTGTTTAATGCACTGTGCTTCACCTCTCACGTGGCATACTTTTGCTGACTATCACTAAAGTGCACAAGTCATAATTACATCCAAAATTTTAAAACTTGGTGTTATAGCAGATCTCAGGTACAAATTCACTGCAGGAGAGGCCAAGTGTGCCATTCCAAGAACCACACACAGTGTGAGATCCATGAGAAATGTGCTGGGAAGCACAAAATCACTTATCAGTGAAAGGGTGGAAATTCAGGGGGTATCACAGAATACCTGAGGATGGAAGGAGCCTCTAGAGATCACCTTGTCCAAATCTCCCTCTCCAGCAGGGCCACCTGGAAAAGGTCACCCAGAACCACATCCAGACAGTTTCTGAGCATCTTAAAGGACAGGGAGTCCACAGCCATCCTGTGCAAGGGTAACAGTGCCTCACCATAACAAAATGCTTCCCTTATGTTCAGTGAAGTTCTATAAATTGTTTTATTCAGCAGAAAAACTGGATTAAGATGCTTCTATACATGCACCCCTTCTCAATGCATCCATCTTTTTCTCCATGCCTACTGTTCAGAACCCTGTTCTGTTCTCAGCAGGATGCAGTTATTTCTGAAGTTGCACTTTACAACAGACTGTTGAATTGATCCAACTCTAAATGCTACAAAAAGAAATTTTCTTTCCTCAGGGGAAGGAAAAAACAAAAAAAAATTCTACAAGATTTTCTTCCTTTTCTTGCTTCTTTTGATTTTTTTTTTTGTTTGTTTGTAAACCAAGACATCAATGCAATCATAACCCACCTGCAAACAGCAGCAAGGCAGCACTGACAGTGAAAAGGACTTAAAATCCAGCTTCACACCACAGGGTGTACAACCCCCAGCCCTGCTGTTCCAAGTTTGGGTCCCCAGGAAGCTGCATTTTGTGGGCATTAATGCTAACACCAGAGGCTAAACTGAGCACAGCACTTGCCCTGAGCAGAGAAGAGGTGCAGGATACAGCAATCACACAATCCAGCTCTTCTCCTCAACATAGGCCGGGTGCTGGAAAATAGGTGCAAGTAACATGACTCTGCCCCAGCTGGCACTGAACCTTCCACAGCCAGGAAGTTCACAGAAGCCAAGGAGAAGGCTCTTTATTTTTTTTCTTCTTCTTTTCCACATACAAGTGTGAAAGGAGACACGCTTCAGTATGTCAGGGATGTTTTACAGCCATGCTGCACATTGTGCTAAATGACAGTGCTGGGGAGGGGCAGGGTGGGAGCAGGAATCTTTATTTAGCACTGGGAGCAGTAATTCAGCCCCTGACAGTCACATGAATGCAGCCCTGCTGAACACAAACAGTGCCTTTCTCTGCTATTAGGCTATTAGGCAGATAAGGCTCCACTCTGGATTTGAAAGACTTACCCTGACAAACGATCTTGCTCCTTCTTCACCCTGCAAACGGTGGCAGAGAACTGGAGGAATCTCAGCACTTTCCTCTGCTTATATAACAGGTGTACTCATAAATATGCAAAGATGATTTGAAGATGCGGTTTCTAATCCATGCTTTATGCCTGAACAATTTAAATTACTTTCATCATGTAGACAGCACTGCCAGCTCTTTGCAAGTAGTTCCTTTATAATTTTAGTCTCTATTAGCTGTATTTTTGTTTAGTGTGGGTTTCACGTGAATTGAGAGGGGAAAAAAATCCCCACCCACACTGAATGGGGATATAATTAAGAGAAATGCATTTTTAGATGGAAAATAGATGTCATGACTTAGCTCCAGATCAGATTTCAAAAAATTTAAGATGCACATTTTCCATAAATGCCTCACACTGCACGGAGAATATCCTAATCTAGCTCTAAGCAAACACGACAAAGTAGAACTAAACAACAATAACCAAAAAAGCAAACATCAAGCATGACTAACAGAACACATCATTCAGCTAGTGTCTCTACAGACTGTAAGTTTCAGCAGTTAACAAGTGTGTTATCCCAAGACAAATATTTGTTTGAAATCAATTTAAGAATAAAAGATTTCAATTTGCAACATGTTGGCCCTGACATGCTTCATGAGCAATCTTTCACATGTGAAAAAAGAAGCAATTGTAAAAGGGGGCATCACATGAATGACCTGCATGATCCTGCACCAAGACTACTGTTCTAGTAGTGGTGGAAAGAGGGATGACCAAGGAAGGTGGGGCAGGATGGTGGAATGACCCTGACAGGCCACACCATACCCAGATGGCTTTAGAGAGAAGAAAGTCAGAAATCAAACAATGGGGAGAGAAACAGAGAGGTGAGAAGAAGCTAAAAACTGAAATTAAAGGCACATATGCTGGCTTTCTGTCACACAGAAACAGGTGATGCCAACCATGTATTTAAGCACCAGAAATGCTACAGAGCTTTTGTGGTAATGAGTTCCTTCCAGCAAATGGGTGACAACTTCTCTAAATATGGACTGGTTTCCCAGTCCTGAATGAGGTCCCCATCTTTCCTTTGGGAGTAAATCACAGCCCCTTGTTCCATATAAGTAAATGCTCTGTCTCAAACACAAAATGTGTTCTTAGTACCACCAACAACTGCACACAAAGTGAAGAAAAAGTGTCTGTTTCTTTCTGCCATACACCCTAGCACAGACCCTTAAATATCACAGACTGCTTCTGACTATTCACAGACCTAGCTTTAAGGGAAGTACACCCATTAGTGCAGTCCTGATGCCGGCACAGCTTTTGCCATTTATTTTTAGGTGAACTGGACTTGATTCTGAGTGAAAAAATAAATACAAGAATTTATTTTTGAAAAACTTACACTCCCTCCTTATTTGAGCCCCTGAAAATGAAGCTTCAGCTTTTACATTGAAAGTACTTCCATACTTCTATATTGGGGAAATTTCAACCAGTTTTCAACTGTAATTCCTTTTGTAATTTTATTGCAATTCCTACTGTACTCTCCTAGGGGCCCAGCTCTGGGAGGTGTGGCTGCTTTATTGCCCACGCTGGGCTCAGGGTGGAATGCAGAATCCAGTGAAGGGGGTAACCCAGTCCATGAGAAGTCATGCAACATTCTCAAAAGGAGCCTGGAGAAGAGCAGGTGCACAGTATTTCAGAACAATGTGGGCACTGAGATGCTTTATCCTCTCTTAACTCTAACACAACTATGTAAGCAATTTCTGAGGAAGAAGGACACATGTTTCACTAAATCTTAAGTAAGACATTTAGGTAGCATCTACTGCCTACCATTTTCAAACTATCACTTTTTACAAGATACCCATTACTTTTACTCTAGGGAGAAGTTAAGGGAGACTTCTTTGGGTGTCTGAGTTAGAGCAGATTTATGACAGAGTAAAAAACCTGTAAAATGGTGCTGGTTTTGCAACATGGAAGTGATGTTTTGGGAGAGGTTGCTGGCAGTTTCCTCCATGTCTGAGCACGAAGCTGTTGAGGGTTAAAAGCTCACTTTAAAGAAGAGTTAGCTTCTTCTTCCCAATTTCAGTCTAATCTAGTCCTAGATACACAATTTGCTTTGGTCTGAAGAAGGCACAAAGGACCAAGCTGGCAGATGAGGCCTGGTGGTGTTTCTAGTATATATCCTGCACCAGAATGGCTCATGAGGAAAGTCAAATCTGAAGCTGTATTTGTTACTTACCAGAAGTAACCAATCAAAATGTGTGTTTGAAGAAACATACATGTGCAATTTCACATTTTGAATGATGTACAATAGACATAACATTGCAGGTGATATTTCCTTATCAAAATACACAGAAAAGCACTTCGCAAGTCAGCCAAAGCCAGACCACCACCTAGGAATGACAAACAGCATCACACTGTAAGAGAACTTCATGTTTCAGAGATTTTGTGCTTTTTGCATGATCTTCAGGACAGAAAAGAGCCCAGACTATTTGTTCAGTAGTACAAAGAATTGGTGCATGAACCAGCTGGGATTCTCCTCAGGAGAGAGAAACTGGCACTGATGAGAAAGGGTCCAGGGCCTCCCATACTTGCTTGGAAAGTATCCCATGGAGAGAAAGCTCTTATGGACTAGGTTACCACAAGTTACCAAATGTCTGTGAAAGGTCCAGCAGTCAAAGATGAAACTGAGCATTGCTGTGGCTATTTCTGGCTGAATGCATCCCACACACAGCTTCCTCACTTCTCACAATCACCTCTCCTGGCCACACAGCATCTTTGGTAGAACAAAAACAGACAGGAGGCTGACTTTCAAAGCCAAGGAAGAAATATCAGACTTGCTAGGGCCCCTCATCTTCCTCACAATTACCACCAGCAGACAATACCAGCCACAGCATTATTGTGCTCAGGAAGAAAAACGGGGTCTGCGTTAAGCAACAACAAACATCTTCTCCCAGTGCAAACAAAGGAATATGTTCTCTGTTTCACCTTGCTCAGAAGTGACTGCTGGAGGTCAGACACCAGCTTTGTGAAACTCCCAACAAAAAAACAGTTGTCACAGACATTCAGATGGCAGCACAAAGGCACAGAGCCACTTTTGCTGCTCCTACACCTTCACCCATCACTGCAATGAAGGGCAAATACAAGTTACCACAGGCAGCCACTGAGGCAGAAGCAAAGACATCACAGCAAAGAGCCACCTTAGGCACAGGATGCAGGAAGGATTCATCTTCAGAGGAAGTGAATACCTTCTTATTTTTAATCCAAATTTTTACAATGGACAATATTTTAATGTAAAAACCAATGATTAAGCAAAGTACAATAAACTTTAAGGAAGCTTTTAAAAATGTTATTTTTCTGCTACTTCTTGCTTACACAGAAGTCCCCTGAGCTACAGACAAATATATGAGTAGCCAGTATTTAAGCAAGAATTATCAGAGCAGCTGCCTTTGATACCCTTTTAAACTCTAATGTATGCACATCCTTACAGTGTTCAATATTGACTTAAAACAAATTACTACTACAAGTAAATGTCAAGTCATCTCTAGTAAAATACTAAAGACATACAAAACCTGAAACTCTACGATGTTGCAGTGCCTTTTGGAGTTACCAGGAAAACATATATCATAATATTGGACCAGACATTTAAAAAATGCCACTACAAAAGTACCTGAAGCAGTGTATTTCTGGTCAAGGATGGATTCAGTGGTTTACATACCTATGTACACACACAAACTTCTTACATTTATTTTGTCTTAGAAAAGAGCCATCCATCAGTTCTACTTCTGGGTTGATTTTTTTTTAGAAAGCTGTTGAGTCTTCTCTTCTACACAAGTGTTTCAGTGTTTATCTAGCGTTATTAATATTTTCTGTCTTATCTTCAACCTCCATTTGTCTAATTTCCATTCCTAGGCGTTGAATCTTCTCATGTTTTGGACTGCTAATGTTTTACAGTATGGGAAAGTATTCCTCCATCCCCAACACAAGACTTCTCAAATAATCAAAATAAACTCCAATCTTTCTCCTGGCAGACAATGTTTATTAGGACTGCTTTAATCCCCAATGTCCATGACTCTACTCTTGGTCACTTTTCCAGATCTCTTCTGAACTGCTTGTCCAATTCTGCCAAGCCTGTGGTATGGATACAAAAATGACTGAATCAGCATTTGTAAGAGACTATAACCTTGTGACAGGAATGTGCCAAACTTTACCAGCATAAAATTCATAAACATAAAATTCAAGACTTCTTTTCATTATCATAAAAAAATATTAAATTGAACTGCTGATAGTCCCATTGTTGTTGCTTAAAATAACAAATCAACATTTTCTATTACAGCATGGAGAAAATTTGAAGTAGAACAAATTAAAAGTACTGCATGTTAATTTCCCTCTCAAAAATAAACATCACTCCCCAGTCCATCAGTATTTTTTCCTAAAAATCCTCTCACTTCACAACACTCAGAAAACTTAGAGCATCTACTAAAGAAAGTATTCATTATTTTTTCAGATTGAAAAATATGGCAAATGAAACTGAGCTCTTCCAGCAAACTCAGCAAAGGAGTTTGCCATTATCATCATTCAGGAAAGACCAGGGATATTTCTACATTTTCCTGTTTCACTTGGTAATTGTTGTTTGTTCATCCTCAGGCACCTGCCAGAGAAGTCTAGCATTTCAATTTTTACTTCAAGATTCTTCAGTAAATTTGAACTGCTTGCATCCCACCATAATTTTATTTGTTCACACATTCATCAAAATACTTGATTGTTTAAATATTTCTTTCAATAAGCATAAGAGGCATGGCACCAAAAATTCTAAATTTTGCTTATTCTCCTTGCAATTTTAACAATGAAAAATATGAGTTACTATGACTAAAGATATTGCCTCAAAAGAAAAAGGGTGAAGTTTTATTATTTGTATTACCAGAAAGAAATTTTCTGCACAATTCCAGAACTGTTCTGTAACGTGATATGAAAAGTCCAAAGAGCAGTTTGGTCTATTTTCTCACTAAAGGCAGTAATAGACACAACACCCCTGCAGCCATCCTGCGAACACCATGTAACTCTTCCTGGAGGATCCACACAGATGGAAAAGTCCAGGGCTGCTTTCTCTGTTGCTAGGGTCTCTCTATTTTGCCAGGCTGTTTATGGACACATGGACATCCACACAGTAGGAAAAAGAGTGTCAGAACACTCAGTTTGGGTCTCTACGCCAACCAAAAGTCTCTGAACTTTTGCTGGCCCAGGCAAACTTTCAACCACCAGCCTACCAGTGAAAAACCAGGCCCCATTACTTACACTTCTGTGTTTGTCACAGAGTTCACTAAGAAACATAAGAAACATTTTCCTGGCTTCTGAGCAGCTCTTACCAGACTAGACGTACAAGATCGTTTTGATATTTTAATCTGAAATACAGATCAAGCCAAGATTTGAATGAAGAAACTGCAGATGTCACAGTCTGGAGATCTGGACTCTGAATCCAGAAAGACACAGGACCAAACAGGTCCTAACATCCATTTCTACTTACACACACAGACAGCATTTGAAGAATCCCTCTGTCCCCTCCACTGCCACCATCCTGCAAACCCAGCCATACACATAACAGCAAAAACCCCCTCATGCATCCTAAATAATAGCATATGTGTGGTTGAGTCTTTGGAAAGCAAATAGCCCTTCAAAAGTCAGAGGAAACACTTTCTCTTCCAAGTTATAATAATACTTCATGAGAGTCCTTCCTCTAGTTATCCAACCACTTAAACAATAGTATTAAAAAGAGATCACTGAAATATCAAATACTTTTCAACATTAACTCCTGCTGTAAAATAAAGTGGCAATCATCCACACCCTGGCACTTGATGCTGCTCTAAGCACTGCAGGTGATGTGTCCAATAGACTGTGCCCACCAAACTGCCAGGACTCTGCTCTCCAAAAAGGGACTGCAAGAAGCACTCTGGCACACCTCCCTCCATCCCCTGAGAGCCATGCACAGTGTCCTGGTAGGATTTCACAGGGCTTTAAGGGAGAAACCTCCTCTTCTGTGGCAAGAGGATCCAGCTAAAGCCACAGTCTTCCCAGCATGTGTCTCAAGTTGTATTGCTTTAAGTATTTCTACTCCCATATTTGCTGGCTTATTGCAGAATATGATGGTGTCCCCAATGTTTTAAACTGTTTTAAAGTTGCACTTCATACTAGTGATAAATAATACTGGCTAGCAATTAGAAGCCCTAGCTAAGATTAACAGGGGAAAAAAACAAAAAAAATTTATTTACACAGGTCTAAAACAAGCCATTCCCCAATGTGCTGCACCAAGTGGAGTTAAATAAAACCAGTTCCCATCTTTCAGTGTATGTTTACCCTAGTAATAGAAGGAAAGAGCAGAATTCTGCAGAGAGCAGGCATGTTTTGGAAATGCCCCCACACCACTACAGTCAAGGAGGGAAGCAGGAGCTGTGGTTACAATCAGGAAAGGCTCTTCACAAGCCAGGAAAAGACTGCTGCATCCAGAGCCTGAGCTGGGGCTACTGACAGCAGGGAGGTTCTCAAGAAAAGGGGAAAAAAAAGGAGGCGGGGGAGGAAAGAAGGCAGAATGGGATCATCATGAGTTTGGCAAAAATTAAGCTCACCCACTGGGGAAGATAGGGGAATATACATGCATAATTTTACATGGATTAAGAGTTTGTGTCAAATCTGTGATGCACTGTGGTGAATTCTTATACTGCAGTGACTCATCTTGTCTGACAGTTGCTGGGGAATTAAAGCAGTTATTTTTAAAAAATTATATGTCCTGCTTGACGCGTTATACAAATAGCCTCTTAAAAATTAAAACGCAGTCAATGCATTTTTAAGTATAGGAGAGCTACGGTACATTTAGGATTCTGTGTACCATACCACAAACAAGCTAGGAACACCTAAAGGAATCTGCTGATATCCCTTCAGAGAAACAGGGATCTTTTTGCAGTTCCCAATCCAAATCCTGCATCAAAAACTAGATTATAATTTGTGCTTTTAGACAGCATGCAAACACCTTTCCACCGAGAAAAATTAATACAAAGGAAAGAGATGTGCTAAACCCAAATTCCTCCGATACCAAAGGATACTTGGTTTGCTGGAATCAGAATGAGCGCATTCCCCTTGTGATGGATTGACAAAGGCAGGTCAATCCCTCGCAGGGAAAGCAGCAGTTGACTCACAGCCACAGGTGCACACAGGTTTGGCGAGGGGAAGCAGCGCTGGCTCCTGCTCAGGGCAGCACAGCCATGCAGATGTGCCCCGAAGCTGCAAAGGGCAGCTCCTTGCAGCCCGTGCTCTCCTCAGGAACACACTGCTTACTCCCTGCTTTGCCTGTAAAACTGACACCCCCTCGGCAACTTTCACACATCCTCGGGAGAAGCGTCTGGAGTATGTCAGTTGTGTAACACAGTAAAGATCATCTGAATGATCCATTAAGTGTAACCCATGGGCATCAGCGCTGCTCCACGTCAGCTGGCAATAAAGGTATATTTACAGCATGCCTCCAGGACAGCTGTTCTGGGAACATCCTGCAGATTTGCATAGGCTGTTTTACAAGGCATTACCATGTACTTCTACACAAGGAGTGGCAGAGAATTCTTTCAACACCCGGTAGAAGCCCTTAAGTCCAGAGAGCACAGTGAAGGAAGCAAATAAAAATATTCAAAATAAAAAAAAAAAGAAGAAATTCTTCAAATTCCAATGCCTTAAAATACTCATGAATGAATTGAACCTGTTTTTAAAATAATCAGGTTATTATCCCTCTCCAACTTGAGCACCATCAGAGAAACAAAATAGCTGATGAGAGGAGCTTCATCATACAAAGAAAGGGTTCTGTTGACAGTGTTCTTGATTTCATCATAATTTCCATGATATCCAGTATATTTTTTAAAGCCCTAGTCTTCAACATAAATTATATGAAAATTCCAGCTTTATGTATTTTGAGTAAATTAGTCCTCTCTCCACCAGAAAAAAATAACTGAAAACACGAGCCAACTGCATCCTAACAGCTCAAAAAACAACAAGAAGCAAATGTGAGTGTTGAATTTCTTAGTTCATCTCTCACCTAAGCTCAGACACACTGCCATTACTCAGGTGATACTCACTTTCCAAGCAGAGCAGTATCTCTCAAGGAGTGAATTAAGAGGATGACTCTGCGTCCCAAATCACAGAGGTGTGCTAGTTATTGAAATTTTCACACTTTAAAACCTCTCTGTGAGTGAAGTCAGCTGGCAAATGTTGGGGAGAAATAATAACAAGAGAAGCTAACTACACATCTCTGGTCTCAACACAGCAACTACAGACAGACAACAAAAGACACAACTTATACCTAATAAAATAATAAACTTGGCCAGAAAGTGACTCAATCAACCCAAGCAATATTACCAAATATAATTGAGCCAGTCAATACAGTGAAAGTAGAGGACCAAATTAATTAGGTGACTGCAAGTCCAGTGCCTTTGGGAATAAGTAATCACTTATTAAAGATCTGCTGAGACTTTTTTTGAAAGTGCTCCTTGGAGAAAACCTGAGACTTTCAAAAACAGAAACCTGCTATGCTTTACATGTTTAAAATGGAAGAGGACTGGAAGTATATTATGGAATATAGGGAGAATAGTTTCTGAACAGGATGGTTTTCAAATTTTCCATGTGGTGTCTGTGGTTCTTTAAGTGTTTCTGCTATGTTATCTGACACTTGGATAAAATACTGGAAGAAATATAGAGCATCTTTGGCCAATTAATTTTGGTTCACGAAATAATTAGAAGGGCAATTTAACCTTGTATACCCTGCAATTAAGGGCAAAATGAGAAAAGGGGGAGGGGGCATTTCTTAAATTCTTAAGTGCTTTTAAGAATGAAGGTGTTGTAAAATTACTTTTTTGGTCTTGTTTTTTCTTTTTTTTTTTTAATAAGACAGCACATTTCAGGACTCCTGGTTTTATTTAATCAGTTCTTCAGTTAACAACCCCCAAGCTATTCTAAAAAACAGGATGATTCATCTATTTCCACCCAGTACAATTTTATACATCGTTAGAAAACTAAAACCTCATAAAATCCTAAGCAGCCCCGAAGTACAGCTACTGCAGAGTGACATGTTGATTGCATCAGCCTAGAAGGGCCACTTCTGAGCAGTGCAAGCTTTAGCAGCTCAGGGAAACTACCAGAGTGCCAGAGAACATGTACATAACATACCAGCACCAAGCATGTTCACTCAAACACAGCCTAACAAATGTCTCTAGAACATCTGGAATCAAGGATGATTCCACAACTTCCAACATTTAAAAAATTTAAAGCGCTGTTGAGCCACTGTGTCCTGAGAAACACAGAAGCAACATCCCCTTCCCAAAATGCAGTGAAAACACCAACAAGGAATGTGCTGCTGGTGCCTGAGGCTGGGTGTAACACTACATGACACCACATCACTGTGAACATGGCTCTCAGAGTGCCAGGCTCCTCCTGTGGGGCAGGCAACCTGCACACAGCCACAGAGGAACCTGCTAAGCACCTCTGAGCCTGGCTGATCCCCACCTGCCAAGTCAAACTAACGAAACTAACAAAATCTAAAATGGTTATTCTCATTTGCATCCATAGTACCTTTGAAATTGCTATGTTTAAACCAAGAAAAGCCCATTCAACCACAGCAAAGGGGAGGTGGAAGGCATGTGGCTTGCCCACAGTAACCAACAGGTTAGGCTTGTCACAGAGACAAACATCCCTGAATACCATTACATGCCTTCTGACCTTCCTCCTCCCTTTCAACAAGCAAGCAGTGCACAACAAACAAGCACTGCTAAAAAAAAAAAAAAAAAAGAAAAGAAAAAAAAGCACTTTGCTCTATGGTCTACAAAGCCATAACCCTACGTGCCACGTGCCCAGCAGACACTTCCTGAGGCTCTCCTGCCACATCCCTGCTGCCAGTGAGGCAATGCTGAGTGTGCAGCTGAACCAGGAATTCAGGATTTGGCTACACGGGGTGGGGAAATGCCACGGCCACAGTGAAACGTGCGATGAGGACTAGCAGCGATTGTTGTGATTGCAACACCTGCAGGGTGCCTGCTGAGCTAGTGGCACAGTAACCAGGTCTGGGCACAGGGACACCAGCTATTCTATGTTCAGCTTCAAGATGCACTGCGTGGGTAGGACCCACGCTATCACACTTCCTAGAGCTAGGAAGGAGACAGCTTTAGCTCACAGCTGAGCAATAACCACACAATAATCCTGCTGCTGCTCCTCTACAAAGCAGCAGCCCTCCTTCAGAAGCTGTTCCTAAAGCTGCACTGGCCATGGCAGGTTTTGGCACAGAGAACAACGTGGCTTGGGTACAGGCAGCAGCTCTAAGACCCACAGCACCCAGAAATAAAAACTCACACTCAAACAATACAATAAATACAATATTTCAGAAATGCAGCACTTGAAAAAACATTTTCCTAGCAAATCTGACTTGGGAAAGCCCTTTAAAAAGGGGCATAAATTACAGCAGTCACTCTGCTCCCAATATTATCAATGAGACCCAAACACATTAAAGCATGCAGTTGCCTATTGCCTCCAAAAGTCTCCTGCTCCACAAAGGCAGCAGAGACACCCTAACACATCATGAGCAGAACACATGTTAAAACCTCAACCATGTGAACTTTTATTTACTTGCATAAGTGTATCTCAGTGAATGAAGGCAGTGGACAGGCTCATTATGGCCAAGCAAAGCACAGACATAAGGTACTGCATGTTCAGGGTGTAAAGAAACACAGAGTTGCCTTGAAAACCATTTAACTAAGGAGTATAGCATGGCCAGAGTATGACTTCTACAGCACGATAAAACTGTACAAATTATTGATCCCACTCTCTGTAGGGACTAATTTTGGGAACAGGCCAGGAGCTGCAATATGCCTAAAGGTAGGAGCTTTAAAGTAGCAAATTATTTCATTTTCTCAGGCACTGAAGACTGTCATGCACTTGACTAAGAACACACCAACAGCAGCCTGGGGGAAGACACTGAAAATGTGATATTGCCTGTTCTTTACCTGCCTCCCAATTCCAACTGATCCTCATTTAGGCTGCCACAGTCAGAACACACGAGCCACCCCGTGTGCTGGGTGCACCACCAGTGGCACATAAAGAAAGATACTGTCAGTGGCCTAAACTCATTCCAGATCTGGCTGCAGGGAAGTTACAGCACTGCAGATACAGATGCCCAATTTCAAACCATGTCCCACTTCCTCAGAGCTTTCTTGGATTATGCTTACAGCAACAGAAACCGCACCATAAAACTGCATTACAACTTTGGCACACTACATTAGCATATTTATTGAGGGTCTATGCCAGTTTGATTTCAGGTTTTTTTGGAAGCATTTACTAACAGATGTTTTAATTAGTATCTCATTGGTGTGTAGACAATGATGTGACACACCAAGAAGCATTTTCTGCATAAAGCAACAACGTTACATGTACCATGATACAAACAGCTCTTCCCACCCTCACTACCACAGACGAGGGCCAATGGACTGGCAGCGCATCACAGAAAGGCAATTCTGTATTTAACTCCTCTCCTTCAAGTTTTCAGGGTACCGACAGGGAGGGGGAGGCACAGAAATGAGAGCCACAGGCAATCTCAGTAGTTCATTCTCTTCACCCTCAAAGCGTTAAAACACAATGTCAACATCAGCTCCTCCCTGCTGATGAAACTGGCCCCAGTGCATTTTACTTTCTGGCTCGGAGCCCTTACAAACCGTTACAAAAAGACAGAAGACAGACAGACAGCTCAATATATTGACCACTTCCAATAACTAATTTGGGACACGCTGGGTCATTTGTCCCTTCTATGAAGTGCTGTAGCCTCTTAGTGGTGAACGAACCCTGATTTTTGGGGGCATTAAAAAAAAAAAAAAAAAAAAAGGGGGAAGCTAATAGCAGATTTGCGTTCCAGGTAAGAGCCAACGCTAGCATCAATGCACATGAATACTGCCCACTCTCTTCCTCCGGGAGACACCGATTACATCTGATACACTAAAACCGTCTCCACGACCCTGGTCGCTCAGTGGCCACCAGCGAGGACACTGACAGGCACTGCTCGCTGCCTGCCTGTCGCTCCTTCCCCGTGCTGGCACACATGGAAGCGGGGAGCGGGAGCCGGGCTGAGGAGCGGAGGGCGGGCTGGGGCTCCTGCTCATCCTCCCTGCCACGGCAACAGCTCGGGCTGCGTGCGCGCCTTCCCAGCCCGGGGACCGGCGGAGCATCACAACCAGCCACGCCAAGAAGCCACCACAACCTTTCAATTATACATTAAAAAAAAAATCCCGCGAAAAAAAAAATATATATCGTTTCGTCTGAGTGACCTGACTAGTATTGTCCACAACGACCTTATCGGGGGTGTTTTGTTGCAGCCGAAACACACACGCGCTGCGTGGACTCCGTGGGAGTCTCTCGATGCGGCCACAGCGGGGCTGGCTCGCAGGTACACGGCACGATTCCGCCAAGCCGCGTTTCCCTGGCAGGGCAGGAGCCCCCAGCAGCCATCCCCACGGATTGTTCCAGCTCCCGCACCACCGCGTGCGCGGCCGAGCCCCGCCGCCAGAGCCCCCTGCCGCCCCCGCCCGCGCCGCGGCGGAGCGCGGGGGGCTCGCAGGTAGAACAAAACCCCCGCGCCGGGGTCCCCGACAGCGACAGGGGCCGGCAGGGGAGTCCCCCGGGCGCCATCGGGCTGGGGCCGGCCCCGCAGGGCCGCAGGGCGGAGGGTGCGCGATGGGGGAGCGGGCCGGGGGTGCCGCGCCGCTGCCGCGCCGCCCGCGCCCACCCCGCCGCGCCTTTACCTTCGGAGAGCTCCAGCTCCAGCTCGGCCAGCCGGGCCCGCACCTCCAGCGGCAGGGACACGCTCTCCAGGCTGCGGTCCGCCATGCTCGCGCGGCGGAGACGGGCTCTCCCCTCCTCTGGCTGCCCGCTCTCCCCCTTTGTCCGCGGCTGGCGGGGCGCGGGAAGGCGGCGGGGCCGCGGCGGGTGGCTGAGTCCTCCCCGCGGTCTCAGCCGGGCATGCAGGGGGAGGCGGGCGGGCGGGCGGTCCGCGCGGGGGAACGGGGCGCGGAGGGAGGGAATGCGGAGGTTTCTCCTCTCCTCCCCTCTCCTCCTCCTCCTCCTTCGCCGCCTCCTTCAGCGGGGCCCCGCCATGGCTGCTCCCGCCGCCCGCCCGCGATCGCTCCGCATCGGCTCCTCGCCGCGCCCGGCCCACCCCCCGCCCGCCGCCGCCCGGCACCGCGGCGGCGGCTCCCCCTGGCCTCGCCCCGGCCCCGGCCCCGCTGTCCCCGCCCGGCTCGGGCTGGCGGCGGCGCTGGCGCTGCGGTGCCGCTGCCGCGACTGGGGCTGGCCGGGCACTGCCGCTGTCACATCCACGTGACCGCGCCGCCCCAGCGCCGCCCGCAGGGGGCGCCCCGCGCTGCTCGGGCCGCCCCGCCCGCCCCACGCGCCGGGGCCGCCGCTGCCGGGGGACCGGGGTGTGAGGGATCGGGGTGTGAGGGGCCGGGGGTGTGAAGGGCGGGAGGGGTGTGAGGGAATGGGGGTGTGAGGGGTGTGAGGGGCCGGGGTTGTGAGGGGTGTAATGGGTGTGAGGAATGTGCGGGGTGGGAGGGGTGGGAGGGGTGTGAGGGGCCGGGGGTGTGAGGGGTGTAATGGGTGTGAGACGTGTGAGGGACCTGGGTGTGAGGGATCGGGGTGTGAGGGGTGTGCGGGGCGTGAGAGGTGTGAGGAGTGTGAGGGGTGTGCCGGGCTTGGGGTGTGCGGGACCGGGGTGTGAGGGAACGGGGGTGTGCGAGATGTGAAGGGTGTGCGGGGTGTGAAGGGCCGGGAGTGTGAAGGGTGTGCCGGGCCGGGATGTGCGGTATGTGCGGCGCTGGGGTGTGTGGAGTCAGGGGTGCGGGGTCGGCGGTGCGGGGGGACCCCGGGCAGGGCTGCCCTGGCTTTCTTTCACTCATGCCAGCTCCCAGGACCGGGGCTGCACGAGGCAGGCTGGGAAGGAGTGATGTGCTCGAGGCAGGCGGAGATTCGGCTCCGAAACCCTGTGCCCCCTTTTCTTTCCCCACCAGCCGAACAACTTCCAGCCTACCCCTATCTTCACTCCTATTCTCTGTGTACAGCCAATGGAGGACTGCACGGCGTCAGGTTAACAGTGGGACTCCATGATCTTAGAGGTCTTTCTCAACCGAAATTATTCTATTCTATTCTATTCTATTCTATTCTATTCTATTCTATTCTATTCTATTCTATTCTATTCTATTCCATTCCATTCCATTCCATTCCAAACAAGCCATGGCAATTCTGGTGCATATATCACTAAACCATGGTTGGACATTGCCATGGAAGAGTAGCAATTTTAATATGATGATAAAGAACGAAGTTGACATGTGTACCGGCTGACACTGAGCCAATATCTGGGGAACACAGTAAGAAGGACTGAGGACTCTTAATTATACCACTCCAACAAAAGAAGGAATGTTTTGAAAACATTTAATAAAACTACCTTTCAAATCAACAAATGTATTCCACAAGGAGCATCTTCCTTTTTTCCCCTGTACATATTTTCTTTTTTTTGTTTGGGCTAGGGTTAGTAGTTTGGCTTAGATTTGGTGGGTTGTTTTAATCCCTCATGAGAAGGAAGGAGCAAGACACCACCAAGGTTTCAAAAATCCTTGGGAGTCCCAAAGCTAGGACAGGTCTTGTGGGACACAATGTCAGGAGAAAGGAAAAATCATAATCCTCCCCAGGTGAGCCTTGACTTACCAGCTTACTGTTCTAGTCAGGGACAGAAAAGGATGTAGGAGTTTCTTGAAAAGATAGAGCTTAGGCTGCAACTATACTAAACAAAATAGTATTTTATTACGTTGTGGAAGGAAACCAAATAATGTCATGTCACAGCTGTGCTGCACAGGCACTAGCACTGGAGTGATTCCTGCAGCGTGTGCAGGGCTGGTGGTTTCTCGTGTTTTCACTGGTTGCCAGCCCCAGACTGGAGAGCTGCTCACACCCAACCCTGGCCCATGCCAGCATCACTCCAGCCAGACCAGCAGCAGAACAGGTTGGGAGACTTTGGTGAGTTTGCCTGCTGTAAACAAGGCTTGAGCACACACAATTTCTTAATTTCATGGTGCTGCTGTTTGTTTCATTGTCATACATGTTGTTTTCTGGTAACCTCTGGTGGGTTTCTCTTCAATGCAGTGAGGAGGAAACCCTCCTGGTCAGGCTCCTTTGGGAAGGGCCATTGCTTTCAGCAGCATGGTGACACACATTATTTAGGGCCGTACAAATGCCTCTCCTCCAGCACTGTGCTGGCCAGGAGTAAGAATTTTTACCTTTAGTTGAACACTGCATGTTTCAAATACAGACATTCAAAAAAATATCCAGGTCTTTCTTGTTCATTACATCCAGATGTAAACAAAGAAAAGCAATTAAACCCAAATATGCTCCAGGGTTCCTACCTGAGAATCTGAGTTTTGTTTGTTTATTGTGTGCAGTGGGATGAAATAGGCTGAAAGAATCATCCTTCTGCAGGAGTGGCTTTTTCACGTGTGATGGAGGCAGCCAGCAGGGAGGCAAGGGAAGGCTTTGTGGTGCTCCAGCTGCTTTCACCAGTGTGCATCTCTGAGTTGCAACTTTACTTCCCCAGTAAAGCTGATACAATATGATTATTTAACTTGTTCCCTGATCATTACAGACTCTGTACTGCTGCTGTTTACACCACTTTCCAAATTTTTCCTTTCAGGAAGTTGTACAAAGGGACCTAAAGAGAAGTGGTTGAACACTCACATTGTGACTGAATTTTCTTGGCTCTTCCATGACAAGCCCAGGGTTCCAGCTGTTGGGTGCTTTGAAAGGAAGAGTGATCACTTGGGCTTGGATGTCACCCAGCAGAAGTGGAAATGGCTGAATTCAGCAAACACTCATTCAGGATGATGTCCTTGGTCTTGGCTCCTGTGGAGAGCCTTTGGGGTCTGCAGGGCTCCCCGGGCAGGCAGGGCCATCCCATCACCTGGGACTGCTGCAGGCAGAGGTGAGAGCTGTGGGAACCCTGATGTGGGGCTTTGACATGCATGGGGCCATGGCAGCCTCCTCTGGAAACCTCACTGATTCCCCTTGGGCTGTCTCTAGAGGAGACATTTCTTATTTATGCAAAGTGTCAGAGCCCAGACTCCAGGAAGGAAATCTCAAGCATATAAACTTGCACAATAGTTTTGATGAAACACTGAAATTGCAATGAAAAAGAAGCAAGTCAGGACTTTTGACTTGCTGGTCTTTATTCATAGATCCTTTTAGGTTTATAGGTAAGAGGTTGTGACTTGGGAAAGTTCCAGACTCCAAGAAGAGCAGGATACTATTTGTATTTTGGATGCACTGATTAATTAGGTCAGAAAGAAGTGTATTTTTACTTAAGAGTACATGTGTAGCAGCCAAATCCTACTGGTGACTGTGGATCACCTTATGGTATTGGTACCTGAGTGAAACCTCTCAAGGACCACACAGAATTCACTTGCTTACGTAAAAATCTTTTTCCCAGCTCTCTCACAGCAGATGTATCCACATTTGCAGAGATTTAGCCCAAGGCCAGGTCTATGCCAGAAAACATTCACAGTATATCAGTGTGTCAGTATATCTCAACTTTAGGAAAAGGACAAGGCACTAAAAATATTTAGGGAAAGGAAAAAGCTCTTGTGTAGAGACACTGTTAACTTAAAGCACCTAAAATATGTGTGTGTCTCCTGCACACCCTAGCAAAAGCAAGTGGACTGTGTCTGTGAATGAGCAGGTCAGCTTCTCTTCTGTCTGGGAGAGGGGAGAGTGGGGATTTGGCCAATGTAGCAAAAAAAAGTCAAAAGCAGGAGGCATTCAAAAAAAAAAAACAACCAAAATAATCATCTGCCTGGAGGGACTGGGTTATAAGGAGAGATTACAGAAATGCTTACTCAGTTTGTGAAACAACAGCAGAGATGGCCCAAACAGCTGCCCATGATGATTTGAAAGGCAGAAGCACCAGGGAAGTTGAAGCTGGGAGGAAAGCAGGGTAAAGAGGATATAACTGAGCAATGTAATGGAAATAGGAACAGCAGCTGAAACTCGTATCAGGGGATGAGCAGCATTAGACTTCAGAGGAGGCTCTCAAAGGAAATGGTGGAATCCCCATAATTTGAAACATTAAAACCAGAGTAGACAAAGCAATCATGAATATGCTGTAGGAAATAATCCTACTGTGGGATGGGATGAACATGCTTGTCTGGCATCGCTTATGCAAAGATGTATTACTTTCCTTTTTTTGCTGTTGAAGTCAATTTATTTGTTCCCCTTCACCTCTCTACTTCCATTCCATCTATTTGCATCTGTCTGCTCATGTCTCACAAACAGATCATGAAATGCATTATTCTTTTGCTGTATCTACCACATATGTGTCTGGGTGGCTCCCTGATGCTGAGTGTAAATAGCAAAATAATTCATTAGTTAGATAAATTAATCAAGTTTGTCATGAATGGCATGCAAAGGGTTCTATAATTATTTCCAGGTTGGTTCTAATTTCTTTTCATGCTTAAAATTTAAATCCAGTCACATCTTCAAATTTTTGTCTTGGGGAAGCAGAAGGGGAAAGGGAAGGGAAGGGAAGGGAAGGGAAGGGAAGGGAAGGGAAGGGAAGGGAAGGGAAGGGAAGGGAAGGGAAGGGAAGGGAAGGGAAGGGAAGGGAAGGGAAGGGAAGGGAAGGGAAGGGAAGGGAAGGGAAGGGAAGGGAAGGGAAGCCACATCATCCTTTCTCACACATGATTTTCATTCTCTGTTGTGCCACCTAAGCAAGCACCATATTCCACTTCTCCAAGCTGTTTAGACACCTGAGATCCATTTAATTACCGTGGGCACATGGCAGATGTCAATTGCTGCATATCTGGGCATTTGATTCTCTGTCTCAATACTTTGAAATAATTTAGATGTCCCTCTCTTAACCCACTGTGGTTTATGAAAGTAAATATCAGGAAAGCCAAATTAATACCATGGATAGAGTGATCTACTTCAGTGTACAGGAAAGTGTGCGGCAAATCCAGGACAGCTGAGAGGAAACTTCATAAATTTCAGTAATTTTCTTCCTTTCCACCACTGCAGATGAGCTCTGGTGGTGGGGGAACTGCAAAGTTCCTTTCTCCTCCTGTCCCTGTGCCAGAGTTTACTGGCCTCATAGCACAGCTGGCAGCAGGGAACATGAATTCATGCCTGAGCTCTTTCTGCACATAGTTTGGCATATTAGCTCACATGCTGATGAAACTGGATTTGAGCTAAGATGCATAAAAGGGAATTTTCTTGGCTAAATGTGAGGTACTGCACAGAAAAATGAAGAAAAAGGAAACCTTGGGAGATATATTTCCCTTGATCTATTAGGTAGTTCTCTCTCTGTGTCGTATTTCCATTGTTCTTAAAGGAGTTTTTTGATTATTATACATTTAAGGTATTTTTTACAATAGTATTTTGTGTATTTTAATGATTTTCATACATCCTTCTTTTTATTAAAAGCAAAAATGTAATAAAAAGCTTTCCTTGGCACAGTTTAAATTAACTTTGGTTTTAAAGTTAGTCCCACATAAGATGTGTTTATTAGGCTCCTGCAGTCTGGCAAAACCTGTTTACACAAAATAAAGATCCTCCCCACTGCTCTGTTTGAGGCTGGAATTGATAACACATTTCACAAGTTCAGAGAATTTGGAGGTACTGGAATCTGGAGATAGGAAATGTCCTGATATTCTGTAAGAATATTCTGTAATACAGGAAAAGATCCAAACACACACATGCATAGCTGGTGTCTCACCCTCTCATCAAGGTTTGAAGCAGCAGTGATGCTTACAGTTTTTGGAAAAGTCATCAGCTTTTCTTCAACAAAATTTTTTAAACTTCTAAGTGAATTTTTTTTAATCTACTGAAGTAGAAATGTGAAGTTAAGTATAGGAGAGCAAATTTCCTGGAGTAAATTCCTCTACATTTTTCTGGGGTTTTCCTGTAAAGTTTTTTAAGGAAAGCATTAATGGATGAAAAAGGAACTAGAATTTTTTAATAGCTTGCCCTCCCTATGAATTAAATAAGTTAATTCATAATATCATATTTTTTAGCAAGAGAAAGGCAGATCAGTGCTTTAAGATGTCATACAAAACTATTTTAACATTGTAAAACTAATATGAGTGATATTATGTTATTTAATAGGCCTCTCTGAGCTGACCATTTTTACCTTATCTAAAGAACATGAAAATGACAATAGGTTAATGTTCAATTAATGCATAAAAATAACTTTCAATGACCAGAACACATCTTGAGATTTTTTTCTACTGACCTGGATAAATTCCTATTTGAAGATGCCTTAATATTTTCATGGATTCACAGCAGTCAACAACAAATATCCTTAGAAATTTGAAATTATTCAGGAAATGAGGAAAAAATACTTATTTTTCTATTAAAAATAAAAGGATGTTTTAACCATTGACCATTTTGCCCAGTTTCTACCACCTGAGGTAAATTAAATCAATTTCAGTTTATTATTGTCAAACAAAGTAGTGATGGTGCATTCTAAAAATTCAAAACATTCCACTTGTGAATGTTTTTGGATTTTTTGGGTAGTCCTAGGAGAGTTTCATGCTTTCTTGATAATAATCAGAATAAGTTACTTTTTGTTAGTGCAGAGTAACAGATGTACATCCAAAGAATTTCAGTATCTCTGTGACTTAAATATGAAGTGGTCATAGAAAAAATACACTCTTAAAGGAGTATACTTTTTCTTACTTGTTTTCCCAGCTGACATGAGAGCTAGATTGTTATGTTAAGACTTTGAGCATTTATGCCAACAAGATGCAGAACGTGAATTATCAGTGATTTTTGGAAGCAAAAGTGGTGCCCATCTAACGTACACTTTTACAATGTCTGCAGCACCACCTTTTCATTTTCAACCTTTTCTTACTTGGCAACCAAAAAAAAAAAAAAAAAAAGCTTAAATTGTAGTCTGAGAAGTGTGCTATTATTACCTTTACAATCTGCTCCAATTACATACTGTCTTACACCTGACATCTACCATTAGCAATTTTGCACAAATGGCAGTAAACATATGACAATTACTGATCTCACTGCTTACCTGCATCAACTGATTTCTGCTGTCTTTCTGGAAGTAGAACGCTTTTGCATTTCTGAGGCAGTAATTTCACATTTGAGAAAATTCTGCTGTCATCATCACTTTCACCATCACAATCCATGTAAGAATGTAACTCAGCTAAACCCAAATTGCTAGTCCTCAGTCTTAGCTCTTTATCACCTTCCAGTCTGTGCACCTCAGTGTTGGCTCTGCTGGTTCTGGATACTCGTTCCCAAAAAGAAAGCACACATTTTGGTCAGCCTCCAGCAAACCCAGTGCAACCTCAGGGATGCCCTCTGGGCAGTCAACCCTCATTCCTCACAGCAGTCCAGCAACCCTTGTTTCCTTCTGGCCAGGCTCTTCACCTGAGAGCAATGCCATAGGCAAGCTAATTTTTCTCTCTTTTTTGAGAAAATTGTCTAACTTGATCCTGTCCTGAAACTCCCACATTTATTTTTCTTTATAAGGAGCCACTTCTTCCTTCTAGCATTACCATGAGGTTCTGACACGTCTTCAACATTTCTCTGTACTCAAGTTTGCAGTGCCAGCTTCTGTATGAGCTGAAGACCTGAAAAACATTTGAAGAGAACTGTACTCAAGCTCCTTCACAGAAATACTTGTTCTGGAAAATCTGGCTTCCTATTGTCTTTCAAAGCTTTACTCTGAAAAAAAATTCTCACTGGCCATTTGCAAAAAAAAAAAATCCTGCCAGAATTTAAATGGAAAATGTTTGTGGTTTACGTGGCCATTAATGAAACAGGCCAGAAGTTTTCTCCCTTGTATGGCATTTCCTTATTTGATTCATGAGTGCAAAACCCAGGATTTTGCACTAACCTGCTTCTGCAGGCAAACACTCCAACCACATTCCCTCTTGTTATTTAAGGTGCATGATTTATCACTGCTTCAGGCAGGCACAGAAGAGGAATTTCTTACTTGTGAATTTATGTCAATTTTTGTTAAATAATTACATGGAAGTCGAGTTCAGTTCTGGAAACAGGATAAACCAGCAGTTATTTTCATTTCTGTGTGCTCTCTGCAAATGTTTAGGTCATTGATTTAGTCCTCACCTTGCTTAGGCAGCAGATTAATGAATTATGGTTGGACTTGATGAACTTTATGGTCTTTTCTAAGCTAAATGGCTCTGATTCTATTAATTAATATGTATTTCTCAAATGAAAAACCAGGGCTTGGTGTCCTCAGTATGTGAACAAATACATGCCGATGGTGATCTGCCACATCTGGCAGGAGAGGGGGACCAAACACCTGGGCAGGACCAGGGCTGCAGACAGGACATGGCTCACCACAGTCCTGATTTTCATTGTGCATGGGGGTTTTTTTTCTTTCCTTTCTAAGCTGAAAAGGTTAATGTTTGACTATTTATTTGGCTGAGCCTCCTTAAAGGCATGAGCTCAGTGGACCATTTTAATAACAGCAGACAGTGCTTCCTGCCCCCTCTTCTCCCTGGCCCTGGGAGCTATTCTTACCAGGAAATATGAAAGTCCACAAACACCACATCACTGGCCCACAACCCCATGTCAGCAGCTCAGATTAATCACCTTTATACTGTTTAACTTTTGGTGACAAGCTATTACATTTGTCTTTTTAACAGTCCAATAAATTTGGGTCAGGATTGACAGCTGGGAACTTCAGTTCCAAAGTTTAATATTAATTCTTTCTTCATCTTATTAATGCTTTTAAGTACAGACACCTGTCTGTTGGCTTCCAGAGGCATTGGAGCTAACAGTGAAATAATTTAATTTTTTGGGGTTATCATCCAGAGAACAGGGTAACATCTAGCTGTGTAGAAAGAAAATTATATTTACTTATATCATCAGGTGTTGTGAGGACCACTTATTTAACAGTACTTGTGTGCTTCTCCAGGTAATGCCAGGACTTCCACAGATACCATGGTTATCTAACATTAAACATTTCTTTAGCAATATAAGGAAACAATTTTACTTAAGAACTGAGACAATTCTTATGCATTAAAATGCCTCCAGCATTTCCTTCTGGTTTTAAGACTGTCCTTGAGATTTTACAAAAATGTCCTTTCACCACAATTAAGAGGGATAGGTTTTCACTTTCTGGAATTTAAATCTTGCCTTTCAGAGAAAGCAGGAGAGCTTAGTATTCTCCAAACAGGGCAGTTCTGCATCACTAAAACAGGTTTAAATCACACACTTTGATCTTGCTTCATTCTCTTTTCTTGCTCTATTTCTACTGTGTCTTGGTCTGATTTTTAGCTGATCTGTTTACTGACCTTTAAAGCCTCTCCTACATCACTTCAGAGGCAAGAGGAGGACCTTGCCTTGCCTTGCAGTGTTATCAGATAAAGTATGAAGAGCTGAACCACTGGAAGCAAGTGAGTACCTGACCTTGGCTTTGTCTGGGTACTAATGAAGGGAAAAAATAGATGGGATGAAACTCAAACCTTTGTATATTTTTGGTACAAGCCTGTATATGAACATCTTAATTTTGATGTGAGGCCTTCAGATCACAAGGGAATAGATTACAGATTGCTTCTAAACAGTTTTACTTAAAAACTATCTAAACCACTTTTGTTTCAAATTAAACAGAAGTTATGTCAGTTAACTTGCATCAGTTGGGAACAAATCAAAACAAAGATGAAGTAAAAGTGCCATTAATCCAAAGTCAGAATGGTCACACCAGTTAAATTGGTGTGACTGTAGGGAAGACTTAGTATCATGAACTATTGAAATAATTTATTCAGATGTAATTCTGCCCAAGGGAAGAATTCAAGCAATTGCTTCCTTTTCCTCAGCCTTCTTTGTATAGAAAGCTTGTTAAATGCACTGATGCTTTGTAATTTTTTGTTATTGTTAAGAAAAACTTCTTCCCATTGAGTTGTGTCCTTGGTTTTCTTATGTGTAGTTCCTCTGGAAATAAAACTAATAAAACAGTTTGTATTGCAGGAAAGAATTTGATTCACAGTTTTTTCAAGATTTCACCCCTCTCTGAGCTGTGATGTTGATTCAGGACGGGTGAGTTAACTCCAGATCTTCTTGTAATGTTTTCTGGGATTTCATTTGAAAAAACTCATGATATGACTACCTCACACACACAAGGGAAGAGGACATTATTATGTCTTTAGCCAGAGTAGTCAGTTGATATCTTGCTTGAATGTATTTTCAAGATGAAAATGCAATTTATATGAATTTGATACATTCATTTTGTCCCTTTCATGTTTATTTCTGCTACAGAAAGGGGGGTAACCCCACCCCGTGTTGTCTGGTTTTTAAATGCCACAGGAAAAGCATTCTTTTCATGTAGCTTGAAAGCATAAAATAGATGTTGCAAAATCAATCACTGTTATTGGATGTAATGGATACTTTTCAAAGAAATAACCTTCAGGTTTTTTTGTATGTTACAGTGTAACCACTCATGGACAATTTTTTTGTTGGAAGCTACTTGCACTTTAGTGGAAGGGTAATTCTGGGGCACAATGGTGATGGGTAAGTTCATGGAAAGGCATACATCAGAAAAAAATGCTCTGTGTAATGCAGATATGATTGATTATTTTAGGCATGTCACATAAAGGTTAAATTACCCCTGTGAACAAAGTGGAATTTAGAAACTCTTGAGATATTCTGCTATCAGTTCTATGATCAACTCAGGATTTCATATGCTTTTAGGATCATTGCTTGTTCTGTGGTTGTACTGTGGAATTGAGAGATAACTAGTTTTGCCTTTCCTTCAAAAATCTAGATTGTTATTATTGTTGCTGTTAGGAATGAAATTCCATAATGGCTTTTCTAATACAGACTTAAATGATACTAATAAAGCAAAGTACTTAGTTCACCAGCATGTCAATAAACCATTAAAACAATCCATACATAATGCTAATTCTAATTGGTAGTGTATTAAAAGCCTGAGTTTTTCTTAGGGAGACAGAATACATACCCCCTGCTTTCAACTGGAGTTACATCGGTTGTGGAGAGATTACTAAAGAACTACTGGGAATTTTACTTGGTTTGTATTTGTGTCCTTTTTGTTCAAATACAAGATAAAAATGTACAATGTTTTTTTTACTCTGTCTTTCTGTGGTAAATATAGATCAGAATTGTTACATTTGGCTTTCCCTGATGGAGGGCAAGAGAGAGAGAGAGGCACCTTTTCACTTCCTTCAAACTGTTATGAAGTGTCCAGCACCCATAGCAAGGCCCTGCACCTCTGTGCACCCAGACTTTACCCACAGCCCTTTCTGGGACAGCAATCTCCTTCCTCTGCCCCCATCCATTTCCACAAAGTCTGCAGCACTCCAGTGTCTTTTTCTCCTCTGCCAAATTCAGCAGAAAGGAATAAAGACAAGAAGTCATATTTATTAAAAAAAAAAAAAAAAAAAAAAAACAAAACTGAAAAATAAGGAACTTAAGGTTTTTTCTCATTGTAGGTCGCTTACAGTCAAAAAGCTAGAAGATTATATTCTGCCAAAAAGGTTGATACATGAGTAAAAGCTGTGTGGAAAAATCCTGTATTGAATTATTTTTGTTGGAAGGCACCTTAAAGATCATCTAGCACATGAGCAGGGACACCTTCCACTAAACCAGGTTATTCATCCCCATCCAATCTGACCTTCATCTCTTTGGTTTAAAATGTTCCCAAACTGTAGCCATTAATAGGCTTTCTAGTACTCATATGAATATTCAAATACATTTTGTAGTCATATCATGTTGTAAAAGGCCACAGAGAAGAATACTTGACACAGCTCTCACATCAGATATACATGTACATTAATCAAGACTTAGATAGCTCAAGTAGAAATTACCTCAGAAAGATAGAATGCAGTTTTTAATGCAGAATTATCTTTCAGATATGTAGTGAGATGGTTTCTGTCTTTAATGAGTGCAAATGAAATCATACGCAGTGCAGCTCGTGTTGGGAGATAGCACAGGAGGTACAGGGTCAGGAAATGAGGATGCCACAATGGTTAAAATGAGAATATGGAATGGAACTCACCACAAACTTTAACACAGAGTTTACTTGGTACTCAGCCATGCCTCTTGCAAAAAGTGGATGTAGACTATTATTAAATAAGGTTTTTTTGTTCATACAAAAATTAAAGCCATGCTCAGCAATATGCAAAATGTCAGGGAATAAGCCCTGAAACTTGAGTGTTCTTCAGCATCTGGGTTTGCTGGTACTCCAGGTTATTTCTGAATGCACAGGAGCACCCAGCTAGTAAGTTACACACCTTTCTTTGGAGCACAAAAATCCCTGTATTGTCCAGTGAAAGGGTGATGACAGCTCTTGAGACACCCAGCACTGCATGTGTAACTAAGGAACAGTGTACCCTGACTGTGATTATATTTTGCCTTAATCACTTCATGAAAAGGGTGACTGGTTCACTGCAGACAAAGCTTTGTTTTCTACTACCCCTGACATTAAAATGCTGACTCAACACCTTAGGTAATTATTAAAAAAAAAAAAAAGTCTTGAGTATATTTAATGCCAACAGATTTAAGCAGCCTGGTTTCCAGCAATGCTGAGCTTTTCTGGATCCCATTAGATCCACAACAAGGTCCTGTGTTCAGCACCACTACAGATAAAAGCAACTCAACAAAGCAGCAGCTCAGGGGCTGGCAGCCCCCCAGTGCTCAGTGCCAGGTGCTCCCTTCTCCCCCAAAGCTGGAGCTGGAGAGTGCTGGTAGCACCTGATTTTCATGAGCCTGAACCAGAAAAATGGTGAGTGTCCACCCTGCAGAGAAGGATGTGACTCCTGGTTGGACACACAGCTGGACATCAGCTGGGCCAGTGTCAGGGAGAACATGGCCACTCCTGCCAGCCTGCACATCAGTTCTGCTCAGTGCTTTACTTCATATTTGCCAGAGGGGAGGTACATGTCCATGGTGAGGGGCTGTGTCTCAGGTGGTCTGTGATGACTCATTAATCTGGGAAATTCAATTCTTTGTCTTTAACCTATGCTCTCTCCATTCTGGTAGGTACATCTTTTGCTGTCTCTATGAAACCTGGATTGTAATTTATGTTCTTGATGCACAGAAATAACATCCACTTCTGAATGCATTTTGAAATGTGCCTCACGGGGTATAGCTTAGTGAACATGTGAAACAATTTTCCAACTCACTTTCAGCAAGCAAGCTATATTTGCATCAGCACCATCTTGCATTAGTCCTACCCACACAGCAAGAAGTGTCTGAGTATTATCTGTGATGCTGCACAGAATTAACATGCAAAGCCCAGTGAAAGCTGGACTGTGTTTCCTGGGCAGTGAGAAAATTCCACAGCCCTTACACCCCATCAGATTTCTTTCAAGCATTTCACACAATTAGCTCAGAGGACACTGGAATTATATTCCGATAACATGCATCTTTCCTTCTTGTTTCTGGTTACATGAATTGTTTTTACTATGGGATTCTTGAAGATTACAGGCTACCAGGAAATTTTCCAGAGTGCTATGTATCTATGAGACATTCTGGGATGCTTATGAGAGCAGCAAACCCTTGGTTTCCCATGTAGTCTTCAATAGGATTGATAGTTATGGATTGCAGGTATACTGGAGACACTGGAAGATGAGCTTTGCAATTATAGTTTTAAGCTAGCACAGCTGGAGAAAATAAATATCCTGTCTGAAAAAGGGCGTGGAAAAAGCAACTGGGGAAAATCTGGGGAAGCAAGCATGTGAATTTTCTTCATCATAAGGCTGGGAAAGATACTGCAGTGGAAATATTTCTTTATTTAAGCTTGGCTTACAGCACTCATTTCCCCAGGATCAAGGCTTGGTGCTGCTATCTGTCCCTAGACCAATATGAAACACTGGGATAGAAGTCCTGAGTGCTCACTCTCAGTGATCAAACCACAGAACTTGTGGTTTCAGCCTAACCTAGAATTCCTAAAGATGGAAGATTTATTGAAGTGCTTTTAAATTCAGGCTAAGGTGTCATTATGGACTTGGCCCCAAGGGAACTGGAATTGCATCCCCACCAGCCCAGCCCATCCCAGCCATGCTTTACACGTGGGTCAGAGTGAACCCTTCACTGGTGGAGCAGGTCTGTGTGCATCACAAGTGAAATTCTCACCTCAGCACCTGAGGGCAAGCTCTGTGCTGCCTGAGACAAGGTCTGGAGTGCTCTCTCTAGTGGTGGCTGGGTGCTCCAAGCAGAGCAGCTCAGGATTGCTCCCCTCAGTGATGTTTCTGCCCACCAGCCAAAGCTGGTTTGGTACTTTTGGGTCTGTGTGGCTCAAGGCACAAAATCTGCTTGGCCCTTTCCTGCTGCTGAAGCTTCACCTTAGTGAGAGGGCCAGAACACTTCTCTTGGGCCAAGCTGATAGCAAAAGCAAATTATTCTCCTATATCTGTGTAACTGAGAGACCCCCTGCAAGAAACATGTCCGTTCCATACAAACATAGCCAGTCCATAGTACAGGCCATTTTAGTTACATTTTATCCTCTTTCTTTCTTCTCCTCTTTTATTACAGACACTCTTGCATGGCTGTTCTGTCTCCAACTCTGCTGTTTTCCATTCCTTTATCTCTGGCCACATTTCAATTACCTGTTCTGGAAAGAGACCCACCCCTGTGTGCTATCAGCAGTGGAAAATTTCAAGGTGATATTTTAGAAGGGAGTAACTAAACTCTGCATATAGCCCATTAACATCAATTATGGGTGTCAGATCAATACCAATAGCAGTGATATTGTTTAGAAGCTTGAATTAATGTCATTATGCTGCCCACTCAGCTATGGGCATTTTCAGGCACAATGCACTATTTGCATTTTATTATAATGTATCTTTTCTGAAAATTCCCATCATTGTGGGTACATTGCCATGTGACAAGGCACCATTCAGATGGATGGTACAGAGTGCTGGGCTGACAGGGCACCCTGCAGTGGCACTCTTGTGACAAGGAGTGTCCTCAGGATGGATTTCTTGCTGCCAGCTCCCTCTCCCCCTTGCCAGGTTTACCAGAACCTTTCGTGCACCAGCCTCCTCCTTGCTCTGTGCAGCTCCTGGCTTTTCTTACTGGTTTCTCTTGTGAAGCAAAGAGTGCCACCACCAGGGCAGGAAAAATTAACATGGTAAGACAATTTGGACTTTAAAAATGTATTACAAAAACAATTACTTAAGAAATAATAACTGATGCTCCTTGTTCTTCTTTTTCTTTCCAGGCTCTGAGATGTCTGGGGACCTCAGCCTCACCAGTCCTGTCTCAGCAGTCAAGAGTTGGCACTCTGTTAACTGTGTGCCCACAGGCATGTTTTAAATAACCTCATCAGTCTGGATAATTCTTATTGGTTCCCTCTTCTCAGACCTGGCAGAATTAAAAAAAAAAAAGGAAAGATTCTCAGGAGACTTTCCCCAGCAAAACCAGGATATTATTGGTATTTCCATAACATTGCTGGTGAGTCTCATTTGAAATAGCCTGCACAATTCCAGCTGGATCAGGGCAGTGGTGGCCAGCTCCAAGGAGATTTACAGACCTTCACTTGTTTGGTCTGGCAAGTGAGGGCTGAGAGCAGGGTGTGATCACTGCTAAACTCATTGTGGGGATAACATCGGGAAAGGAGAAGAGCAATTCACACCTAAGAGTGATGCTGGCACACTCTCAAATGGGTCTAAGCTGATCTTGAATACACCTGGCCTTGGTTTTAGAAGACAGGTTTAGAAGATAGTTTTTTTCCTCTTGCTACCCTGAAGCAGTGAAGACTTTAATAGGAATAGTGTGGGCCAAAAAACAAAGTTAGCTTGAAAAATAGCACTATTCACTTTTGGAGGCAGCTGTGTGTTGTAGTGCTGCCATGGCAGGAAGGTCAATTCTGTGACCCAGAAGGGTCTCTCAGTCCAATTTCCATGTTCCTCACAACCTTTGTCAGAAAAATAAATTGGCAACAATATTGACAGTAAAATCACCCTTCAGAGACAATCTTCAGAGTCTTCAGACTACTCAAAGGAAAGGTGGGAGATGGGGAGGGATTTCATCTTTCATATTGCTATTGATTTACTATCTCAGCTCATAACAGAGAATAGCATCAGTCTGCACTCAGTTCATATTTGAAAGTTGAAGTTTTTTCCTCTTCAAACACAGAGATTAGAAATTTATTTTTTTTTTAAAAATGAAGCTCAGATTTTGCAGATGTTCAAGAATCTTTGATGGGAGTATGGGAGGGACTCCTGATTCATCAGTGATTGAACTAAAGTGTATTTGAGTAGGATATCATTCCTTCATTATAAAAGATAATAGACCAAGCAGGAACAGCAACAATAGCATTTCTTCATCATTTCATAGTACTCAAATACTTCAATGTTTCCCATTGAAACCTTGGATTTGACAAATAGCAGTATCAGCTTTGCATATAGTTTTTCTTCTAAACCACTCCTGATGAGAATGGGATATACAGTTTTAAAGAGCCAGTCTCAGAGATTATGGTCTACCACTCTTCATATAATATCTAGTTAATCATTTGATAGGATTTTTTTTCCTGGAAGTCAAGATTTTCCCTTCCTCCTAATATTTTTTTGCCAAACATGACTTAAGGGTCAATTTAGGATAACAGGCTTGTTTCCTCTTAATTTTTTTCCTTTCATGCTACTGTAAGGGAGTCTGTCATTCAGTATTATAAGGAAAATATTCTAGGAAAACTTGTGATTGCAATTGCTTGATTAATTTTATTCAATCTGCAGAAATGTTGAGGCCTCTCATGGGATGCTCCCCATCAGTTTGTCCTTTTTAATACAGCATCCCATGAGTCAGGCCTTTATGTAATCCTATTTACCAATGGCTGCAAAATCATTTCTACAATGAGGAATGTAGTAAGTGCTCTCATTTGAAATCAAAATATTGAATTCCACATGTGGCTAGTGTAGCAGACTACGTGGTTGAACTAAAGATACCCTTTGCAGTTCCATCATCACATGCCAATTATTTCTTTTCCTATTTCTACACAGAAGACTGGAAGAAATAGTTTTTGTTTTGTTACAGTTCAAGGAAGATGATGATGAATTAACTCAAACCAGAAAGGCTGATTTTTCACTGGAGGAAATGAGTATTGTTTGCCTCATCAGTTCTTTTTTTTTTTTTTTTGAAACATTAATTATTAAACTTTGTCAGTCATATTCATAAGGGACATCTGATACAGTTGCAGTCTCATACAGTTGCAAATGATGAGTAAGAAGCACCAGCTTTTCCCCAGATCAGTTTTATCTGAATGAGCACTGCTAAGTGTGCTGGCTAATTAGACAGCAAGCAATTGAAGTTACAGCAAGGAAAAAGAAAAGGAATTTTATGGAGATGAATCCTGAGCAGCCTTGTTTCCTGCTGCTTCACACATCAAGCAAAAGCCCTTGACCCTGCCATGGGATATAAGAATCTACAGAGGTGAAATGTGAATGAAAGTGGTGAATCTGTGGCAGGGGGTGGGTCATTCCTGACCACGGGAATGCTTTTTCCTTTGCTTCACCTGCAGTGATTCTGTGTGCTGTGTTGGAGCTACACTGCACTCACGCATGAGGAATGCCAATCTGACCTCTGAAAAAGATAAAAATTCATAACAAATCCACCTTCCCCTGTGTGTTTTTACTTTTATTGCCATGAGCCTTTCTGCATCCTCGCCTCTAAAATAATCCCCTAAGTTTTGCCCCTGCAGCTGCCCAGTTACTCCCTCACTAAAGGGAGAGAGCTGGTGTTCAGTGGGTACAAGGCCACCAGACCTTCAGAGCCTGTCAGAAAACCTCTCCCACGTCAGTCTGGAGTGGCACTGCACCACAGCAAAGTGTGTGTCTGCATTGCAATCAATAAAACCCCAGCTCAGGCCCTGCCTTTCCTCTCCACAGGCAGCTGCCCTGGGAATTGTCTCTCTTTTCTCTGATGCTGCTCAGTGGCCACCTCCTCTTGCCTCTAACAGGGACAGATGCTGGGAAACAAACTCAGGGACTTGTGTGGTGCTGAGGCATTACTCACAGACCATATATATATAGGTTCATACAGAGGAACTTACATATGTAAAACATGGTTTGTTTAAATAAAACAGAAAATTAAACAAGCCTTTGTCTAAATGAATCCTGAACAGATTTATTTTGGAGTCTAATGCTGCTTCCCAGCACCAAGGTAGTGGCAAAGAGACTATTAATA
Source organism: Ammospiza nelsoni (assembly GCF_027579445.1). Lineage (NCBI taxonomy): Eukaryota > Metazoa > Chordata > Aves > Passeriformes > Passerellidae > Ammospiza > Ammospiza nelsoni. Next base: position 11,119,183 of record NC_080633.1, read on the forward strand.
CTTTCAAAGACAAGATATGATGCAAAGTCTACATGGGAAGAAGGAGCTAAAGCCAGAAAAATGGACAGTCTGCAAAGAGCACAGAATCTGATCACTGTGCACATTCACTGGATCAAAGAAGAACTGATAATATATATGAAATCAGTGGGACATTTCCACAGTAATAGAAAGGAATTTAACCTGTCACCTACATCCTGGGTGAATGCTTCATTCATTGTATTGCTGGCTATAATGAGAACTACCTCCTCTTTGAAAAGAAAAAAGCATATGTAACAATCTTCTTTTTGCAGTACTTAGTCCTCACTTTTTCCTGAAGGGGATTTAGGATCAAAAGGCAAAATAGTCTGAGGAAAAAATTCGAATTACACCTTTATCTCACCTTAGTGTTTGTACCTCCTCTTCTAGGTACCCAGGAGTCACCCAGCTCCTAGCTGTGGGTAGGAAATATCTTCAATCTGCTCATTGTCAAAACGCAGGCACCACCAAGCTCAGTGTGTTCACACCTCCTGTTTTAGCTTTATATCTCAGATATTATGGTAGTGAACACTGTGGGAAGACTAATGAGGAAATTTGCTATCTAATAATTTGAATATTATAGTCTCTTTTTTTAGAGCAGATTATGAGCAGTTTTGAGTGCACAATGTACGTGACCATTCCCGCAATAAAGAACCATAAGACACCTGCCCACCACATGGGCACACTCCTCACCAAGCCATCAGTGCAAATCTCTCAGCTGCCTAAGGTGATGGGAATACATCATATCTGCTATCTGATGGGCCAGGGAACAAAGGGTGGGCAAGTCCTGCACCAGGGCTCTGCAGACAAAGGCACATGGATCACAGGTGCAGCTCTGGCTCTCCCCTCAAGGCAATGAGCTCCTTAATGGACTTTGCAACATTCATGACAAGCAATTATGTCCAGGCCTATGACATTAAATGCACAGACATGGCAGCACAGATCTTGGGGGCTGTCACAAATTGACACTAAATGAATTGTCCAGGAGCCTGGCTTGGTACAGCAGTTGCTTTCTTTGAAAACAGGGTGTTTTCTCCTCTGCAGCCTGGGTTAGAACAGCAATGCAATTGCTCTCTCTTATGAGGATTAAATGACCCACTCAGTTACTTTGAGCCAGTGAAATTTAAATGGGGACATAAAATCTGAGCATTAGTCAGATATTTAGAGCCTAACCAAGGACTCTTTCTTTTGTCTCACCTCATTCACTGTACCACCCTGCTGTCAGAATGTAACTCTACTTAAAATGATGACATGCCAGTACATGTTTTGTATATAAATTATTAAAACAAAGTTGTTCAAGTTGCTCAAACAGGAAAGAGAGGCAGTGTCAGAGTTATGAGTTTAAAAGCAATAAGGCTGGTCTGTCCACTTTCCAACTTAATTCCTAGAACAAATTCACTTAACATCCATCACAAATAAATCTGAATAGGAGACACATGCTGGTACAACATGTGACTCTCACAGCCAGCAAAATGTGCCTCAGAAAGAGGCACCATCTTTTTAATGACTGGACAATCCTACAATCTTTTAAAGAAGTTTTAGTTAAGATTTTATTTTGTGGACTTAAAACCAAATTAGAATCTCAGAACTACAAGTTGTATTCCTCTTGCAAATTACTTGACTGATAATAAACCAAGACTGATATTAAAAGAGGAGGTGGGACTGATACAGCTGGAAGGAACATATATATGTAAATATATATATATATATCTATAAATATGTATATATGGGAGATGGAAATGTATGTTTGTATAAGATATTGGAAGAACAATTTCTGTAGAAAAATCTACTTTAAACTAAGGAGGGAGCAACATTTGCAGAAATGGTAAGAAACACAGCACTGGGAGTTCGTTTTTCCTGTAGTACATGGGTTACTTTGATCTTCCATGGAAATATGAGACTGCAAGTTAGCCATAATTGCTTTGCCCCGTTTTTAACCTCATAGTTATTCTCAGCTTCCTCAGACTTTGAGAAAGTTGTAAAAAATAATTTGTTCTCTCTTCAAATTAGAGTCAAGCAGCATATCTTGTGCTCTTTGTGGTATCTGAAGGGTTAAATCTGTCCTGTAGCTGGGGTGAAGGACAAATTGTCCCAACAACCCACCACATTCCCTCCTTCCTTCTGTGTGGACTGAAAGATTCTACCTTGGCACTGAGCTCCCTCTCTGTGTTTCTACATGCCTCCAGCCAGGCTCAGAGGGAATCAGGTGCAGATGTGACTTTCTGGAACTCTTGAGAGAATCAGGAAAGGGTAAAACCAAAATAAGAGCTTGATCTGCCTCCTAACAGCATGCCTGAGAGGTCATACTCTTTTATTCATTGAACAGGCATGGAAACACACCCATAACCTCAGGAAGCTTATTAATATGAGTAAATGCTCATTTTTAAGGCTTTCAAAATCCTGTCTGACATTTTGATGCAAAATGAATTATTGATTTAGCAATGGAACAATGGGAAGAATGGAGCTGCCTGCATCTCATGGTGGAGGCAGATGTACCGTGGCACACCCAGCAATCAGTCCTACAAGCCAGTCCTAAATATAGACTGCAAGGTGGGGACAAAATTGAATAGTGAACATGCCTGGGGTAAACTGCAGTGAGAACCAGATCTTGTAAGCTGTGGTGAGAAAAATCCTCTCAGTGGCACGTGCCTGGGAGATGGCAGGGAGTGGATGTGGCCTTGCACTTTCTTGGATGCAGCTGGGATCTGATGAGGTTGGGTCTCATTTACACAACATGGAAATGTCACAACATCCAGCCTTAAGGCAGGCCCAGAAGACAGGCAAAACGACCAAGTTGTGTTTCAACTGCTGTTTTCACATTTACAAACCACAGCAGACCCTGCCATGGAGATCATGCAAATAAAACCAGTGAGTTGAGTAAAAATGGCTGGAAGATACTGCTGTGCCTCAAGGAATCCCCTCCAATCCCAAGCCTGCAAAACTGCACTATAAGCCACAGGATGACTTAGCCCAGGGCTGGATTCAGCCCCTGGATGAGGGCAGAGGTGTCCCTGGCTTGGTCTGGATATGGAGCATCCCCAGTGTCCTGGGTGGGTTTCCAGGCTGGTGCTGAGCTGATGCCCTGCTGCAGTCACACTGTAGCAAAAGCAAACATACCAGTCTGGGTTCAGTGCTGGGCAGGAATTATTTTGTCTGGGTCACAGGTTGCTCTATATTCTTTAAGAGACCATAGCCCATCTCAGACATCCCACTGATGGGGCAAGGTAGCTGGTGAAGAAGCAGTTCAGAAAGATGTGTCAAAGCCTGTTTCTAACAAACAGGATTCCTTTTCAGCTTGTAGCTTTGCTGAGTCTCTCAGGGTATTTGTAATATTTTAGCATCTGTTTTACTGAAAACAAGTTCTTTTTTAATATCACAGTTCTATCTCTTTTTTTTTTCTATTTTTACAGAGCATGGAGTTTATCCATGATGCAGCTCTGTAGAGATGCTCTCCTATCCAAGATAATTAACTGCTCATTAATAATGTTACAAACTGGCTGGAATTTGTCTTTGACTTCCACAGATTCCCAGGAGTTTATGACTGAACTGGCCAACTTTCATTTGGTCATGAAAAGGGAGCAAAATAAGAGACAGGAGTAAGTTCAGCAGTACCTTTGGTAGGTACTGCTCTAGCAGGGAGACATTCAGAACTTCAGACACGGTGTCAAACAGAGCTAACTGGAACCTTCATCATCCTCATGTCCCTGTTAGATATATGGGTGGGATCAATCCATCCCTCCACCCATCCATCCATCCATCCATCCATCCATCCATCCATCCATCCATCCATCCATCCACCCACCCACTCACCCATCCATCCATCCATCCATCCATCCATCCATCCATCCATCCATCCATCCATCCATCCACCCACCCACTCACCCATCCATCCATCCATCCATCCATCCATCCATCCATCCATCCATCCATCCATCCATCCATCCATCCATCCACCCACCCACTCACCCATCCATCCATCCATCCATCCATCCATCCATCCATCCATCCATCCATCCATCCACCCACCCACTCACCCATCCATCCATCCATCCATCCATCCATCCATCCATCCATCCATCCATCCATCCATCCATCCATCCACCCATCCATCCATCCATCCCAATGGGATGATGAGTGCTGGGATGAGTGAGCTCAGTTTGTTGTTCTGGATATGAGCCCATGGCTGATCTGTACCATACAAAGAAGGTTTTGACTCCCTTTGGGATGAGCTGCAAAATGAAAGCATGAATTCAGTTTTTCAGGGTATTGGTCACTTCAGAGGTCTCTGTCTATTCCCACTGAGGGTTTCATCAGTCCTCTAGCCTGTTGTGTGTCATGGAGCCATGGTCAGCACCTCTCCAAGATGGAACACAACAACTCCAGGAGGAAATAAAAGGATTGATCTTTTCCTGTGCCAAACATCCCAGTCACTTCAGTGAGCTTGTCCTGAACTTCAGGAAAACATCTGAGCCACTGCAGAGACCTCCCCAGAACAATGTCCCAGCTTTTCTCACTCCCTCCCCTCTCCTTTACCCAACAGTGCTGACCAGGGTCTCCAGTTTTCTGCAGTTACTCACCTGTGCCTGAGTGAGGGAAATGCAGTTGCACCCTTGAGGAGGCTGAAAAAGAAAGTGTGACCTGGAAAGTCTGGGAAAGATGTTTTTTTTTCTGCAAAAGGGGCCACAAAGCAATTCACAGTTTCCAAGGTGGTTGCGTGGGATGGGAGCTGCAAAGTGATCTCAAGGCATCAGGTAGCATTCTCTTCCCTTTCTGGCTGTGCCATAAATCCCTCATAGTAAATAAAGGGTTTTGTGCATGCCCAGGTGTCCCAATGGCAGAACCAAGGCACGCAGACAAAAAGAAGCACTGGTTAAGCTGGGCTTTCCAGGCATCAGGATGGTTTCATTCAGAGTTCCAAGGGGAGGATGATCTTGTACCTAAAGTATTCTGAGAGATTCAGTCAAGCCCTGGCTCTTTCACAGGGAGCTGTGGGGATGTGTTTGTAATCTGGAGGGAGGCTGAGCTGAAGGCCATATATGTAGATGAAGAAGAGCTGAAGAGAGAAGATTTTTTTTTAATTTATCTCTGCTGGCTCAGACATACATCTTAACCCTTCCAGCTTGAGCCCTCATAAACACAGAGCAGTTCCTCTGAGGGAGCCCAGGAACCTCAGTGCCTGCCATCAGCTCTGCTGCCTGGCTCTCTGCACAGAGCACAAAGCCAATGGCACACAGATCTGTGCAGACAAACAGGGGCTGCTCAACTGCACCCCAGGATGGCACAAAATCCCCAGAGCTCAGAGTCATTTCCTAGAGAGAGCTGGATGCATTTACAGGGCTGTGGCCCTGGAGGAGGTTGCGTTAATGGCAGGAAGGACCCCCAGGCAGCCCTGCCCTGGCTCCCAGCTCTGTCTCATCCCCAGAGGGTGCACAGGTATGGGGGGCCTGGGCAGGGTTACCTGGGGGCTGCTGGGCACAGAGACCAGGAATGGGCACCTCGCAGGAGGAGGGGAGGAGAGGCAGCTCCTGAGCTCAGAGGGCTGCAGGGAAAAGCAGCTGTGAGGTGGAAAGAGGCTGGGGAAAAAATGATATGTGACTGTGTTCACAGGGGTCTTAGGATGAGAGAAGAGATGAGGATCTGACTCCATGTTTCAGAAGGCTGATTTATTATTCTATGATATATATTATATTAAAACTATACTAAAAGAATAGAAGAAAGGATTTCATCAGAGGGCTAGCTAAGAATAGAAAAGGAAAGAATGATAACAAAGGCTTTTGGCTCAGACAGAGAGTCCGAGCCAGCTGACTGTGATTGGCCAATAATTAGAAACAACCACATGAGACCAATCACAGATGCACCTGTTGCATTCCACAGCAGCAGATAACCATTGTTTACATTTTGTTCCTGAGGCTTCTTGACTTCTCAGGAGAAAAAATCCTAAGAAAAAGATTTTTCATAAAATGCATCTGTGACAGTGATGGGGGCAATGTGCCTCTGAGGATCCCTCCCACAGGGGCAGAGGGAAAATGCACATTTTGTTTGCCATCCTGCACTGTCCTTCCCTGGAGGCTGCAGGTGCTGTGGTGGTCACAGGGCACCTGGATGGGGCACTTTGGAAATGAGCAGAGGAAGGACCAAAGAAGGATGCAGCCACAAGGACATTTCTGCTGAAGCAGCTGAGACCCCACCACTGAGCCTCCCCCAGAGTGAGACCAGGGCTTCACACTCAGCTGTCAGAGCAGCTTCACAGCAGCCCCTCAGCCACAGAAAGGTCACCACAAAAGGCTTTGTCTACTGACAAGGATTTCTGAGACAAGCAGACCCCACAACTGCTTTCAAGACATTCTTGTTTCCTTGTTTCCTTGATGATGTCTCTCCAGGTCAGCCAGGGGGACCAGTGGGGTCCTGGTGTGGGCTGCATTGCAGCTCCTTGTTCTTCCTTCACCAGGGCCAGATGATGCCTGCCAGGCTCTTTGCTGTGTGCACACAGGCAGAGACGGAGAACTAATGGACAATTACTGTTCCTGGAAACTGGTGCTGAGCATCATCACTTACCAGAAGCACAGAAAGCTCCACATCCCACAGGGCCCCCATGACCAGGAGAGCAGTGGGAGGGAAGGGTGGCCTGCAGGAAAAGCTTGTCCCAGTGCCATCACTTTCTTAACTCACCTTGCAGTGAAGAAAATGAATGCAATAAGTTAGGTAATAGAAAATATAGAAAGGACCTTCCTATATTGTTCAAGTTATTGTTACACATGCTTTAAGACATGAACACTTTTTCTTTTAAAGCACAGGAGACAGTCCAACATTTTAAAAACACAGACATTATAAGTAAAAGTTGTTTGTAAAAATCATTAATCATCTTATTTTAAACAACAGTTGCACAGAATTATTCTACCATGGGTCAGCTGCCTGCAATCAAAAACTCTACTGGGAAACTGGGTTTAATTTCCTCTCCACTGCCATTTTTTTATGTGATGCTGAACAGCTTTCTTAATTGCTCCACATCTCAGTTTCCCATTCATAAATAATTGTACTTCCTTTCCTGCAGACTTTTTTTTCTTAATTTTAAAATTGCATTCAAAAAAGCTACTCAGTATGCAAAACCTGTGTACTGGAATGTTGAGAAATTAATGCTGCATTAAAATTGTCTTGATTCTCCCTCTTGAACTCCCATTTTGGACTGTCCCCGAGGCACAAGTGATCCGACAATTAAATTCTGTAGCACAATGCAGGTAGGGGACAGAATTAAGGTTGCACACTAATCACCCCTGTCTTTCATCTCTGATGCATGGCTTTGAAGCTTAAATAGAATTCTTTTAATGTATTGCTAAGTGTCACTTTCTGTGTAATTTTAAAAAAAGAGCTAAAAACAGAATTATTTTCTGTCTGCTCTTGTATTTTTGTGTGTGCATTTCTGATCCAGTGTTCCTGGTGAGGGCTTGCTGACCCCTGGCCATTGCCACCACCTCAGCCAGGTCTGGTCACACCTTGTGGTGCTTGTGTAGAGCTGCTGGCAGGACAAGAGGGTCACACACCCAGACAGGATGAAAGGGGAGAATTCACAGACTCACAGAATCACTGGGTTGGAAGAGACCTTCAAGATCATCAAGTTCAACCCAGCCCCAACACCTCAACTAAACCCTGGCACCCAGTGCCACATCCAGGCTTTGTTAAACACATCCAGGGATGGGGACTCCATCACCTCCTGGGCAGGACATTCCAGAACTTTATCACCCTTTCCATAAAAAAACTTTTTCCAAATATCCAACCTTTATTTCCCTGAGTGCAGCTTGAGACCATGTCCTCTGGTTCTGTCAGTTGCTGCCTGGTGAAAGGGCCCAACCCCATCTGACTGTAAACACCTTATCAGTAGAGTGATAAGGTCTCCCCTGAGTCTCCTTTTCTCCAGGCTAAACACCCCCAGCTCACTCAGTTGTTCCTCACAGGGTTTGTGTTCCCAGCCCCTCTACAGCCTTGTTGCCTCCTCTGGATGCCCTCAAACATCCCCCCCAATCTGAGGGCCCAGAGGTGGACACAGCACTCCAGGTGTGGCCTCACCAGTGCTGAGAACAGGGGAAGGATGAGCTCCCTGCTCCTGCTGGCCACACTATTGCTGATTGAAGAGTCCAAGTCTCTCTTTCTGTGTTTCCTCAACATCCTGCACAGCCAGAGCTGGTTTTCAGACCTGGAAGGGACTCACAGGGCAGCTGAGGCTGCCCCAGCTCACCCAGCTTGGAGGCTCTGGCTCTGCTCCTGCTGGATGAGCTTGTCCCATCCATGGGTCTGGAGCTGCCCCTCCCAGCACTCCCAGCCTGCTCTGTAGATTTGCTCTGGGCACAAGAACAGTCAGGATCAATTAGTCTGAAAATACACTACTGACTTTTTCCAGGAGAAACATGAAAGGACAGAGGAGAAATTGCCGTTTTCAAAATTCATTACTCAGCAAAATCTAGGTGAATTCTTGTGGAAAAAAGAAAATGCATTTCCATAGCTCCAGGGATTCCTACTGCAACATTTCAAAGGCTGGCTGCAAACACCAGCAGTGCAGAACCTCTCAGTGACAGAAAGTATTAAATGATCCAAACAGATGGGTTCATATTGACAGCAGTGGCAATAGCACAGTCCTGCACCAGCCTGTTTGGTGATGCTGGGATCAGTTCCCAGCCCAGCAGGAGGTTGCTGTGGTTCCTTGGGCTTGCTGTATGGGTGTCTCTGGGTGTCTGTGTGCTGCTGTGTGTGTCCCCTCTGCATCAGCCTGGTCTGCTGTGGAAACCAGAGCTCACTGATGTGTGCTGGCCTGATGTGCTTCCCTGGGGAGGCTGGCAGTTCTTGCTGCAGGGGAAAAAAATATTCATTGACTCTGCAAAGTGTGGGTCAGTGTAGAGTTATGGGTGGAGTTTGTGATTATTTTGTGTCCATTTAGTATAAGAAGTGCCTTGTACAGCAAATACCTATCCTGCCTGTGTTGTTTGGATTGCTTGGCAGAGATGTCACATTGGTATCAAAAGGTAAGATGACCAGGAGGATTGAGAGCCTGCTAGTGACAGCCTCCAGTGGGGAGAGCATCACAGCCTGCCCAGGAGATTGTAGGAGTCATATGGTGACCAAACTCCTGTCAAAGGGAAACCTGGTCTTTCTCTTTCCACTAAGAGAGGCAATGGTCTGCGCAGGAACTGGTAAGGAGGGTGCAGCTGAGATGGCTCCTGCTTTCTCACAATTAAAATGGAAGGAATAATAATTTCTAAAGAGCTGATTAGAGAGAAGAAAACCAGTGAAAAAGTTAACAGATTGAGTAGGATAGGCCATTTAGACTCCTGGAGGTGTCAGGTTCAGGAAACACAGAACAAGTGTTTTCCATGTCACACTGATCCATTCAAACAGATCCAAGGGCCATGGTCATTTTTCTGGGTGCCAATCCTCATCTTTCTTATCTTCAGATGTTTTCTGAATCTATTTGGGATTTAAAAGAGCTGGGTTTGGCTGGGATGCAGTAAGTTTTATTCAAAGCAGCAAGGTGGGGCTATGCTTTGGATTTGTGCTGGGAGCAGTGCTGACAGCACAGGGATGTTCTGGTTACTGCTGAGCAGGGCTTACATAGAGCCAAGGCCTTTTCTGCCCACCAGTGGGGAGTGTGGGGTGCACAAGGAGCTGGGAGAGGACAAGCCAGGACAGTGACCCAAGGGTGTCACACACTGTATGACATTGTCCTGGTTTAGGGCAAATCTGGGAGTAATGGCAACCAAAATGCACTCAAAATGGGTTTTTTTCCACTCTCTCTTGAGCCCCACATTGGGCGCCAAATTTTGTCCTGGTTTAGGGCAAATTTGGGAGAAAACCTCCAAAAGGGGCCCCTCCAGAAAGCAAACCCACACAGCTCCTCTCCCCAACCGGTTTGGGAAGGATTCCTCAGAGAGAAGTGGAAAGAACCTGTTTATTTAATAGGCACAGCACCCCCCCAGCACACAAAATGAACAATATCGGATGACACCACTCTTTCACTGCTCTGAAAAAGATGACAAATTCAGAAAGACTCTCTTGGGGGTGGTTGCCCTGTTCTCAGTCCCTCCGGCGCTGGGGCAGCTGCTGCCCAGAGTAGGCCCCGCTAGGCCACAGGGTGCAAATTCTTGGTGTTCCCAGCTCCCAGTCCAGAGCACATTTGAGTAGGTCCAAAAAAAGAAAAGGAGAAACAATCCAGGAAACATTTGGACTGTTTAGCTAAACTAATGAGCAGGAAGCAAAAAGCAGGAACAAAGCAGAAGCAAGAGCAAGAGCAAAGTGAAAAGCAAAGAAAAAGCAAAAGCAGCACTACGTACTGCCCCATCTGTGTGTCCCATCAGTCATGGGGGAGTGGCTGATAAGAAACCAAAACAAAACTTTCACTGTTCAGAGCCAGTCTTGAAGGCACAGAACATAATATCCAGCATAAACAGAACACACAAATGGGGATACAGCATCATAACGTCACCCTAGGACAGACCGTGCTCAGTAACAGCTGAGGGAAGATGGAAGAAGGGGGGATGCTTGAAGTGACTGTGTTGGCCTTCCCAAGTCACCACTACAGGTGATGGAGCCCTGCTGTCCTGGAGATGGCTGAACAACTGCCTGGCAAGGGGGAGTGATGGGTGAATTCCTTGGCTTGTTTTGCTTGTGTGTGCAACTTTTGCTTTGCTCGCTAAGCTGTCTTTATCTCAGCCTATGAGCTTTCTCACTTGTACGCCTCTGTTTCTCTCCCCCATCCCACTGAGGCTGCTGAATGAGATGTGTGGGATGCAACTGCCAGCTGGGGTTAATCCACAATATTATGTCATTCCAAGATCATTTGGTTTCCTTATGTAGCTTCTGTGGTGCTGGTTGCATGCAAAAACATGGCCTTCCCTGTCTGCTAGTAAAATCCAAACCTGAGGTTAACCCTCAGAGGGAGGGAGGGCAATGGTTGTTCATGGCTCTGGACATAAAGCTTCACAGACCTCATCATGTAGAAAATGAAGGAGGACAGAAGAGAAAACTTATTCATTTTGAAGCCCATAAATCCAGAGTTATTTGCCAGCTATTTAATTTCCATAGCCCTGACTCTGTTTGGTGTCTGACGAGAGAGAGTTCATTGCATTTACAGCTGACCCCACAGTTGCCTCCATCAGAGCAGGACATTTTTTTGGGGATGAGAATGGCTGCAGCATTTTGGCCAGGCCAGGGGCAGCATGAAGCCCTAAGGCCCTTGGGTGCAGTGTGATTGCAGAAAAGGTCCCCACAGTCCTTGCCATGACAGAGCTGTGCAAACCACTCCAGGATTTACCACACGCCTGCCCAGGAATTCAAGGTGAGACAATGCTTCCCTCAATTCACATGAAACACTTAAAGGCTCCAAACTCCTGTCAAGAAAGGCTTAAAAATCTGCGGAAAAAGCCAGAAGGTGAGTGGGAGCAGGCTTTCCTCCCTGCTCCCTGACTGAATAAACTGGGAGTTGCAAAAAGAAATGATTGGTGAAACTTCCTTTGTATTTTGCCAGTGAATTCACAAGGACCCAGATCCATTCTATTGATTTCTTCTTGCTGAAAGGTAAGCACAAGCCCTTATCAGTGGGTAAACACACTGCATCCAGGAATTTGTTGACCATGGTCATAGCAAAGGATGTAGTAAACTCACATATTGGGTTATTTGCAAATTGCAGCAGTGAAACCAATCTAACCTTTCAGCGGCTCTTTTAAGTGGTATTATTATTAGCCCTCATTCAGAGCATGGCAGGCAGGCAGCCAGTAAAGCACTTAGAGTTTGCCATCATCCATCTGTTCCTCTATAGATTTGAAGATTGTAGGAATTTTCCTTTTTAGGACTTGGAATATGATTAGTGGACCACTTGCCATGTTGCTATACAAATGTGTCTGTGTGTTCAGGCAGAAGTATGTGACAGGTATTTTATCAATGAGGGACTCTCAATTGAACAGTATTTCCATTCATCCCTCTGTTTGTTTATCTGTGTAGTAAAACTACCCCTGGTGTTCTCAAAACACACACCAGGATTACAAACATTTTTTTTTCTGAGCCCATAACCTTCCAGCTCCCCAGGAAATTAAGCATAAAATTAGAAGGTCTTATTTTTAAATACTTGAATGATATGGGTTTTTTTTCTTAGTTGTCACAGCTATATTGGCAAGAACAGCTAGTGGAACAGTGTCTGTTATCCTAGGTAAATCACAGTCAGGGATCAGCATGATGGGATGCAGAGACAAGAAAAATGTAGCCTGTGTCACTAGACCTATGCTTAATCCTGTAGTTAGATTATTCTGCTTTTCCTGTGATTTTCAAAATGTAGCCTGCTCAGCTGTGGCCTGGCAGAGCTCATTGCAGTGCTGACATTAATGGGGCTAGGTGCATTGAGGGAGTTCAGCCCTTCTGGTGAGGCAATGGAAGCAGAGGAAAGTGATTTACAGTGGACCTCAGTTCACAGGGAAGGCTCAATAAGGTAATTCCTTCCTTGAAATCCTTCAGGGTTTCCCATTCCCTATTTCATAAATATGGACAAGATCAAAGATGCAATTAGGTCCAGTTATGTTAAGATAAAAGAATTTTCTCTTTCCAGCAGTCTTTCAACACCATAGCTTTTACCTGGGCTCCCAAAACGCCCTGCAAAGCTCCTGGGTTTCACCTGCTCTGCTCTGCTGCTCCTAGCTCCCAAAAGGTGCATTTCCAGAAGTTACTGTTTTCCATTTGCTCTCTGATGAGCCACGGAAGGGCTGGGAACATCGTGTCTCCCAGGAAGCCTACAATATTCCTAGCAACATCTCTGAAATGGTCTGTGCCAGAAAGCTGGATTCCTTCCTTCCAAGGGGGAATTTGACCTGGAGAGAGGTGAGCTGTATAAACACACCTCTAATTCCCTGTGCAGCCTGATCCATCCACATTATGTTCTGATACCCAGAGCACCAAATGTGGATCTTGGTTTCTAAATGCAGCTGCTCCTCATGGGGCAGTGAGTCCAATCAAGACACAGGTCCTGCTCCAAGGATAAAATGAAATTTTCTAATCCAGACTAGGACATGGCATGACTTATCCAGCACATTCCTATCAAAGGGTCTGTGTTGTTATAGGACACGAAAGAACACAAGCTCACACCGGTGTTCTCAAGGTGAAGAAAAAAGGAAGTTTATTTTCTGACTCCAACACTTATAGTTTTCCAAGAGTCACAGTGGATTGGAGGGTGACAGTGCCACCTCTCCAATGACACTGGACAAACCAACAGTCCATCCAATTTCTCCATAAAGGAATGCAAACCAATAAGTTATTTACAGAAAATGCATGAGAAAGTTCACTACAAGAATGTCAACATCAGTGGGCTCAGAAAATCTTAAAAAACCAGGGTGACAGGTCTGGACAAATGCTTTCTTGGAGACCCAGATCTGTAGGCTGTAAATAGCTCAGTTCTGCCATGAAATGCATGCACGGACAGAGGGACAAAATGACACTTCCTTACAATGTCCACCTTGTGGACAGGGACAATTCCTGCTGAGTAGATAATACTTGTGAGAAGGGCAGCTGGCAAGGTCAGAATTCAGCTGGGGCCAAGTGAGATGCAGCTGGGTGCTCCCACCATCCCTGGGTGGGTCACCCTGGTGGGACACAAGTCCCCCTGTGTCCCCTTTCCCGTTCAGATCCAGCGGCGCCACTCCTGCTGAGCTCCGTCTGCCAGGCTGTGCCAGCCCAGAGCCCTCCCAGACACCTTGGAGTGAGTGTTGGCTGACTGAATGCACCACCCAGCCTTTGAAGACCCATTTTCTGTGTCGTTCACAGGCAAAATCCTTCACCTAATATTTCCTTGTGGCCCTTGATGAGGTTTGAGTTGGCAGAGGCTGCAGGGCAGGGAGTGCTGAGATCTGAGGGCAGCTCTACTCACTGGCTGGGGTTGCTTTACTACATGCACAGAGCAGTGTGTGAGGAACACAGAAACTGGGGAAAAGAGTTGAAATCGATGGCTTTGAAAGCATTGAAGCATGTGTTCAACCCCTGTGGACTCCAACAGCCCTGCTGAACAGGGCTGCTGACTGGAGTAAATATACTCAGATTAAACTTGGACAGAGGAATAACAAACTCTTCCAAGTTCAAAAAGTGCATCTTGAGGCTCATTAAAAGTGGTTTCCCCCAAGGCTCCTCTGAACATCTGCAGTCAATGCTGCACAATACAATCTGTCCAAATCCTTTCCTTGAATATAAATGTATTTTTATGTGGAAGAAGGTCTCTGTCACCAGGGAGGGCCCCTCTGCAGGGCTTCACACCCCTCTATTTCAGTAACCTCACTTCCCACAGCATGGACCCTCTTCTGGCTTCCAGGAAGAGCAGCCTCACACCTCTTGGCAGGCCCTAAAAAACAGGCACCCCATCACTGGTTCCCAGACACCACTGCTGCACACACTGGGAAATCTATGAGTATTTAAAGGTAGTAGTCATACCGTTTTTCCTTTGTATCCTTTGTGCCTGGAGAAGACGAAAAGAAAGGAGAATAAAAGCTTTCACAAACACTGGATCCCCTGCTTGAAATACCTGGGCAGGGCATGAGTTTTGTTCTCTTGCTTTCAGGGTTCTTTTCAGCAAGTATTGAGCACCCCAACTTTCAAATCAAGTTTCTCTGAAGACTTCTCAAATTGGTTGTCCAGACATACCAACCATTTTTTTGGAGCATTTAGGATGTGAAACTCAGGCAGGATGTTCTTTCTCTATATTAAAACTGAAAGAACACGAGAAATAGGGGAGGAAAAAGAAACTATTTTGCATAGGAAAAGAGCAGTTAGCAACCATGCTTAAGAAAATCACAGAATCTAAAAAGAATAAATAACTTCACAAAGAAAGGCATTTTCACAGCACCTGCTAAGTTATCCAAACTGGAGCGTAGGCAATTAAGAAACACAAAGCTATTACAACAGGTGTAAGTCTGCTTTTAAAACCATGTAGATTTGGCAGTAAAAAAAAAAAATGAACAGTTGAAGTTAACTCTAACAATGTTTGGTGTCCAGGCTATGTTTAGAAAGCATTATTTTCTGGCATTTTTATTTTCAATAGGGCTTTGACTGAGCTGTGTCAGATACAGGAAGGGAGCACTGAACATGTGAGGACTTTCTTTACTAAATTATTTAGTGCTCATGAAAGGTGCCAGATGGAGAGCCTTGGGGACTCAAGCCTTCTTTTCATCTGCAAAACTGCCTTAGAATAAGAAGTGACAAATGTACCAAGCTGCTGTTACAGGCAGCTCCTGTGACTGCCTGAGTCCAGCCCTGGAGCTCATGACCCCGAGGGGGACAGGGGGACAGAGGGACAGGTTTGCTTTGCCAGCCTGCCCTGCAGCCCTGGGATGTGCCATGGAGGTGACACAGTGACACACACCGTGTGAGCCCAGGCAGTCTGGGCTGCTGTTTGCTCATCCCTCACAAGTTCTGCTGGCAGGTGGGATTGAACTGGTTCAACAGTCCAGTGACAGAGAAACAATGCAGTAAAAGAGAAAACTGCTTCTTGACAGGGGTGGGGCTGGATGGTTTGATGGACTATTTGTTGTTCATTTGTTTTTTCATATTGTTGATCATTTGATAATCCTATAAGTAATGAGCCATCCAGTCTTCTGAAACACTCAAGAATTGTTGAGCCCACTCAACATGAATGGAAAATGCTTTGCTGATTAATAAGATGATGGATCTCTGTCCATATAGTCAAAGTTAAATAACAAAAATTTATATGGTGAACAAAAAAAGGGCTAAGGAAACCCAGAGCTACCATACTCCAAGAAACAAACAGGTAAAAATTCTCTTTATGCAGTTTTGTTCTTAGACAGAAGGCAAACCTGTTCAGTGTGAGGTGAGTTCATTACCATGAACGCAGCAAAAGTCTGAGCTGCAGCCACTCACCGTGACAAAATTCACTGCTGTGAATGGCAATCTGACGCCTCAAAAGGGATCTGAGTCCATCTAAAACAAACATTGCTCTCTTCCAGCTGGGATCACACCAGCTGGAAAACCATGGGCTGTACAAACAAAGGAAGGACAAAACCTACAAGTGCTGACAAAACTCCCCTCATAACCCAGGGCTGTAAAAAGGAATAAAACACAAGGAGTCCCCAGCCCACAGGAGGTGTGTCCATGGCTGATAGATGGGGTTATGCCCAGGGGTGCAAGAGGGATGTTTCCTTCTCTAGCAGAAGAAACCTGATTGCAGAAACAATCCTGAGGCCCCAAGAAGGTGCTCATGGAAACCACATCAGCTGCCCAGGGCTGTCTGATCCTGGACCTGTCAGGTGTGGGTAAAAGCTTTGTCAGAGGCCCCAGAGGGGAGGAGGGCTGTGTGTGCCAGCAGGCTCCATGCCAGACTACAGGCAATAAAAGGAGTTTCTGCAGGCCCTGGAGAGGGTCTGGCTCTGATGCCATCCAGACCTTGTCTGTGCTCTTCCAGGAGAAGTTTCAGGACACCTCAAGGCAAACTTTCTTGCTGGACTGTAACTCCAGAGCATTCCTCTGGAGACTGGCTGGTGCCATAGCATGGATGAATGGGACAGCTCTGCCCTCAAGGACGAGGTGAGGAAGAGGCAGGAGGCTGTCTGTCCTGCCTCTGAGCAGAGCCAGATGTGGAGAAGGAAGCTCTGGGACAGGATGGCATGAGGGAGGGGGAGCCACCTTCCAGATGTTCACATACCTGATCCTGTGGAAACCCCAGGCAGCTCCAGGGAAGCAAGCCCCAGAGGGGTCTCATTTCACAGCAGCTCTGAATGGATGATCCCAAAGAGACCCAGGCAGTTGGATACACCATTCTGTGGATCTGAGCCATGATATCTTCACTGAATGAAATTACACACTGAGAGCTGAGGATTTAAAAAAAGAGCGGTCTCCCTTACTGTTTTTGGTGGCTTTCCACTCCAGTCTGCCCCTGACTTGCCCTGGAGAGCCCCAGATTGGACACTGGAGCAGTTTCTCAAGTCCTACATGGAGAAGATGGGTTATATTCATAGCTACAGCTAATACTGACTTTTCTGAGGAGTGGCTGCATCAGAAAACCCCAGAATCCACTGAAGAGAGACCTGTGGGTCTCCAAGAGCACCACACAGACCTATGGAAGGGTGCTCTCCAGCCACCACCAGGAACCCAACACCCTGGAGGTTTTTGCAGGTTCCAGGCGTGGAAATTGGAGCAAACACTGGGGCTGAAGCAGGAAGCTGAGCCTGCAAGCAGTGTTTGCAGGGCTGGTTCTGCCACTGCCGTGGTTTGGTTTCTGTTCATTGCACTCCCTGCTCAGAAGGCACAGGGCAGGAGGGGAGGGAAAGCTGAGGGCAAACAGACAAACCAGTGGAAAGAATACAAAATTATAAAATCCAAGCATGGAGGCTTCCAGCCATTCCGGTCTCTGCAGCATAGCATCTTGTCTTGATCCAAACTTGGTGATCAGAGACTGTGTACAAAGAGGAAAAAAGAAAAAAAAAAAAAACCCAAACCAACAAACAGCATAAGCAGGAGGCTGTGGAGGTGAACTGGTGAAGGCACTGCAGAATCTCAGTGCCAGGGAAGCATTTCCCATGGGAAGCTGGAAGTGTGAGAGCCAAAGCCCCTGGACTGCAGAGCCAGCAGGGCTGCAGGGCTCAGAGTCCAGGGGAGCAGGCAGGGGTGTCAGGGAGAGCCAGGCTGCCCACACAGCTTCAATGCAACACCAAAACCTTCAGCACAAGGCTCCCAGCAAATGCAAAGGAACACGGTAAGTAATCTCCTATCACAGAAACATCTAAGATTTGAATTAACCTCCCTAGTCCTTAAATTTCATTGCTTCACATGGGGCTGGTGTGTCTCAGGTTAATTGTGTGGACCTCTGATAATTGGCCCAAATATAGCACAAGGAGATTTTCATGCTAAGCCAACATCAATAATGTGCATCAAAGGCTGCCTTGAATTCTCCCCCTTGGTTGCTCAGTCATCTTTGATCTAAAAAATGAAAAGAGTAAGGGATTTTGTTGTTATTTTTATTCCTTCTCCTCCATCACAGGATTGAGGTTACTGAAAATATAAACAGAGAAAAGGTGGCAAAACAATAAAAAAAACTTAAAGACAAGCAGGGGTGATGAAGTGAAGTAAACAGAAAGAAATAGGCTTATAGAAGAGAAAAAAGATCTGCTGATAGGAGAAAGAGAAAAGTTGTCAATATGGGATATGGCAGTGAAGGAGGTGGTGAAGAAAAGCCTGGGCAAGGTATTATGGATGAGAAAAAGGGATCAAACCATGACTTCTGTAGGATATGAGAATGAGACTCTGTCTTCTTAAGCCACCCATGTGCTGGGCGTCTGACCTCGCTGTGATCTGCTCCAGGAGCAACCAGGAGGCCACTGAGAACAGCAGCACAAATGCAAAACTGTCTCAGAAGAACTGCAGCACAAATGCAGAAACGCCTCGTGCATTTGACCCTCAATGGGAATAACAATTATGTGGGAAAGAGATGTTCCTATGTGACCTTTGTACCACTCATCTAAAAAGCAAAGGAGACCCACTCCACTCCTCTGCTGGCTGCACAGGAGGGAAGCAGCTGCTCCATCCACACAGAGCTTGAGGGAGTGAACCAAGGCTCTCCTGGGCTAAAGAAGGAAACCAAGAGCCAGAGAGAGGAATATATAGAGAGAGGTGAGAAGCAGAAAAGAGAGGACATGTGGAATTTTGGGGATTTGGGTATTTAAAGTCTTTGTTCTAAGATTGCTTTGGGAACTCAATTCTTCCAACAGTCCCGAGTGCTTCCTCTTGGCAGCTCCACAAAAAGAAAAACTTGCTTTAGCAGCACTGAGACCAAGTAGAGTTGAGTCCCAAGGCTACAAAATTCTGGCTCCAGGAAGGGTTGTTCACAGGCCTCCTATTCACACTTGAGCTTAAGGCCCATTAATTACAGAAGGAAATATCCCCAGCGTGGAAATCTGGATGAGCTCATGAAACGCACGAGGACACTCAGACCTTAATCCCCAGCCTGGCTTCACTCCCAACTTACAGCCCCAGGAAATCTGTTTCCAAGAAAGTGTCTCTTCCTTATCCTGTGCTGCTATCATCTCTCCTCCAGGCATTCCTGCATTCACCTCTATGAGTGCAGGTTTGGAGAACAAGGACAAGGAAAATCAGGAGAGATGGATTCGTGACCTTGCAAAATGCAGCGTTTGCTCATGTTTGATGCTGAGCTGACTTCTTAAAGGGGGGAAAAATTAGGTCCTGAAGAAATACTGTATTGCAAACCAGCTCCAAATGCACATAGTTCACTGGCCCTTCATTTTCCAGCTTGGCCCCTAAACAGGAAAATTTGCCATTTGTACAGCTCTAATGGTAAATCATTTGTGCTCTTGGTTGTAAACATGATTTCAAAAGTATACAAACAAAATAAAGGAGAAATAAAAAATCAAGAACATGCAACAAGCAAAAAACCCAAAAAAATAGAGGAGGAGGAAATGAATTCCTGAAGATGTTTGAGCTAGTTTGATAATAATGTCACCAAAAATATTTGCTGTGTTCAAATAAAACCTTACCAAACATTTCTTCAGCTCTGCATCTAAATCAAATACTGATCACAAATACATTTCAAAAAGCTGTCAATGTCAATCATAAGCTAAAGAGATTCTATGTTTTTTATTGCAAATTAAAATTCTAAAGCAAAAAGAGAAAATTACGTTAAGTGTGAAAATGTGTTTGTCTGGGCATCTGATGCAAGAAAGCACCAGGCAGCATCACCAAGGTAAACAGATGAGATATGAAGATGCAATATTTCCCTCATGCATCCCTGCCAGGAAAACAGCAGGCACGTTTGACATGCTAAAAATGTGCTTATGTTGACTCTTAATTGGAATTGTTAGAACAAATGTCCTTAACAAACACAGCTCTGCCTCCCCACCTTTTTTGCTGTGTTTTTGCATCTCCTCAGTGCTGCTGCCCTGCAGGCTGTGCCTGAGCCTTGCCTGTGCTGCTGGCAGGGCTCTCAGCAGCCCTCTGGAGCACCACACTTACAAAAAACCACTATCAATCCCCTGCAAAGCCAGATAATGGGATGCACTCTCCTTTCTTCCTGTTACAGCTTCCAAGGGTCAAATCCTCCCTCCATTTACAGTCCAGAAAATCCCATCCACCCAGAGCTGTTGTGCATTTACACTAATGCAACTGAAGGCTAATTTTGGCCCTGAGTTATTTGTATTCTTGAATATTAACTTAATGTAGGACATTTTCTGAGCTTGGTTCCTCTCTGCAGCGTGTATCAACTTACTGAAAGTGAGACCATCCTTCTTGGCTTCCCATATCACAGGGAGATGTCCAGGCGATGGACAGGGAGTTTTCATTGTGCCAATTATGGCTGTGATGGCAGCTGGATGAGATTGACTTGCACTTACATCCATTACTGAGTTGCAAGTTTTGTTCAGTGCAGAATATTTCATGTAATGGGTCCCCTCTGTAGCATTTGGCAATCAATCCTTCATAATTTGAAGTTCCCTTTCCTCACTGCACTGCTCTCCTCCTGGTGGAGCTGGTTTGCATGTTGATTTGGAACAGAATGAAAACTCAGTGAACTACAGAAGCCTGTTGCAGAGATTTTTGGCGGGGTATGACCAATGTTCTCTTTATTCCCAGCCCATTATTTCCTTCAGCATCTGCTCAGCTGATTAGTTTTAATGAGCAGTAGCTCCACTGGTGCATGAGGGAATTCACAGCTCAGTAGGTAGGGGAAAAGAAAACGAGCAGTGGAAAATGGCTGTGTGCAGGTAGCTGTCCCCAGAACAGGCACCTTTATATGCACATCAAATACCCTGCTTGTGCACTGCCACCACTGAGGAACTCCTCTTTGCTGGGTACTGGTTGCCATTGGAAGAGGCTCCTTGAGATCCAGAACCACAGGGAGTTATTACAGATACACAGGGAAATGCAAAGTTATGTCTTGGAGCTGTTGTGTCTCCAGGTGCATGTAAACCACAACAGGTTATTTCCCTAAAAAATGCTGTACCACAATGTGCATGATCGGAGAAGGAAGATGCTTGGATTTTATAATTTTGCATTTTTTTCCACTGGTTTGTCTGTTTGCCCTCAGCTTTCTCTCCCCTCCTGCCCTGTGCCTGCTGAGCAGGGAGTGCAATGAACAGAAACCAAACCACGGCAGTGGCAGAACCAGCCCTGCAAACACTGCTTGCAGGCTCAGCTTCCTGCTTCAGCCCCAGTGTTTGCTCCAATTTCCACGCCTGGAACCTGCAAAAACCTCCAGGGTGTTGGGTTCCTGGTGGTGGCTGGAGAGCACCCTTCCATAGGTCTGTGTGGTGCCTGCACATCTGAGGCACAGAAATGCCAAAGTAAAACAAGTCAAGCAGAGGCAAAGCTTCTGGTCCTGAGTCCATGATTCCCTGGAACAATTTTCCTCTCTCCGTCACTGCAGAAGTCATTTCAGCAGAAGTCTGAAGGTGCTAAAGGCTGTTGCAAAGAAACTGTTGTGGGAATGGTAATAGTCTGGTGAGAATTGTCTATTTTCTGTAACCAGGCAGAACCAGTGATACAGACCCTGGTAAAGGAACCCCATTAGTGAAAACACATGAAAGAAATCTCTTTTTAAACTTTTTTTGGCTTTTCAAACCGAGATGAGAGTTACTCAGCAATCCTCACTTCCATCTCCCCCAGAGGAAGACCTGCACTTCCATCACACCATGACTGTGTGTTTTGGGGTAAGTACCCCCAGAAATGGGTGAGAGAGGGGCCGTGAGTGACAAACATTGCAGACACAGAACAACCTGCTGGGTGTCCCAGCCCTCAGCACAGCGTGGTCCCTCTGCCAGGCAGGGATGCTCTGTGCCAAAGGTTCCACAGGGCTGATGCAAGGGGGGGACTGGCATGGAGGGTGGTGGCACTGCAGGGGCAGGGCAGAGGGGCTGAGCACCAGCACCACCTTCACTTATGTTGTCATCACAGTGCAAGAGTTCTATTGTCGTTATATTGCAAGTGTTCCATATTGCCAGAGCTTCACACCTCCTTGATGTTTCTCATAGGCATCTCCTCCAGGCACTGACTCTTCCTCATCCTCACAGCAGCCAACTGACTCCAGTTCCCTCAACCAACCCATCCACTCTTTTATAACACTCTTCTTATTGGTTGCAGCTGTGGCCTGTTAAAGTCAGGCCTGCTCCTAATCTCTAATAATTAACCCAGCTGCAACTCTTTAGGGGGTTAAGATTACTTTCTATACTACCTTTATTTACTTATTTTCTATCCCCCTACACACTTATCTCCTCCATGTGGGAGACATTGCAGTCAGACCTTGAGGTTTCCTTTTCCTCCCTTGAGAGCTCCCTCAGCTTTGTCCCTCTCCTTGTGGAGAAGAAGAAGAGAGGGGATGGCTGTGCTGCTGGGCTGTGCAAGAGGCTGGGCTGTCTGAGTGAGCCTGGACAGGTCCTGCAGGGCAGCAGGACCAGCTTTGACATTCTCCCCTGCACCTATCCCAGGTGCTGCAGGAAACAAACTCTTCCTGCTTTCCCTTCCTGTGTGCATCTCTCCTCTCAGGACTGGTGAGAGCATTATGCAATATCATGTCATATTAGCAAGCCGTAGCTGATAAAATAAAGGTTTATTTATGATTCTGACCTGACAGAAAGGCCATTCTCCAACACACTCATTGTTAAGGCTGTTGGAGGAGCAGGCTCTACCACTGGGATGCCTTTCACCATCAGTCTGCTGCTGCCTGAAAAAATGCCAAGAGAAAAGATCCTCCGTCTGTGTGGTCAGACTGAGCTGCACATAGCCCATATGGAGTCTATCTTTAGGCTTTGGAAAGAAGAAACAGTGATGGTTGCTCAGAGATACAGATTTTCTTTCCCTCTCCATCTAGCACAGAAGGAGCTCCCAGCATCAGGGTGCTGAAATACTCAGAGCAGAGAAATCCCTTAGGGCCACCAGCACCCCCTTGCTCTGCCAGCAGCCCCCCAGGCCTCTGCACCATGAGGGTGACAAACACCTGGAAAAGTTTCTTAGCATCCCCCAAGGGATGTGGCTGAGCTGTCAGCTGTGGCAGGGCCAGGCTGGGCTGGGCTGGGCTGCTGGGAGCCACCACGGGCACTGCTGGCTGAGAGCCACCTCCCCTCTCTGCAGATGCCACCACGGGCACTGCTGGCTGAGAGCCACCTCCCCTCTCTGCAGATGCCACCACGGGCACTGCTGGCATGGCAGGGACCGCAGCTCACCCCGTTTAGTTGAACACTTTTTCCCTTGAATATTTCCAGCAGGGGCTTTAGCAGGCAGGCTTTGGGAGCAGAGTGGGTGAGTGAAACCATGGCAAGACCCACTCTGTGGAGGTGTCTGCTGCAATGGTGTGTGAGAGATGGAGGCACAGCCTGGGAATGTCCTGAGCCCTGGGCAGCTGCTGCCAAGCCAAAAACCACTCTGTGCTCCCAGCTGCCCTTGTGAATTGTGCTGGAAGTGCTCTCCTCGATTCCTAAAATCTGGTCAGAGCAGCAGAGCTGTGGTATCACACCCTGCAGGATGGTAGCTCACAAAAACCCTCTTTGCTTCCTTTCATCCCCTTTCCTCATCAAACACACACTATTTATCCAGGTTGCATTTCTCTAGCTGCCTTGAGTGCACATCTTTACTGCAAACCACAGCGATGTCTTTTGTGTGCCTGAGGTGCCACAGCTGGGTTAGGACAGAGCCCTGGGCTAACATACAGGGCTGGAGAAAGCCTTGCTTATCCAGGACTCTGTTCATCCCTTGGTGCCTGAAAAACCCTTGTACTGTACTACAAAACAATTTGGGGAGTTACCAGTTCCATGGGCACTACAAACCAGAGCATCCTGTGCCATCCTCCTTCCTGTTTCTACCTCATTAGGAGTCCCCTCAGGTGAGGATGAAGGAATTAAGTCTCTTGGTGTTTACGGACATACATTCCTGACATCTTCCAAATGTTATCATTGTTGTCATCTCATTGCAGGGGCTCCACACTGTTGTCTCCTTATCACAAAAGTTCTGTACCTTCTTGGGGTTTCTCATGGGCATCTCCTCAGAGCACTGGCTCTTCTTCACAAAGCACCCAACTGACTCCAGTTGCCTTCTCACCCAGTCACCCCTGTCTTTTCTAGCATCTTCTTCTCACTGGCTACAGCTGTGGCCTGATAAAGTCAGGCCTGTTCCTAATCTTTGCTAATTGGCCCAGCTGCAACTCCTTAGGGGTAAGATTGCTTTCTACACTATCTTTATTTTCTTATATTCTGTCCCCCTACAATCCTGAGTAAAACACTCAGTGGTGTGCTCAGGCTCCTGAGAGTTTGCTGACATTATACAGAAAGAGCAGCTTGGATGCTCCTTGCACACATTTTGCTCTGGTTTGTACAACTGCTCTTTATTTACAGTTTATGACAAACACTTTTGTGTTTCCATTTTATTTGGGAAATAAACCTGCCATCAAGGTGTGTGTTACCTGCTGAACAACCTTTACAAACCCATTTCAGCCAGGAATTACTTGTTCACCCAAAAATCTGTGTATGAGTGTGTATCATTTGTGAACCACTTTTTGAGGTTTGTTTTCAGAAAGACAATAGTCTTTGAGTTAACCAAAGCCTAATTCAGCCCCAGGCCTCACTGCAGAAGTGTCAGCTGTTCAAACAGAAAGAAGAGTTTGGGTCCAACATCTCTTCCTTGGTGCTGTCTTTCCATTCCCTCCCCCAGCGCCAGGAGAAGGAGCTGGATTTTCCACTGGCTCCTGACGCTCAGAGCATGGGCCTGTACAGGCCAGGAATGAAGAACTTTGCATTAGACCATGAACAAAACTGAGCTGCTAAATTACCTCCAGGATGCCAATATGAGCATCCTGACGTTGCCATACAGTGCAGGAAACAACCAGAGCTGTGGTGGGTGTGCCCAGAGCTGGCACCCAGCACATCACTCCTTCCCAGGTGCTGCTGAGCACGAGGTGCTGGGCTTGGTCCCAGCTTCCCTCAGCATTCCCAGCTCCTGTGGCAGGATGTGGTCAGGAGGTTTGACACTCGTTCTCTCTGCTCAGGAAATGCTGACTTGTTGAACCAAAATTTTGCTTGGAAAAAAAAATACTTGAAAAACTGTGGAGAAGAGATGAAAATGAGAAGATAATAAACCCAGAGTCAGCTCTTGTGCAAATTAAGTGTCCTGACAGTGGAGTAGCCACAAGCTCTTCTGGTGTCCTTTTTACCGCCAGCATATAAGAGATTCCTTCTCCTGGGTAGAAAACAAAATAAAATTCTTAATCTCAAAAAGTGTGCCAGGCTGTGAAAACCCTTTCCAGTGCAGTTTCATTGGAATACAAGAAATTTCGTTTCTCTCCATTACCCACAAATGTCAGATAATTTAATTCTAGTAAGGGATGTGCTGAGGATATGAACTGAATGAAAAATAAAAAGGAAGAATATTTTTATATTTATTATTAATAATAATATTATTATTTGTCGATTAAATAACTACTTATATCATGCTTGCTAATTACAGACGTTGCAAAAATCCGGTGAAGAATAAAATGAATCCAACAGGAGATGCTGTCGGCTGCATCTGCCCCCCCTCGCCCTCCAGCCATCCAATGGCAGCAGCTGGGGCTGCAGGAGGAGCTGCAGGAGGAGGAGCTGCTCCCTTTGGTTTCTGCTTTTCCTCTTCCCAGAGAAAACCTGGCGTTAAACCCAGGGGATTCCTGCTCACCCAGGGACAGCATCCCGCATCAGCATCCCGCGTCCCGCATCTGCATCCCACATCCCACATCCCGCATCCCTCATCCCTCATCCTGCATTCCCGCATCCCCATCTCCTATCCCGCATCCCCTATCCCCCATCCCTCATCCCTCATCCTGCATCAGCATCCTGCATCCCACATCTCACACCCCGCATCCCTCATCCCACATCCCAAGTTCCACATCCCGCATCCCGAGTCCCGCATCCCACATCCCGCATCCCCATCCTGCATCCCACATCCCGCATCCCACATCTCACATCCCCTATCCCCCATCCCGCATCCCAAGTTCCACATCCCGCATCCCCCATCCCGCATCCCAAGTTCCACATCCCGCATCCCGAGTCCCGCATCCCGCGGGGCTCCCGGCGCGCTCCCAGCCGCTCTCCATCTCTGTTCTCCTCCCGGCAGGGTCAGGCTGGAGCCGGGGTTTCCCGGCGGGTGTGATCCTCGGTGACGCGGCCCCGGTGCCTCCCAGGCGCTGCTTCCCTGGCAGAGAGAAAATCCTGGGATGAGCCATCGGTCTGCGCGTCCCTGCCTTGGGTGGGTTAAATGAGAAATCCTCCGAGCCTGTTCAGAGCTGCTGTTCTGGAATGCGGCTCCATCACCCCCACCAAGGCAAATCGCACCCTGCGCATCCCGCTGCCCTGCTGGGAGCCGGGAACAGCCTCCCACGGCACTGGGAGGAGGACCAAGGCTTCCAGAGGAAAGGGATGCTGAGGGCGGGCAGGCAGCCTTGCCACGAGGGGAGAGGCGAGTTCTCCATCACACCAAGTCATTCCCAAATTGCAGGAGCCGCAGCTGCCCGCTCTATGCCCAGAGCGCGCAGGGTTAGTGCTGAGTTACCTCTGAAATGCAATATCCAGGTATTAAACTTTAATAGCACTAAAGAGGCTGGGGCATGAAACTCTCGGTGAGCGCTCGTAATGGGCAAAGGGAAAAGCCTTTCAAGGCGGATTTATTTGTGCACCCTCGGATAGCGGCTGAGACGGGGCAGGGTCGCACGGCTCCACCTTCCTTCCTTCTGCCCTCTAGTGCCGGAGAGAAAAATGAAATGTAAGGGAAGGAGCCTGGGATTTGTTCTTGAAATGCACAGGATAAAAAGAAGAGAAGAGAGAAAACATTATTTGTGACTGTTTGCTTTGATACCGGTTTTGAGGAGCCAGATGTGACACTGCAGAGCGTGGCTGGGGACAGGACATGGGGGCATTGCTTCTGCTGTTGGACTGGGCCCAGGTGTGCCAAAGCAGTGGAGAGTCCCAGGGGAGGTGTCAGAACTCAGTACATCCCTCCAGGTGTCCAGAGTTGCCGGGGACCCCATCGGGGGGCTCTGAGACCCTGCCATGCTGCCCAGAACACCTGGGGATTTGATTTTGACCCTTGGAGCAAGTTACCATCTTTGTAGGAGGACATGAAAGTCACACAGGTTTGAATGGTGTAATAACAAAATGATCAATGGGTGAAAATGTAGATTTTAGAATTTTTGGTATAGGGGCTATGGAGACAAGATGGAGGAACTTGGGCATGTCTAGCCTTTCTTCTTCTTGTTGTTCTCCATTTTCTGCTGTGATGTTGGCACTTTGGGATTGGTTTAGAGTAGAAGTTTAGAGTAGAAGTCTGACATAGGTGATGGGTATTGGGAATTAAGTGTAAATATGTTATACGTAGTTTGTAGTATAAAAAGACAACACCACCTCAGGGGCAGTCAGAGTGCCTGTGGCTGCCCTGCTGGGCAGATCTCAGCTGGGCAGAAAGAAAATTTTATAGATAAGAATTAATAAACAACCTCAAGATTGAAAAGTGAAGAGTCCAGACTCGTTCTTCGGTTGTGTGGGCAGAAGCAGAGACATCCTGCACATCTTGGGGCATCAATTATCAACAGCAACCCAAGAGTGAGGCAGGAGCTCCAGGATGGGACAGGGGTTTCTCACCAAAGACCCGTCTGCTCCAGCCCCGCTGCTTCCCTCAGACTAAAACCTGACAAACCTTTGAGGAAAATGTTTACACTGGGGAAGTGCTGTTGAACACTTCAAACCTCATTTAATTCACACTTTCTCTTAATCTCAGCCTCTGAGCAGCACCTCATGAGGCTGAGTCAGAGCTGCTGCCCTGACAGCTCTCCCAAAACGTGATGGGAAAGGCGGCTGGGCTGGGGAGCGCTCCCGGTGCCTGCGTTCACTTTTGTGTGTATTTTTTGACAGCATTCTGCTCACCAAAGTCTAAGGGAAAAGCCTCACTGCCATAATTTCAGCAGCTTCTGTAAAGCAGGGGAGCTGTCACCTGCTTTTTAGCTGCCAACAGCAGGGGAGAGCTCCAGGACATCCCAGGCACAAGCAGGAATGGGAGATGATGTGAAAGGGAGATAAGGACTCATCCAGTCTCAACAGGGCTGACTGGGGCAGCCCCAGGGGGATGCTGAGATCCCAGTAAAACAGAGTGTAGGGATGGGAATCAGCCACTCTGAGGTGAGCAGTGCCAAGCCAGCCCAAGGAGGATTAACAGGGCTGGGCAACGTGGCCACCAAATGGGGCAGAGGCCCCAGGAGGGCAGGCAGAGCTCTCTGAGCCATGGAGCAGGGTCACACTGGGCTCAGCTCCCTTCACACAGTGTCACACAGGCCTCGGCCTCAGCTCCCATCACACAGTGTCACACTGGCCTCAGCTCCCATCACACTGCACTTCAGGAGGTTTCATGTCCTTCCCCCTTGAAGCAACACGCGGGATAGGGGTTCCTGTAGCCATCATATTTTCTGAAAAATCCTTTCCTTAGGAGTTTCCCTCCTGAGAAGCTGGGAGGCCTCAGGAACAAAATGTAAACATTGATTATCTCTGCTGTGGAATGCAACAGGTGCATCTGTGATTGGTCTCATGTGGTTGTTTCTAATGAATGGCCAATCACAGTCAGCTGGCTTGGATTCTCTGTCCAAGACCAAAGCCTTTGTTATCCATTCTTTCTTTTTCTATTCTTAGCTAGCCTTCTGATGAAATCCTTTCTTCTATTCTTTTAGTATAGTTTTAGTATAATATATATCATAAAATAATAAATCAAGCCTTCTGAAACATGGAGTCAGATCCCTCATCCTCAGACCCCTGTGAACACCATCACAGGTTCCTGACCAACTGCTCATCCCTCCAAAACACATTGCCTTGGGCTCCCTTGGAGTTGCCATGGGCACCAACAACATCCTGAAAATGCTGTGTTACCCACAGTTTTCCCCTCCCCTCCCTTTTCCTCCTCTGTACAGTCACAGAGGAAGCAATTAAGAAAAGTAATCAGAAATAAGTCTTCCCTCTTGTTTTGGTGCCTGACACAACAAAAAGTTTTAAGCCACATCCTCCCTTTGAGAAAGCAAGTTGTGATTATGTACATTTTGCCCAACTACTCAATTTCAATTTCAAAATGCTTGTTCTTGTTTCTGATCTATTTCTCTCGTGCCTCCAAATCAGGATGTTTCAAAACTTAGACATGAATTTTTCAGTGTGTCACCCTCTGAACTCTAAGCACTGCAAGGTGATGAGCTGCTCAGTGTCACACACAAAGGAAAACTGGTTTGAATTTCTGTCTCTCTCAATGTGTTTATCTGTTTTGTTAGTTCCTTGGATCTGTCTACAAACAGGATTCCTGCTCATACAGGGCACAAGCAGTACAATGTGCCAGGAAACTTCTCCAGGAAAGCCACTGCCATTTTAGGGTACCCTGCCAAAAAATGGGATCCAGGGGGATCTGCAGCTGAGGGGGTGCAGGGGAGGGCAGCAGTGCAGCTTCAGATGAGATGCAGAGAGTGGGATATGATGTTGTTAATGGAGAAAAGATAACAGGACAAACCCACACCTTAATCAGGGTCTGCTGTGGTCTTTCCTTCAAAATCAAAATCAGGGCTTAAGGAGGACATCAATTTTCTGTCTTTTTTCTTCTGCTCCCTAATTTCTCAGGGACTTAAAATCTGACATAGGCTCTGTAGGAATAAACCATGGAAAATGGAAACTCCTTATGGCAGCTGCTGCTGCAGGCTGATAGAGGAGGGCATTTCAGGGAAGCCACAGCCCCCACAAATCATGCTGTGAGCACAATGCATCCTCACTGCTCCCATTTCCAGATCGTGGATGGAAGCCCCAGCCTTCTTTTGCAGTCTCAGGTTGTGAAAATCATCACAATTCCACAGCAAATGCCAAGACCTGAATTTACTAGAAAGCACAGCACAAATAAGGTCCAGGGGGTGTTCTCTGAAGGTTAAACACAGGGGTTAAAAAACTTGCAGAGGACACAGAAAAGACATCTTGCACAGGAAAGCTGGGATGGAAAAGCTGAGGGAGGGCACTTCTGGTGTTCATTTTTGCCTATCAGAGTTGAAACTTAGCTTCACTTCAGTCACTCCTGCAATGCAGTAACACTATATATACTTCTCCTATGTCAATAAGCAGGGGAGGATCACAGAAAGTAAATGAGCTTTCCAACATAACTTTTTCCTCTTTACAGAAACAGTTCTCAGTATGGCTGGACAGCTCCTGGGTCCCATAAAGAGCAATTCAGGTGCGCGCACACACACACACACACACACAGACACACACACGCATGTGGGCTCCTTACTCTCACACCTGCACAAGAACATTCCACAAGTGGTTCAGGCTCTGCTTTCCAGAGGAACACTTACCAGAGCACTAGAGGATGAGTCAGTGCTCTGTTCCCTCCCCATGGGATGGAGTTCCAGCTCCACCAGTGCTGTGCTGGGCCCACAGGCAGGACAGTGCCCACGCTGTCCCCATCCTGCTCTGCCAGTTCCCATCCATCATTACCTGCCTGGCCAGAGGAGCTCACAGAGACTGATGCCCTTCTCCTCACCAAGCTGCTATATTCTACATTCTCAGCCTGAAATGATGCTGGGATCTCTGACCTGCAACCAGTTAAAGCCTTTTTTATTTCATTTATGAAACAGTCCAAGCCTCTTCTGGTTAATGTCCTGGAGCAGCTCAGGAGAGCAGTGATGGAAGCCACAAGCTTTGCCTTCATGTCACACAGCAATTAAAGCAGAGCAGAGAAGCTCCCTTCTCCCTCACCCACCACTCAGTCTCCCTCAGCCCAGAGATAATTTATTGTGATTTAGGGAAGCTGAGGCACCCACCTCTCCTGACACTGCTCAGAAAGGGAAGGACCCAGGGACTGGGTGGGGAGGAAGATGGCACCAGAAACAGCACCAGAAACAGCTTGTTAGAAACAGGGCATGGCTGTGCCTCAGGTCACAGGGCCAGCAGGGGCTGGGGTAGGGGTGAAGGAGCAGCACCACACAACCACACATTGGCTGGGAACATCTGGGACCTCTTGAGAACATCCAGTCCAACCCCCTGTTCAACAGGGTCAGTCAGTTTCTCCTTGTTGTGGATTGTCAGGTCTGAGCATGTCCAAAAATGGAGCCTCCACGACCTCTGGGGAACCTGTGCTTGACTTTCCTCACCATAAACCAGCCTTTTCTTGTGCTTCAATGTACCTTCCTAGGGCTTGGTTCGTGTCCTTTCATCCATTCTCTGGATACCCTGAGGAGATCCTGGCTCTGTCCTCTCTCCTTACTCCCCTCAGCATGTATTTCACACACAGAGCAGATCCCTCTGCAGTTTCTCTTCTCCAGGCTGGAGAACCCCAGCTCAGAACTGGAGAAAAGATGCATCAGGAACAAAGTGGGTGATGGATGAAGAGCCAGTGACGGCTCCTGGGGCAGGGGGGTGAGGATCTCATTGAGAGCAGGCTCACAAGCAGCTGCTGGTGGCACTGGTGGCCCAAACACCACTGCCCAAACACAGCTCAAACACAGCCCAGCCCAGCCTGCTCCAGTGGGTGCCCATGGCACTGGGGTGTGCTGGGTGGGTGAGGCACTGAGCCCATGTTTGAAACACAAGGAAAGGAAGGGAAATGATGGTGGATGGGCAGCAATGGCACTTGTGTTTTTCTTACAGCAACAGGGTCCTCCAGGGTTTTATTTTGTCTTTTATTCTCTTTCAATTCTCATGTTTGTGCTTGCAGTAACCATCCCACAGCTGCCATGTGTAAATGTTAAAGTGCTGCTCCTCCAGACAAGCCTTGCTGTCCCAAGCTGGGTGTGCCAATGTGCCCAGGCCCCAGGTTCTGCCCTCTGCTGCTGCAGCTCAGGGTGAGGAGTTTGAGGGCACTGCCAGCCCCAGCTGCCCCACAGGACAGGGCTGCCACAGCCTGTGTTTGCCCACAGCTGAGTGCTGAGGGCTGCAGGCTCCTGGTGCCACCCATGGACACAGATCAAACTCTCCCACTGCTTCCACCACCTTGGGCAGGCCCTGCCTCTGTCCTCCTCCTGCCTGAGCCAGCTCAGCTGCCCGCCCCGCTCTGCAGCACCTGGTGCTCCCTGCATCCTGCCCTGCTCTGCTGGCTGTGCTGCACTGAACCCACTGCTCTGAACCCACCCTGCCCTTCCCATTGCTGCTGGTGTGGATTTGGGGCGAGGTCAAACCCCTGCTCACAGCCTGGCACCCAGAGGAGCTGTTTGCTGTGGCTGCACTGAAATTCCAGCAGTGGTGTGGGAACCCAGAACATCCCTCTGGCTGTCCTGAGCAGCCAAGACCCCTGCCAGAGGCTCAGAGGCCCTGGCATGGAGCCCAAAACACGTGGTTTTAATTATGACCCATGGAGCAAGTTACCAGCCTTAGATGAAGATCTGCAAGCCACAACAGTTTAGGTAGGATAATAGTGAAGTTATCACGGAGTGAAAAAGTAGATTTTGAGGTTTTTAGAATGGGAGTTCAAGGGGCAAGATGGAGGGATCATGGCATGTCCAGCCTTTCTCCTTCTTCTTCTTGGCCTCCATCTTCTGCTGTGATGTTGGCACTCACAGATTGGTTTAGAGTAGCAGCTCACTGTCTAACACAGGTGATAGGTATTGGAAAGTGACTGTAAACATTGAACATGTAGTTTTTAGTATAAAGACATAACACTGCCCAGGGGGCAGGCAGAGTGCCTGGAATTGTCCTGCTGAATGGACCTCGGCAGGGCAGGAGAAAATATTTTATAGATAAGGAACAATAAACAACCTTGAGACTGAGAACTGAAGAGCTCTGACTCCTCCTTTGAGCACTAGGCAGGGAAAAGAGACTTTCTAACATTTCTCAGGGTCTCAGTGACCAAAAGATGCCAAGACAGTGGGGCCTGATGAGGGCTCCATGGCTGCTCTGTGCAGAGCCATCCCACACCTGGTGCCCTAGGTGCTGCAGAGGCAGTGGAGTGCATTAGATGCTGCAGAGCAGCAGTGCAGCAGCTGCAGCAGAGCAGCACACACCACAGGGGGAGCAGCAGCAGCCCAGGCACAGCCAGGCTCTCCCCGTGTGACAGACCTGGTTATTTTTAGTGGCACTGAGGGTAGGGAATGAGCCGCGTCCCTCTCGTCACTGTGACGCCATCCCCGCTGCCCACGCAGCTCTCGGTGGGTTATCGCAGCCCATCGGGCTCCCAGGGAGAGGGAAAGAACACACAAAGGTCACCTCTCTCCTCCCCCAACAAACAGCAGAATATGTAGAGTGTTGTGTTTGTTAATGCACTTGGGTTTGCAGTGCTGAAGGGCAGGGCATTCCCTCTCCTGCCGTGCAGAGCTCAGGAGCAGCTGAAAGGCACCAGCACCACGAGTTGATGGGGAAACCAGACCTACAGCACTTCAGAGGGCTCTCCTCTGTCTCAGCTGATAACCCTTGATTCTTCCCTGGCCTGTCTGTATCCTTTCTCCTCAGCCAGACATTGCTAAAATCACTGGGATCCCAGATACCACCCCTCTTCCCAGATGCCTTCTCTGCCATTCTCATTTTCTCACCTGACACGTTGAAATTCGCACTTGTCTGAGATGTTTGTGTCCTTTGTGCCACAGTGTTCACAGGGATCCTCAAGGGATGTTGTTATCCTCATCTAACACAGGGAAGCAAACTCCCCACTCCCCACACGAGTGAGAGATGAACAACGTGCTCAAGTTGGAAAGAACCATCCCAGCCCTTTACACCTCAGGGTCACTCTTTTCCCTCCTTTCTTCTTTTTCCTCCAGTTACAGTCAGTTCATCAATCCCAGACCCCACTCCTCCCCAGCCACCACTCTGTGTGTCCTTCCAGCACAGAGCTCTTCACTGGGAAGTTTCAGCCCATGCTGTTGCATTTTCCTTCCTCCAGCTTGCTTTTTAAAATCTGTGGCACCAACAAGGCACCTGCTGGAGTGGGGCCTCTCTGCTCCTCATCTGCCTGGGAGATCCTGGGGCAGAGAGGTTTCTGCAGAGATTTGTAGACTGAAGGCCAGAAAGAGCCAAGGTGATCCATATCATAGATACAGATCATAATCAATGCTATAGACAACCAGGCAGCATTTCCAGCACAAGTCGTCCATCACTCTGTGCTCTATCCCCAACCAGGGCAGTCCCAGCCTTCCTGCCTTTTTTTTTTTTTTTTTTTTTTAGTGACACTAATTAAAGTATTTTTTGTACTATGAAAATATATAACTACACAGAGAAAGGGCAGCTAAGGTTTGGAAATCTTAATGACCAGATTTGGGAAGACTGCAGTCCTGTGAGAGCAGCAGTTATTCAGGCACACAAACAGCATTTTAAGCTTGCACAGTTTAATTAGAAAATAATTCCATCCCATAAAACACGTTGACATCCCTAAACATTTTGTTTCAGTGAATATTGACACCTGTCTCCTCGGGGAGCACTGAAATACCCAGGAGCTGTGCTGAAGTCATAAACCCAAAGCTGTGAGATGGGCACTTCCCACTGGTGCCAGCCCAAACACTGCTGGGAGAAGCCACAGCAGTTCCAAGGCAGCAGGAACAGATCCCACCTGGCCACGCTGCCCCAGGTCACCCCAAAAACACTCTGTCCTGGGGAGCTCCACAAGCACAGATCCAAAAGCACAGATCCATAAGCACACATCCAGATTTCTCCCTGCCACCAAAATCTGTCATTTCACCTGACCTGCAGACATTGCCATCACTCCTCAGCCTCAAGTGGCTGAAGAACATAAAAAGCCTTAACCAGGATGGAAACCTGCTGTGTTCCATTCTCAGCCAAGGCATGCACAACTACAGAGGGGTGTTTGCCCTGTCCTGCATCTGTGTGGTGTCCTACAAGCCTCCATTTTAATTCCACTTTCCAGGGACACTGCCAGATGCAGGAGGGCTGAAGCCTCCTCTTCCCACAGAAGACCAGTAGACTCTTACTTGGCTCTGTCAATAGGCTGGATCTGACTGGGTCAAAACAGGTCCTCCAGCAAGTCTTCTCAAAAACCTAATTTAGCCCTGATCACCAACAATAACATTAGCCTGGAGGGTTCTGGGAATTCCCTCCTTGGTGTAAGAAAATATGCAAAGCTGCAGCCCAGCAGCACAGGTCTAACCTTGGCTCCAGAGCCTGAGGTGGGGTTTGAGGGGGCTGATTTAATCTGCCTGTTATCTCCTTGAATAAAGGGCAAGAGAAGCTAATGGATGCAAACTCACCAAAAATGTGCATGGAAATATTTATTTGGTTTTTGTTAAAACAATCAAGGAATTTGTGCTTTTTTAAAAAACATCCCTAAAGCTTCCCCAGCACAGGCTGTCTTTAGCAAAAGACAGTGTGATACTTGGTGTTTGTTCATTCAGGTATCGCACACAGGAACAGACTGCAGGCACCTCTGTGAGACCAAAGGTCATTTTGAGGAGTGTTTCACAAAGAGCTCCAGCATCTCCCTGTGTGGGACCAGCATCATGTGGGTGGTTCCCTTGGGCCTCCCAGGGACAGGAACACCAAGAAGCAACAGGAAGAGCTCCCCACTGGAAACTGGTGGGAGAAGGCTGTGCCAGGCTGCTGGGAAATTTCTGCCCAAGAATATCTGTGAAATTGGGCAATCTCTTAAATACTATAAAATATAAAGAGGATCCTACAAATCTTTATGTGCAGATTTCTTGCTTAGTGAAAACCACATTACTCATGGTCAAAGAGAATTGACACTGATAATTCAGTATTTAATGCCACATTTTAGTCATTTTAAGAACCAATGTACTTTAAATAGCACAGCAATCTGCTATCTATGGCAAATCCCTTTTTCCAATGATGGAAAGCAGAGCGAGTGAGAGACTCAGTTGATTTAGCAGCACTGGCAACTAATTCTTTTGAAAGACACTCCTGTAAAAGGATGCAGCTTTCTCTCCCCCTTTCTCTGGGCTGAGATTCACAGTCACCAGAAGGAAAGAGTAACCAACAGTGCAGTAATCAACTGCATGTGTGCTCTTTATCTCTGTCAAACACGAGCTTATCACAAGTTAGAGAGGGGCACAGGGCAGCAGGGCTGGTGTTGGCAGCACCATGGAGACCTGCAGGGATGGCTCCTGTCCATGGAGAGTGGAAGGACAAAGGCACTTTAGGAAGGAGAGGCAGGGGAGATGAGGAGGGGGTGTTTGCCCTCTGTGCCAGTGTTGGAGTGCCTGGAGCTTGCCTGGGGATGGAGGAGAGCTCATGGTCAGGGTTCAAGGAAGGGACAGGTGACCTTATTTACAGGGGAGTTTGCTACAGGTTGCTCCAGCAGGAACACCAAGCAGATGGGACCCTCTCCAGACAGGCAGGAGCAGCTTCACAAGCCCTGAGAGTCAGTGAGTGGCTGTGGGGGGCTGGGTTGGTCACTGGGGCTAAACCACAGCAAATGGCCACCCTGAATTTATCAATGGTTTAATGCACTAGAAGTGTATTTATAAGACAGGGATAATTTTCCAGTCCTTGAAAAAGAACATTTTGGGAAAGCAACGGCTCCATCTAGCAAAGTATTATTGGATGCAGTCAAAAGGCATTCAGAGCTTTAGCTTACTATGATACAGCTTTGGCCAAGAGTCACTCTTCAGGTTGCAGACATGGTCTTTGGTTTTATAACTCATACAGCTGAAATAAGTGCCAAAACACTGACAACATCATAAATCACATTGTACAAGTTCTCTGCTTCTTCTCTTTGACCAGATTAAACAGCAGCTGCAATGCAAACCAGAACTACAATGCTGGGTTTTTTTATAAAGTGGGTTACAAAATTCCAACAGGGAATGATCTTCTTCCTTGAATGCCAGCAAAGCATTACACTTGAGCCAGCACTGTCTGGGAGAGACATTTCAAACAAATGCACCATGTTGGTGCCAGCAGGGCTGGGCTGGTGGGGCCAGGGCAACCAGCCAGGCTGTGCAGCCTCCCTGCATGGCTGGCCATGGCCCTGCTTCACACAGGGCTGGAGAGAGCCCCAAACCCTCCTCACTCCGAGGAATTGTGGCTTCATTCAGCTTTTCCCTGACTGTCCTTTCCTCTGCCCCTGCTCATTCCAATTCAGACTCCTTCCCCATGCCCCAGAGGGGCAGGGGCAAGAGCCAGGATGGTTGGCTGAAGTTGGACAAAGGAAGAGGCTGGGAAAAGGGTAATAACATCAGGACAACACTGGACTGGAGTGTTTGGGAAGGTTCCATTGTGGAAATAGAGGAGTTCACCAAGGTGAGGGGCTGGAGCTGTCACCCTGGCAGGAGGCTGAGGGAGCTGGCACTGGTCAGCACTGAGGGGGGATTATTTTGGGGAAACTTACCTGCAGCCCCCTCCATACTTATGGGGAGCCATCTAGGAAACAGAACAGGGATCTGTATAGCAGGGCAGAGGGAGAGCAAGAGGGAAGAGGCACAAGGATTTAAGGAGGAAGTCCTTCCCCAAAAAGGCAGTCAAACATCAGGGCAGATTGCCCAGAGAGGTTGTAGAGCCTCCATCCTTGGAGGCTTTCAAAGCCCTAATGGATAATGCCCAAAGAAACCAGCTCTGATCCTCCTTTGAGCAAGATGTTGAACCAAAGATCTCAGAATCACAGAATATTCTGAGTTGGAAGGGACCCACAAGGATCATCAAGTCCAACCCTCGGTGAAAGGCCCATGGGGGGACTGAACCCACTTCTTTGGCATTTTTAGGACCATGGACCTCATGAGACCCCTTCAGCCAGAACTCCTCTGTTTCTATAGTTTGTGCTGAATGGGAAAACATTTAAGAGCAAATAGAAAACCATTCTATGAGTTGCAGCTGCATCTTAACAAAGACTGTAATAAAAAACATGCTAGGCATGTTTTTATTAATATAGAATTGCATCACTTGGCCATTTGCACAAGTGAAATCAAGTCCACAGAACAAACCTTTGAGCTACAGGTGTCTATACAAGCTGTATAAATGTGTGCCTTCATATTTCAACAGAGCTGAAGAACTACTCAAGCAGATCAAGATTCAGCTGATGAAGATGCAGATGAACAGCTCTCCAGGCTCCCCTGGCTATTGATCCAATCTCCATGGACCAAGCAGACAATTCAATTTATGTACATCTGTAAGCTGAGTCCCAGCCACTGCCTAGTGGTCTGTAACTTAATTTCTGTGTATTATATACACATCCCTTGCTCTCTTATGTTGTATTAGGAGACAACAGCCACATACAGACCCCATTTAAGTGCTTACAAGTAAAACCCAGTGTCATTTGCTTGGGAATTTTTACCATGCTGAGCTCAGATCTTGGCAGCTGTGGGCAAGGGATGGGAAGACAACTGTAAGAAGGAGAGGGGACCAACATTTTACATTTCTTAATGAAGTGTCTTGCAGTCATGGCCCAAGCCTCCATGGAGGATGAGAAATCCCCAGAGTCATCTGGCTCAGCCTGCTCTTCTCTTCCACGGGAATTTTTAAATCACCAATTCTCAGAGAAATAGAATTAAGTCAGAGAACATTTAAATGTCCCTGGAAATGCTGTCAAACACCTGAAGGTGGCTGTGGGTCAGGGGAGGCTGACTCTGGTGACAGTAAGTATCTCCACAAATGGGGACAACCGCTCTAGGCAATTGCTGATAATTCAACAATTGAATTGAATTATCAATTGTTATCAAATATCAGTGTTGAATAATCCTTAGAAAAACCAAAGGGATTTCTTTTGCCTGAAGAGAATTCCCTGTTCCAGTTCATGCACACTGTCTCTTGTGCTATCCCTGAACACCACTGAGAAGGATATGTCTCCAACATATTTTCTCTCCCCCTCAGGTATTTGTACACACAGACAAGATGTCCCTGAGCTGTCCCTTCTCCAGGAAGAACAGTCCCAGCTCTCACACTCTCCTTGTTTAACAGATGCTCCAAATCCCTTAATCAGCTTCACAGACCTTCACTGCACTCACTCCAATGTGCCCATAACTTTTTTTTGGACAAAGTCCCAATGTTTGACCCAGCAGCCCAGGTGTGGCCTCAGCAGTGCTGAGCAGAGCAGGATCATTGTCCCCTGACCTGCTGCAATGCTCTGAGGGCTGCCCAGGATGCCACTGTCCTTCTGTACTCTACACACACATTGCTGTCTCATGGTCAACTCGTTGCCCACCCAGTGCCCCCAGGTCCTTTCCTACATAGCTGTTTTTCCAGCTGTTTTCCACACCCCAGCTGGGGCATGGGGTTGTTCCTGCAGCAGGAGGTGCAGGATTTGGCATTTCCCTTTGCTGGACTTTGTAAGTATTCTGTTGGTGCCCATTTCTCCAGCCTTGTGGAGGTCACCAACTCTACAACATCCAACAAAACCAATCTTTGATAAACCATGGCCAGAAATACAGTAGACAATCAGCAACTCATCCCCTTACAGTTAAAGGGCAACCCTCAAAGACATAACTTGAAGGGGGATTCCTACCTGATTTCAGGCAATTCTACATAATTTGGAGTAGAAGCAAAGTAGTGACTTTCCACACAAACCAATGCTAATGTTTGCTGCATCCTGGGCTGCCAGAACCACTGGGACAGCAGCCCCTGCTAAGGCTGAACAGTGAAACATGAGGTGTGCTGCCCACACAAGGTGTGTTGCTCAGTCCAGCTCTGCTGTACTGCCTTACCTTCCCATTCCAGAGCCACCTGTGGTACCTGTATTCCCTCTTTTGTGTCAGAACTAAAAAAAGAGTTCCACAGAGCATATCTTGCCTTTTTTTTTTTTAAATTTTCAAGCTCAATGTACATTAAACCCAGCACACAACTTCCACATGCCCAGCCCAGTGTGGCTGCCTTTGGATTTCCTAGGCTGGGATGAAAGCATGGATCAGCACTCAGGATGGCAGCCAGCATAGCTGAGCTTCTGTGTCCATGGGAATCGCTAGTTCAAATGAAAAGTAAAATACAAAGGTTTATCTGAAACAGACTTTGCTACCAAGGAGGCATTTGTCTGGCAGTTCAAGCAGAAAAATCTACTGAGAAAATCACTCTAGCAAATCTGTCACTTCAGTGTCCACTGTCTGAATCAACAAGTCTCTCCAACACTTATTTGCCACAGCTTCAAGGCAGAAATCCTCCCTCAGCACCAGCACGAGCCATCCCAGAGGAGATGGACACACTGCCAGTATGCAGGAAGGACACAGACTCCAGTAAACACAGAAATGAAGAAAATAACACACAAACACCATAAACCCAGCAACAACTGTAAATATTAGAAAATAGAGCATACTTTTTTGAATTTATTGTATATATAAAGTTTTGAACACATACCTAGATAATCCTCCTCTGAGTACCAAATTTGCTTTACTGAGTAGGACAAAATATAAAACTCCAGCAAACTGAAATGCTTCAAAATGCTGAGTCTATTGTATTGCTGAAAACAGGTGCAATTCTTAGGAGCAGGGAGCTGCCATCTACCACAAGCAATGCAGCTCCCAAGAATAGAAAACATTGACTCACTAGAGATGAAAAGGAGAATATTAACAAGAGAGGGAAAATGACTGAATTTTGCACATCACATTTCTAAAGGAGAACAAGATCCTTGAGTAAGAGACTGTGTAGGTCAGGACAGCACAGACACCACAGATCCCAAGAAGTGCCATTTAGGAAAAAGGCCTTCTCCCCCACAGAGCATATTTACCTGCACACCTTTGTTCCCATCACAGAGTGCATCCTGCAGGAGAGGCACCAGCTGCCTCCCACCCAAACAGGGCTGGCTTGTGGGGCTGTGAGCCACTGTCATGCAGAGCCAGCTCCATTTGGTGCTGACACCCTAAACCTGAGCTAAGTACACTGGAGCTGGAGACAAAACAGCAAAAGAGACATGTCTTGTGTGAGCCACAAGCTATGAACTGTAGATTCCTGGAAAACACCCCAGCCTTGGAGGGGATAGGCTGGACCTGCTGAATCTCACTCACTCTTCTACCTGGTCTGACATCTCAAGCTGCATGGAGAGCGTGGCTTTGTTTTGGAAGACATCAGACACATTTCATTGTGCATCAGCAATTCCACCCACGGAGATTTCTTAGATCTGTCCAGCTTTGGCATGTTTTACAACTCTAAATTCTTCCATTTACCCCTCCTTCCTCAGAGCACCCTTAGCCATGGTAGATTTACTGCTCTGCAGATGCCTCCAGTCTGCCTGCAGCAAAGGGGATGTGAAGCCATCAGGCTGCAGGATGGCTTCCACAACCCACATGTGAAACACAAGCACACAGAGCAATTTGCTCCTCAAACTGGTGGGAATTCAGAGAAATTAGGGAGTGATTTTATCTTCTGACTCTCTTCCCCAGCATACAGCCACCCTTCTGCCCTCCATTTTGCAAAACAGTGAACTGCTCCCCAACCAGTTGCGACACAATGCACAATGACCTTTAATAGTCTATCATAAGAGAGAATAAAGATTTAGCACATTTACAGCTTGGACATAATAACCAAAAACACTAGAGCAGAAATTGGACCCTTTCTCCTCTCCATTGTGAGAAAAAGGCTCAAAAATCACCAAGCTTGATGACTGGAGCCATATATATTGTGGAGGGAGCAAGACAACATTTAAGCCAAGATTTTTGCCTTCCACTTGTCATAAGCCAATTGTACCAACACTCAGTTTACTTTGGCTGACTGTAGTACAGTGCTCCTGCCAGGACCATCATCACTCTTCTCCTGTTCCTCCCTCCACTGAACTGCTGGTACAACAAAAGCTGCTGACCTATTCCAAGCCCTCCTCTTTCCTGGGCACTTTTCAGAGCAGCCAGTGTGCAGATGAGAGGGAGCACACAGGAAGGAAGACTGGCACAGCTGAGGCCAGCCAGCCTCTTTGCAGCATTTCTGTGCTTATTTGGCACAACAGCTCAGGAACTGTATTACATGTGCCACTTCCATAGGAACTAAATTTCTACCTGATCAATTCATGTTAAGCATTGAAATATATCTCAAGAAGTTTACCCACGATGAGTGGAGGCTGCAGTAACCCAGCTATCATAACCAGATGGCACCAGACTGTTGCAGAGCTTATTCTCTCAAAAGCAGAGAAGTGCATAACGTTGCTTTCACCTATACACCAGCAAAATCTGAAATGCAATCACTTTCCTGACTTAAATGGTTGCAGTCATAAAAACTCAGCTATACCAGAACAAGAGGTTTTAATGTAAAGGTTTGTGAAGTAAAAGCATATTAGAAAACTTCAAACTTCATGAAATCTTATTTTCTAAAGAAGCCTTAGGATGAAAGCATAATGAATTAG
This sequence comes from Ammospiza nelsoni, assembly GCF_027579445.1. Lineage (NCBI taxonomy): Eukaryota > Metazoa > Chordata > Aves > Passeriformes > Passerellidae > Ammospiza > Ammospiza nelsoni. The sequence goes on from NC_080633.1 coordinate 11,161,387, forward strand.
TTTCTGTGACAGTAAGTAAGCTCTGGATGCTCAAATTGCACATAATTTTCCACATTCACTCTTTCTCATTATGCCCAAGAGGACACAAAATCATGTGTTTAGCATGAACATTGCTGCAGCCACCATGAACACCACTTTTATTGAGGAAAATCAGCACAAAGGGGACACTGCCCAGTCTTGTTGTGCAAACAAATAGACCCCCAATTTCTGTCAGAGCTGGGGTGGTCCTCCACAGCCACGTTAGAATCATGGCAACATTGCTGACAAATTTCCATGCATGTTTTTTACACATTAAGTGGTAGAAAACTTTGTTCCAAGGGCAGAACAGGATACTCCCTGTTCAAGTGAAAACTGGTTGCCTTCAACTACTTGTAGCCCAGGTCATCACCAAAGCCCAATGGTTTAAGTGATTTTTCCAGCCTGGAGATGCTCACAGTGCCCAGTGCAGGCTGGTATTCCTGTGTTGGCTTACTTTGCTGAGCACAGAAGTGCTGAGGAAATAGAAGCAGTAACAGTCTAACCTGTCCAGGAGCTTACAGAACCATCAGCATGAGGAATAATACTGCAATACTTCCCAAGATGTATATAAACCACAGCAATTGTTAATATTTCCATGCTTACATCCATTGTTATAATTGGTCAGATATACCTGCATAAGAGAAAAGCCTCAACAAAACAAAAAAAGAGGGTGGTGGGGTGGTGTTTGAATTATTTCCAAAATATTCTTTTATGTAGAAGATATCCCAGAAGCTCTTCTTTCCTAGAAGCAAGATCTTCTTTGAGAAGAACTTCTAAGACCAGCTAAAGCCAAAAACAATCCCAAGACATCATCAAATGCCATACAACCAAAGCACCAATCCAAATATTAAAATCCATATTTAGGACCAAGCCAATACCTTATCTAACAAATTGATGAAACCAATGAATAAAACCTTCAGTAAACAACACATCAGCTTTTGTGTTTGCATTAAAAAAGTTAACCAGTCATAGTTACCTAACAGAGAAAGACACTGCAGCCTTCAGATAACTCACAGAGGTTCTTGCTGCTGATACAGAGCCTTAGGTGATGGTTACAGGAGCTGTGCTGAACAGGAAAGCAAAGTTTTTTTTTTCCCAAAATTAGAAATATACAATTTCCAAAAATGGGAGCAAAAGACAAAAGGTAATAAAAAATACTGCTGAAGAAATGTTTAATTAAAAAAATCAGGAATTCAACAGTGCCTAAATCTTTATTTTTCATAACCTACATATTTTTTTTCAAATTAGACAGTTTTACATTTTTATGACACAAAAGGAAACTTAAATTACTGATAGTTTACATGTAAGCTTGATTCCAGTCTTAATGGAAGAAGAACAAAAACAAAAACCCTCAAAAAGGCTCCCATATTACACTTCTATTTCGTGAATTGGCAGCTGTTAGGTGTCCTCAGAAATCTTGGATTGTCTGCTGCTATTAGTGTAATAGGTTCCGAAGCACAAACCCCTACCTGGAGCTGAAGGAGATAGAGAGATAGGCGTGCACCATTACAGTCAGCTGTTGCTCCTGATACACTGCCCCTGCTCCAAGGGCCTTGCCAAGCCAAGGGCTCAAGGCTTTGAAGGACAAGGCAGCAACATAAAAAATCTGCCACTGCTCACAGGTTTCTAAGTGACAGTGTCACGGGGTCGGACTGATCTGAAATGACATTCAGTTTTGAAAGCAACCTTTTTTTAAAAATTCCTGGAAAAACCTCAGATCCCATTTTGACTTGTTTGCAAAATGAAAAGCATCACCACGCAGCTCTAACAGGGTAAAATGCCAATTTTAATTACTGGATCCCTGAACCTTGAGCTCAGCTACTGCTTTTGGGAGATTTTTAATTTTAAAAGCTATGTTTTAATCCCTCTCTGTATCATAGCAACAGTCTGCATGCAACTTCACAACTCTACTCCGAAAACTCCATTTTGTCACTGAGTGGGGGTGGGGGGAAATAAATCTCAAAGCAAAATACAGTAAGGAGAAGTTGTATTGTATATTACACAGCGATTTGGCGTGTCACTTTTTTTTTTTTTTTAAAAAGCTATAAAACCGCATCAGAGGAAGGTTTTAACTTTAGATGCAACAGACTGTTGCTGGGTAAGCAGTAATTACAGTGTATTGACCTATCACAAATGGCAGCAGAATACATTAGAACAGCACAACACATCCCAGTGGTCTCAACAGATCACCTGGGGCACCGGCTGAGCACCAGCACGAGCCGCTCGCAGCCGCTGGAAGGGACCACTCGCCACTGTCTGCAGCTGGTAAAGCCTTTCAATGCAGCAGACAAACAGAATGAGTCACACAGCTGGCCTAAACCATACACAAATCTAGCCACTGCTTTCACTGCCGCTGGGGAAAGGAGAAGGGGCTAAAAATCCAATGACAGAAGGAGCTGAGCAGTTTTGGTGATGGTGTCAGGGTCCTATCTCCTCCCTCAGCATTCACAAAGTGCGCTTTTGAAACGGGAAAAATCAACAGACTCCACGTGCCCTATTTTGACCAATTCTGCAGCATACAACAGGCTGGATTTACAATGCCAACTAGTTACCAATTGATGCTTGTAATAGGAAATTTATCAGGAGTCAACTTCTATAGTTACTTTACAGTTCTATGAACCATGCATTGATACTCTTGAAAGCAGACAAGTACGCTTCAGTGTATATTTTTGCAGCAGTCAAGTTTTTCCCCAATTAGACTTGATTTTTTATTAATGACTTAAAAATTACAGTTTGACTGCTGAAATTCATTATTTACATTGCAGAACACTTTTGAATTGGTTAAATTGTTTGGTTTTAAAGGGACTTTAGGAAAATATTTGAGGGCTTTCAAATAAGACTTTTGTTCCATTTCCCTTTTGCAGTGAAGAGGCAGAGTCAGTTCAACACACCAGAATAAAATAAGAAAAAGAAAAAACAACAAATTAAAGTAATATTCAAACCACAACATTTAGTTTATCTACATCCAGCTCAACAGCAACATTTATAATATCAATAATTTTTATCAGATTTTTTTCTTTAGGGTACCTTTTTATATGTTCTGATTATTTACAACTGTACAAGCAAAGCACACACTTCCAAGTGCACATATTTAATACAGTATTGACTATTTGCATTTACAGGTTTTTCAACAATCTGAAAAAGATCAACTGTTTAAGATCTTTAAGGTATATTACAAAAACTGCGGCTAGTTCCTGTACTACAGTATGTTTACCCAGTAAGACCAGTGACAATAGATACATACTGTAACTGAGTAATTCTGTATGCCATTCATGCTAACCCTCCACGGGGTCAGACCTCATTAACTCTAAACTGTCTTGTACAAAAGTTAAGGCAAAGTCATTTTCAAGTTTAAATAAAATTCAAGTCTTTAAATATTGGATGGAAATAATTCTTTAAAAAAATCAGTTGTTTAAATAAACATTTTTGTGGAATAAACTGTACTGTCATAGTCAGCAGGAATGAGTTTTGTCTGAACTTCCTGCAGTTTAAACACTTAAAGAAAAGCTTTAGGCATTTTAAAACAAAAATAATTTATATTCAACTTTATTAGAAACTTGCTAATTTAGTGCATCCTTGTCCTTCAGAAAGCGCATCACTTCTAAAGTAAATAAGTGTGAGAAACCTCATCCCAGAGGTAAATATCAGGGATCTCTTCCTCCACCACACAAAACAAACACCATTATCTCACGGCTTGAAAAATTGAAATCTGTATGCCAATGCTCGTAGTTACAGGAAGATGTCAACACAAGGCTGACTAAGATATGAACTCTTTCAAAGAGCACTTGGGGCAGAGTTTTAAAAAAAAGTCTACACAGAGCACAGGGGTAACCAGAATATACAGCGCTGACTCAGTTAACTCCCTTACAAGCACAGGGAAGCTAAGGTTATCACAAGAAGGCTACTCTGCTTTCTCCTGATAACATCCACTAACAGGCTTCACCACCATAGAAGCTCACAGACTTGATTCTTTCTATTCACAATGTGCTTTGTATTTGCAAATTATAACATCAGTTTTATTCTGGAGTGAGAAGATGGTTACTTGCTTGCAGTAAGTCAAAAAAGGAAATATTTCAGAAAGACTGCTATATGGTGCCCTGTAGAATTCATTTTATGTGTGCAAAACATCAAAAAAAGATTAAGTTTTTAAAAATGCTAGAAACAGCTACTCATTTAACCTAAAAGTGCAAGTTTGTTTGCTGACACTTAGTACAGCAGCCCAATAAAAAAAATCTTCAAGGTCACATACTAATTTGTAAAATATATCTACTTTCTTGCACTCTACACACTAGCTGCCGTTACCAGTCTTTTGGACACTAATTTAGATATGTACTTGCAGACCAGTTTATTAAAAATATTGCAGCAGCATGTTTCTGCTTAACAGTTTAGAAAAAACTCACTATACAGAGCTTGCACTCACACAGCCACAGAGAGGCTTAATAAAAAGTTGATTTTTTTTTTTAAGACAAATATTTTACACCTTGGAAAAAGAAAAAAAGAAAATCACACTAAGCTTCACCTCCAATTAAGCACCAATCTAAATGTAAGGTTTAGAACAACTATCCAGAAATACCCAGAAAAATAGAATGCTTGTTCAAGAGGGGGAAAAAGTATTTCACAAAAAAAGATCTTGCAGGCATTGTTACATGCCTTGTATCACTGCAAGCTCCTAACCAGCAACTCATTCTCAGGTATCTTAGTGGGAACATGGGTTTAATTTGTGGGAAACAGACCTCTTCTCAAATCCCTCCCAGGTGTTATTTTCACTGAGGAGATTTTGGAGGGGTACTCTGTTCTTTATTTAAGCGTTTGCCAACGGCTGGAGGGGACGATCTGCGTCCTGACTGTCTTCTCTGGTCTTTGGGTTGTCCAGGATGTGACTTTGCAGGAGGAGGTTCTCTGTTTTTCTCTATTGTTTCTGTGGGCTTTTTTTCTTCTTTCCCACATGCTACAGTGTTTGGCTTCTGTTCTTTCTGGGGTTGCAATGTAGGAGGATCCTTAGTTGTTCTCTGGCAGATTTCCGCATAACTAGGTTTTCGCAGTTCCTGGGAAATCAGAAACAAACAGGACAGAGTTAAACAAAGCATCCTAAGGGGAAAAAAAATCTTTTATGAACAAAAAAGGGTGAAGTCCTGTCCCAAAAGACTGATGCACTTAAATATGTAGACGAGGGTTTGAGTATGTAGTTTACAAAAATTGCATAGACAATAAAGCTGAAGAAAAGGTAAAATGTAAAACAGCATGCCAGAAAAATGGGGTACTGGCACAGGGCAAAATACTTCCCCTTCAAACTCTAAACCAGCTGAAACACAATGAATACTTTGGTTTCAATATCAACCTATGTTTTAATACTTCTACCTCAAAGATACTACCAAGAAAAAGATTCAGATAAGGGGGTCTCTTTTGCACTGCTAATTGCATCATTCTATCATGCAAGTAATCATGAAGCCAAACAAGCAAATTTAAAGCTGCTGGACTAATTCTAGGATGCTGGGCTCACATGATTAGGCAACACTGGGTAGCAATAAATATTCTGTTAAATGCAAACTGGATCATTAAGAAAAAGTGAATAATAAGGTCACTTACTATGGCAGCCCCATTGACTTGTACCGATTTACATGCAGTACTCAGAGTGGAAGAAGAAAGTCTTTCTGTACTCTGTGTCTCTCTCTGCTGTTTATCCACAACTTTGGAGTCCCTGTAATCATCCAGCAGGAAGCAAGGCTCATGAAAAATGAAAACTTCAGGATAGATGAATAGTTTAATAATAGCTCTAAAAAGTTTGAGTATGACTGCAAGTAGTTACAGCTATAATTTGCCTAGCACATGATGACTAGAATTACATTAAAAATGCCATCAAAAATAGAAAAAATATATTCCTGTGCAATGTGACCCTACCTCTAATTTGTCATGTTCTAATAGCATTTAGTTACTCAGCTATTTGATTTGCAAGTTCCAAATAAAGTGTTACCAAAAACTTTTTTTATGGTATGGACATCAGTACTGCCCACAGGGCCATGGGTTTACTCTCTGTGTTTCAAAGGTATCTAAATACAAGACAGCAAGGTATTCATTAAACTTCCACTCACAGAAACTAAACCACAACACTAAATTTTCTTCTGCTAAATTACTATTATGATTGAATCACTATTATGATATTGTTCAGAAATTAAGCTTTATTGCCTTTACTACAAGTACAACAAAATATTACTTCTTTCATTGATTAAAATTTTAATAGCTATTTACATTGTTCTGCCTGATGAAAGAAAATGCAAATGTGATGCAGAGCAGACTAATTATACCCATGTAATTAAGTGCTTACTCAGTAGGCTGGGGAGGTGAAGGAGACCTTTCAAAGGTCCTGGGCAATGTAGAAGAAACTGGTAACGGCTCTCGAGGAATTCCTGATGGAATAGTGTTTGTACTTGCATCCACATTAATGTTCTGAAGGAGGAAAAAAGGCACAGAAAGACAATCAAAATATCCAATTAATATGGTCTGCCTGAAAATTAGCACAACCAGGGAACACTTCCCAGTTTGATTTATACTGGTAAATTGACTATAGGAAGGTACAGAAGGATACAACACAGATATTGTAACGAACCTGTTATTTTTTCCTTTACATTTATTTAGAAACACAGATAACACACTGGGGCTATTTCCAAAGAAGTTAGAAGCTTAAGTCCATTTGGGACATATCTGAATGACAAAATCACTTTGAATCATTAATCAATCATCACCTTGTCAACTAGACCACAGCACTAAGTGCCACATCTGGTCATTTCTTGAACACTTCCTAGGGTGGTGACTCCATCACTTCTCTGGGCAGCATTTTCCAACACTTAACTTGCCTTACAGTAAAAAAAAAAATTTCCTGACTTTCAACCTACATCTCCCCTGGCACAGCTTGAGGCCATTTCCTCTTGTCCTGTCACTGGTTGCCTGGGAGAAGAGACCAACCCCCACCTGGCTACAGCCTCTGTGCAGGCAGTTGTAAGGAGTGATAAGGTCTCTCCTGAGCTCCTTTCCTTCAGGTTACATAATCCCAGTTCCCTCAGCTGTTCCTCATAACTTGTGCTCCAGACCCTTCACCAGCTTTGCTGCTCTTCTCTGGACACACTCCAGCACCTCAATGTCCTTCTTGTATTGGGGGGGCCCAAAACTGAACACAGGATTCCAGGTGCAGCCTCACCAGTGCCCAGGACAGGGGGACAATCAGTGCCCTGGTCCTGCTGGCCACACTATTGCTGACCCAAGCCAGGATGTCACTGGCCTTCCTGGGCACACCTGGCTCATGTTCAGCTGCTGTCAACCAGCACCCCCAGGTCCTTTCTCCAGGGCCATTTTCCAGCCACTCTGTCCCCAGCCTGTAGCACTGCCTGGGGTTCTTGTGACCCCAATGCAGGACCCAGAACTTGGCCTTGTTGAACCTCACACAATTAGCCTCAGCACATCAATCCAGCCTGTCCAGACCTCTTGCAGACCCTTCCCCTCCTGCCTCCAGCACATCAGCACTCCTGCCCAACTTAGTGCTGTCTGTGAACTTACTGAGGGTGCCCTCAATCCCCCTGTCCAAATGACTGATGAGGTTATTAAATCAGACTGGTCCCAACACCAAGCCCTGGGGAACGCCACTACTGACTGGACTTCTTTCCACCTGTAAATTCTGCACCTGCTGGTGACAAAGCAGGCTTTGCACCTGTAGACATAACCACAGGCAGCCTATGAAGACAAAAGTCTCCTAGTGCTGAGCACTAAGAACTGTATTCTTCAAAGCTCTAATTCTGTATCATCCCAATATAATGATTTGCTACCAAGCAAAGGCTTTTTCCATAGCCCTCAAAAGATTCTGCCAGTGCCAAGTGATACTGTACTTCCAGATAAATGTCAAATAGGTTCAAGATGCATACATTAATTTAAATGGTCACAAAATAAGAAAAGACTACTTTGTATTCTGAAAAACATATATCTCACATTTATAATAATTTTGTTTGTTTTAAAGGGTGCTATGCTCTTTGTATTGCTTCTGACCTGTCTCAAAAATTCCAAACCTCAAAGAGATTCTCGCATGCAGAAGGGGAAGCAATGGGAGAACACAAGCTCAGAAGGAATAAAATAACCCTCTCCTTTTCCCTCAGTCAAGTCACCACTCAAAAGGGCATAACCCTAAGACTCCTATGGTTGCTGTTATAAAAGAAAATGGGATTTGATGGCACTGTTTTAAAATCAGGCAGCATAGATTACTGCAGTAGATCTAAGCCTAGTTTGATTCAATGTAAGACTGCAAAAGGTGAATGTTTAGAAACAACAGAGCAGCTTTTATAGGTTTATTCACTGTAATAGTGTGTGCAAAAGCTTGAAACTGCAAGCTGCTGAGCATTCTGACCCAAGTGCATCAGAACTTGCAGGTACATGGTTAAGTGTGAACAGCTTCAAGTCAAGCAGACGTGCAAGAGCTTTTCCTTGCCAAAACACTCAGCCTTGATCTGACAATGCTGCACTTCCTAGTTACAAAATGTGGAATGATTATTACCTGCCATTCCCCAGAGCTACTTCTAGAAGAGCATCACTAGGCAAAGAGCATAAAGATACAAGGCTTGCATAACAACTGCTGGAAAGGACAGACCTCCAGTCCCCCTCAGCTCCCATACACTGGACTCACCCTTCTATAAGAAACAAGGGAAGCACTGTGTAACTCTCCTTCAGTGCTTTGTAACACCACATCAAGTGACATGAAAAAACACTGAGATCAAGGTGAAAAGCAGTCTGTATACATTGGCAAGACTGATGTTAGCTCAAATAGCTCTGTAGCAGAACACAATTGCTCTTTGGAGCCAGCTGCTGTTATCTTAATCTTTACTTAAATGCCAACAAGGAAAGGCAGCATAATCCCTTTTTTCCCACACAATGGTACAGAATAACTCCTGTATGCTGGAAAATGAAACTGGTAAATTGAAGGATGCTTTTTAATGTGATAGTTCACTGCAAGTATCATAAAGCCTAAGTGCCAAACTGATATGAAGACTGCCTCTACAGGAGAGAAGTCTAAGTTCTTTACCATAAGCACAAAGCAAGTACTAGATCTGTAATGGGGGAACAAAGGGTTTTCAGCTGCAGCAATAAAAACTTGTCCTGGAATTCTATTTAAAATCTAAAGTACAATAGTCAAAAACCACTTCATAAGTAACAGAGGTAAAACACTTCATAACTAATAGATCTTAGCCAAGAAAAGCCTACCATCTGTAGTACTGGCTGACAGTAAGTTAAACACTGTTTTTACCATGGCTCTGAACTGCACATTCCTACTAAATGCAATCCTGGAACACAGCAGCCCCTCCTACCACTTGCAGGAGACAGAGTAGATGGGCTCTCTGTACAGTCACTGCCTTGGGTGCAGACTGTCCTGCTGCCTCCCCCTTTCTTCACCAACCCCTGACACATGGGCACCAAAGAAAACATTCTAAACCCAGCTTATTGCAGGAGAAGACACCAGAGACTGTGGTTGTTCACCACTTCACCACGTCACTTTGCACTGCTAATCCAGGGCTTCACTTCTTCAGCTGTGGTACAGCTAGAAAAACACAAGTTACATTTCAGCTATCAAAAAAAGCCAATACAGACTTTCATAGCCCAGAGAATTCCACACTGCAGAGGGTTATTTGAGTTTTCCTGGAGAAGAACATACTGTCACTCACAGATGGCATGGTAGAGACAGTTCTAAGAATGAAATCTATGAAAAACTACTGAACATTAATTTTCAACTGCATCTCTACTACATCTATACAGCAGTGGTTGCCAAGTTATTCTGGTGTTTTTTTGTCTTTCTGAGCAATTTGACAAGACAACACTGGGATCCAGCTGGTTTTGGTAGCAGTTCTTGTTCCAGCTATGATGCCTAGTGTACTGAGATTATGTAGGCAGCTTCTTTATTTTGGTGCTTAGAAGTTTGTCACTTTAAAGTGTTTTATATAAAACTCAGAAGTCTTACTTTCAAGCAGGAGGGAAAATCTATCATATTTTTCACCTGAGTCTATCAAAAAGCCTGAGGCAGTTATGTACAGCAAAGAGCATATTTTCTAATCTCTGCTATTAACATCTACTTATTAAGCTGGTACCCATATCCCACACCATTTCAAAGAGAATACCCAACAAATTCTAAGATATAACTGAAGAAGGCAGCAGCACATCAATTGACAGCTCTTTTTAAAGAACATTTCTTACAACCCATGTAAACCCACAAGTTTTTCCATGCATAGATCACCAAATCAGAAAACAAGAGGTATGCAAGAGGTATGTTTTCCCAACCAAAATGAACATCCACTACTCACTCTTTCTTTTGACGTTCCTATTACCACACTGGACAGTCTGTTTTCAAACAGGTCTTCAGTCTTTAAATTGCCAGCAGCCCCAGGTAATGGAGGAAAGCTAGACAGACCCAATTCAAAGCTGGGAGATGGAGGTTTTGGGGGTGGTGGAGACTGTGTTTGGCCTCTCTGGAATAGAAATACCAGGTTGGGGTTACTGCACTAGATGACAGAAAAGATATGCAGCTCTAAACTGTATTTTCACTTGATTTGTATCAGCAAACCCCTGGAGAAGGTCCCCCCATCTCATCCCTCAAAAAACCCATAGAGTACCGAGGAATGGATGCTTTCATTTTCCACTGTTGCCCTTAAAATATTTAATTATTATTTAAATATCATGGTATATGCATCAGCTTTAGGGACACTGACAAAATAAGAAGTTTTCTCACTGACTCTTCATTGAGGACAGACACAGTGACACAGAAAGGAAAACAGACTGGTTTATGTACCATGATATGGTGAAAATATAATGCCCATTTATGTACAGTTACTAACATCCTAAATAAAAAGACAGTAGTCAACAAGAATCTTATTTTCAGATATATGAAGGAAGGGTAAGACAGCATGCCTTGTATGTAGTACAGACAATAACAATTTACATCTAATTAGTATTAATCTGTATTGTCACTGTGTAAAAATAGAATTGTAAGAGTCAAAACTATTTCTGAAACAGACACTTATAACTAATTCTAAGAAGAAAACCAATGTCTCAAGCAAAATAGCCACCTGTGTGTTAAATGCAACTTTTTTGCACTATAGAGAGCAGTTCAGGAGTTAAAAGTACCATGGTTTAAGATCACTTGTGAGAAATGCTGGTAAGGATTTGCAAGTTATTTTATATTTACACAGTAAAAATAAAACTCCTTTGTAATATGCTGTAACTGAAGTTACAAATTAACTTCACCTACATCATGTAAACAAAGAAGTTTTTCTTCAAAGAACTGTTTCTTGACTGTGCTGTGGCCTGTGCTAAGATGATCTTTGCTGCAAAATATCAAATGCAAACCAAACTTTAAAACAGTTCCTATTTTGAAAAGGAAAACACAAGTATATAGTCAAGATGGTGTGAATGTGAGAACAAGGCTTCTGAACAAAAAGAACAACAGATATAAGACTACATTTGAGGTCTTTTCACAAACTATATGTAATGTCCAAAGAACTGTGTGTCAAGAGGGAAGTAGGGAAAGAAAAAATACAGAAGCAAGAACAATTGCAACTCCAATCACTGCTCCTGACCCAGCATTATTCCTTGGAAGAATGCTACAGCAATGGAGACTGCAAATGTCCAAAACTGAAGTCAGATGACCTGTCAAAGGTCAGGGAGAGAGACTACACTAATACAGCTCAAACTGCAAGAGGAACAATTCAAATTTTTAGAAGTCATTCTTCAAATCACACACTCTTCTTAAAGGGGACTGAAGTTCTGTAATAGCAAATGCTTTTATGTTACATTTTAAGTTACAAAGTTGAATCCTAAAACCCTCAAAATATTAAGAGTGGCATTAACATCTAAAATTAGCAGGATAAGGGAGGACTTCAACAAGTTTTAAGCTAACTGCATAAAATTTCTCAAGCTAACCTCCTGTAGATTCAGTACTTGGCTTATGTCTACAGCCTCATAAAAAATCTGATCAAAAAGTTTCATGCTCTTTTTCATGCAAATGTGCATACAACTCTATACTTTTTCCTTTATAAAGAAAAATCTTCTAAAGAATTCATTACTCCATTCAAATATACTGGTTTTAGTGGTGTCCTGTGCACACTATCTAATTGCTACAGCATTACACAAGAAATAGGATACTGGATTCAATTATTTCCACAGTCTAAAGGCAAAATTTTCATTTCTTGGTTCCAAGTACACTTCCTTACAGTCCTGGGTGTGCAGCAGCTCTCACCTCTGCTCATGGTGCAGCACTGGACACTACAGAATAAAGTTTCTTGGCCCAGAACAGACTGGAAGGAACCTGGCTGCACAGACTACAATTAGAGCCTGGTGCTGACAGAAGGGAACTGTGGGTCTCCAAAGAACTCACATCTACCAGTTGGTAATCCTTTCACTTCAGTCACTCACACCTAACCTGTACCACTTCCTTGTTCTTTTAAATATAGAAAAAAGTTAATAGGAAAACTTCACTCTAAAAATTCAAGCAGCTTTGAAAGGGCAAAAGGAAGAAGTACTGGGAATCCTACAGGCACTCTGGTCTCACTGCCTCTGGGAAGTTTGATGAGAACTAAAAGCACTCAAAAGGGAGGAATCACTTGCTAAACTTTCCTGCTCCTTTGTCCTAGTTCACTCAGGCCAATCAACAGCAGGAGCCACAAACACACACATGCAGTGATTCCAGACCTTTAGGGAAGTGTTATGGCTGATGCAGTAGTGTTACTTTACAACTGTACATGAATAAGGAAATAACCTGGTTCAACTTCATGAATATGCCACATGTGGCAAAAATAAATTGCAAAGAAACGACTGGTTTTATCACACCAAACCTTAAATCCTATAAAAACATGTTTTTTTCTCTTCTACACTTAGTGCAGCCTTTTCATGTATCAAGTCTACTTTAGTATTAACCTTGAATTTAAGTTTCCCAAAACCCCAGTATTTTAATAGTATTAGCATACCCTTACCTGGTGGCACCTGAAGAGGCATTAAAGAAAATGAACTGATCACTTCATAACAAATATTTTTGCTACACATTATGCCACAAGGATCTATATAATGTTTTTCACTGTCACTGATTGATAATGAACTATCAAGTGTTTTCAACTTCAGCTGTTTAGCCATTCCTGAATGTGAACACTGGCATGTTGACAAAAACTGAGATGGAAATTTTTTGCTACTCTAAAAGTAATTTTAACTTTTTCCTGACTTCTGCATTAATGGAAAATCAGCTCTGATACCCAAATGCAGTAAACGCATGTGACTAATGAGCTGTTGTCTTTAATCAACTGTAATATACAACTGCTTCTGCAGTAACTTATGTCCCCTGCTAGCCCATGAAATATCCACACTCTTGCCTTGTTACCCTGCTTTTATTAGAGACAAATAAGATCATGAACACTCACTGTAAACTTGTCCTCCCTTTTCTTTCGGTAGCCATATGAGTTTTTCCTAAGGGAAAGAATGCAGATATGAGAACCTTACCTATAAATGGTTGGAAAGCAGTTAATGAAAACAGGAAAAATTAATTCAAATTGCTATTTCATCCATCTTCATTCTGCACAGCTTACATTATTAAGAAATGTTTTAGGGAAAAATTCCTAGCAAGCTCTCCTTAAAATAAAGGGATACATCTTATGCGAATCAAGGTAAGAATAAACTGGTTACAATTAATTGCTGTGTTAAAAACATCTCAGTAGAGATACATATAAGGATTAGACAAAATGTTACAGTATATAAATAAGGGGGTCAAAAATTTTTGCATACCAATGTAACTTCTGAAATACAGCTAACTGTTTCCAATCCAGGTAAGGCTCCTTCAAAACATTTTTAGCACTTCGCCCCCAGCCCTGCTTCAGGTAAAGCCCCTCCAAGCAGTACAGTAAAATTTGCAGTGCATTCTAATTCAGTTTCAATATATTTTCTAAGTTAATTTGACTTTCATTATTCTAAAGGTATTCAATACTGAAACATCAAAATAATATCATTTTAAGTACTGACTGTTCCTGCACATTTTTAGTCTATAGTTAGAGCAATCTTGTTTCCCGAGTTCTTAATCATGCTTTCATCCATTAGTTATAACACAATTTGGTAAATTAGATTTAGAAAAGTATTACAACCCTTGCACAAAATACCCATTTAATTTTGCAATGATACAAGTCTGAAATAGGATCATCTGCAAAACACTTATCTTCCAATTCAGTAAGTCACTCAAAATGTGATTTACTTGGAATCATAAATACAGCCATTATCAAAGCTGCAGAATACTTTTATGAAGCACTTATTAGAACTGTATTTATAAATATGCCAGTTTTCAGCTCCCCAGGTAGTTGGTTCTGGGTTTTATTAGGTTGCTTTTAAAACATAACAATAGTTTCCTTAGTTGCCTGTAGCAGTTTTTCCTCCCTCCATACCAATCCATCATCTTTGCTGTTGTGTATGCCCAGTTTGGTCAAAATTCTGATCCTTCAACTGAAAAAGTGAAGAATGAGCACTGCTAACACACATTCAGGTGTACAATATGCAATGCTGAACAATGGAATTGGGCAGAACTCCTTGAATAATGTCAAACAAATAATATAAGAAAACTTTCTTGCACCAGATGAAGAAACGATAGAAGATCTTATAGATCTAAACAGTTCATCAGTTGCCAATAATGATTTTCATCTGGTAGGAAAGCATGCAAGTCTGCTTTGCCTTTGTTCTGTGAAGTACTTTGCAAGATTTTAGGTTTGAGGAGAGTCTGAGTTTAAAGCAGCATCGAGAGCAGTAACAATACCACATCTGCACTAAACAGAGCAGTTCAGAAGCAGCAGCACCTGGCTGTTCAGAGGACAACCATGAAGCACACTCACCTCCCCCTCCCTAATCCAGGGGACGAGTCAAGGCTGGTCTGTTCCATCCTCCCAGTCCCCACTTCCCTCTTGGTGTAGCTGGTGGTGGCACTCTGCACCCGTGTCCTGCTTTGGCCCGGCTGCCGCGTCTGTGGACTCCTGACGCCATTGATTAAACGATCAGCAGAAAAGTTGAATATTGTAGGACTGTCTAGAAGCCCAGGTCCCCTTTCTGCACTGGGTATTGTATGGCGTATATGTGACTTGCTAGGATTCCTATAAATTCAAAAGTCATTTCAACATACGCGCACTAGCAGAGACCTTCTGAGGCCTAAGCCTGTTCACAGAATTCAGAAGCAAGATCTTCACTCCTTTATCACTTAGTTATAAGAATGATCAACATTCATTGTAACAGGTCATGTGAATTATCAAAATTAACCTTTTCCCTGTCTGCTTTCAACTAGAGCTTTACTGTATGAATAATCCTGTTGATGACATGTCATCACCCAGAATATTTCAGCTGAATACCCTAAATCACAGAACAGATAATTTCTCAGCTTTCAGACTGTCCATTTACATTTCCAAACACTGCATCCATTAACATCAGAAGCACCATCTGCCCTTTGGCCTCACCTCTGGCACCAGGTTCAGTTTCACAAGTATTCTCAAGTGAGCTGGTGTTACTAAAATAAGCAGATGAAAACCCCATGTGCCAGATAATACAACAGTATTGTTAAAAGATAGATGAACTTGCCTGTTCCTGGGAGGATACTGTCTGAGTGTTGTCAGTGGAGAAGCAGCAGGCTTGAAGGTTGGAGATGTGAACCCATTGATAAATCCAGTATTTGGAAATGGTGTTACCTAAAAAAAGGTATTGCATGCTCATCATTATAAACAAACGGAGTATTACTTTTCTTAACCCCATATTTTATGTGATTCTGTGCAGGACAGTACTCAAAAGATTGTCTCAAACAGCAATAGAGCATCTGTCTAGTGCCTTGTAGCTCACTTACAAAATTTCTGGAAAAACTCCAAGCTTCTGTTTTTTGAGAAGTCAGCCACTACACATATTCAACTTATGACAGTTCAAGAGAACTGAAAAACATCAAGCCAAAATTCTTGGTTGTAAGTTAAACAGCTCTCCTCCTATTTCACACCATACTACACATGGCTTTGGAGTACCAAGATACTCCTTTGTCAGAGTCTCTAATCTACATGGCCTGTAACTGTTTCTCTTACAATTGTACATGAATTCCTCCCTTAAAAAACCCCAATAACTTCCTTTTAGTTCCTCATTCTACTTCCATGTGACATCTAAATAAAACCTAGAGAATAAGTGGATGTTAAGTGGAATTCTGATGCTTTTCAGATCTTACCACCTTATTCTACATGTGAAACACCGTCTTCTTGTCTGAAGAAACAAGATTTTCTGGGGTGGGTGCATACTAACGCCTTGTACATGCCTCAAAACCTGAAGCATGTTCACAGTCATTTCCCCAACCTCACTAGCACACTTTTATATTTTTTATTTAAACGTGGGAGTTTAATTTAAGGAACATTACTGTTAGCACCATCAAATGCTTGCTTGTATTTTTCCCCTGAAAAAAACTACAATGCAGAACAAAAAGACTCTTTCTACATTCTATTAAGCTTTGAGAAACAGCTATGATTAAGACCATTTGCTATAAAGGTACATTTAAACTTGAAAACAGTTTCTTGTGCAAGTTAAATCATTAATCAATAGAAAACAAAATTTAACACCAAAGCTGTCATATCAAACTACTGCTAGCCTAACCTAGCATGCATGACAGCAAATGCTCCCTCAGGCTTCACAAAAAGGCCATTAAAGAAGGCCTGTAACAAAGCTCCTTGAGGAACAAAGTTTCATCAAAATATGCTTTGAAGTGTTTCTGGTTTAAGAGTTACAACATGAGTCCTGAAAAATTCCACCAAAGCTAGTAAGCAACCACTGAACCTGAAAAAATGAGAAGACACTGAACTTATCAGGGACCCTAGCAATATTCAACTCTTCTTTCTTTATAATGATGTGTGATCCTTTTGGATGAAAAAAAATTTTTCCCCATTTTCCAATTATACCAAAAGCATTCACAGAAGTCAACTGGTTCAAATACACTTGCTTTTCAGTTTCTTTTTTTTTTAATTCCCAAACAGGAAAAACTAGATCTTTTCTCAAATATGATTTAAACACATGATGAAGAATGAGGTAGTTTTAGAATCCTGAGGACATGTGTTGGCATCTTCAAGTTTCAGAACTAAAATGGTATTGCCCACATGACTGGGGTATTCAATCTCAAATTAGAGATGAGAGAGAAAAGAGTTTATGTTGAAGCAGAATAGAGAAACTTTGCTGTATTTTCACACAAGTCTCTACATGCAAATTGCAACCCTGTCTCATGAAAATTATTGCTGTGTCATGGTTCCTCAGGGTCCCTGTTCTCCTCAAGTGATTCCTATTCAAATATAGCTCTTCCTACAAAAGAATCAAGAAACATCACGTTACAGTCATGTACATAAAATGCAGCTAACCAATGACAATACACTGCAGAACAGTGAAAAGCAAAGCACAGACAGTTGATTTCCTGTTTTGACTAAGAAAAGTTGGAGATCTTTAATGCTAGCAAACTCATCAAGTCTTCCCCAAAAGATAGGACTAACTTTCTTGGATACAGAAGGTTACAGGATAACATAAGTAGATACACAGTATGATGTGCTTGAACCTGTGGTTTATTAATCTTTGTCTTCTGTGTTATTCCCATCCAGCTCATTCAGTATCCCAGAGCAAGACTGTGCAACAGCCTTAGTTTATCTACAGGCAGATTCAAATTCATTGCTGCTTAACAAGACAGCTTTTTCCTGGAACAGTGCTCACTGTGTTACCTTGTCTTCTCCACATTCTTCATCCCCCCCAGAACACCTCCCCCTGCAAGGCCTCTGGTTCCCTTCCCTGTGTGTGAAGTGTTTAGCACACCAACTTTTTAATTAGCTGTGGTTCAGTTCAGAGGATGTTTGCTCAAGTTTATTCAAGGACACTTTAATCCTCTGCCAAAAAAAACATCTAAAGAACTTCTAATTTTGAGCATTGTTCCCCTCATTTCTTTGAGCCACAAGTAAAGGAGGCATCTCCAGAGGGGAGAAAGAGGCTCCAGATAGGAAACCTGAGCCTCCCAGTCATTACAGGAAACTCCACGTGTTTGTAGGGTAACAAAGGCGAACTAAAAGGGGCCAAGGTAATTCTGATGAGTGTCACAAAGCAGAAGACAGAAGCAGCATTGCAGGATACAGTAGATATCTCATTAGAGTATTTAAGGATTTATTGCTACCATCCTAGCTTCAAGCCTTACCAACAGCCCTTTAAGAAAATAATTTAAAAAGCAATTTAAAAGTGATTTTTGTAATTAGCAAAAGCAATTTCACTTTTCATTGCCAAAAGAGATGTTACCATTGCACAGAAAATATTCTGCTTTAAGAACACGCCAAACAGGGCAATTCAGCATGTTAACCTACAATCTAATTTCCTGTAAGAAGAACTTGGTATCTTGACAAGTCTTTACTAAGGAACTGCCTCAAAATCTAAAAGGTTTAAGAAGAGAATCACACTCCAGTCTGAGATCAGACACAATTTTCAAATTATTAATCCATCTTGTACACCATGGCAAGGATTCTGAAGGACTGTTTTTCAAGAAGAACCAGAATCTTAAACTCCCCTCTTCAGGATAATTATGTTTCCTACACTTCAATAAGAAAATAGTATCAGCTTTGAAAAGAACACAACTATTCCAGAATCAAGAGACTTACCAATGAAGGGTCAAGGTAGCTGTGTGTGGCTGACCAGGTCTGTGGGCCAATCAAGCTGTACAGTGGGAAGTGCTGCTGGGGACTGTATACTGGAGGGATGTAAAAGGATGTTGTGTAGCGCTGCTGCGTGTAGAGGTTCATATCCAGAGGTCTATATCCATTCTTTGGCAAAAATGTGTTTATAGCTATTGCCTTTGCTTTTATCCTTGCCTGCAAAGGAGATTAGATTATTTATTACAGCAGTCTTTCAAATTATATCAGGATGGTTCAAATTAGCAGCTCTCAAACTTTTACTGGACACTTATCAGGAGCTGCAGGGACAGCAGGAATGCTCCCCTGCTGCCTGATGCTGGGCTGGATATACCACTGCCACAAATGAGGAAGAGGAGAGCTGAAGTCGTATGTGCTACATTTCTAGACCCACCTCCAGATGAAATGGCTGCTGAGATTGGACTACTTAACTTTACATTAGAAATCACAGTGAGCACCACAAAACCCAGGACATACACACACACCCCACCCCTAACATCATAAACCTCTATTTACCTTAATTGGTTTTCCTTGGAAAGTCTTCACTTCTTCTCTAAGGTATCTGTAAGCCTTTATAAACAAGAAATTGTTAGATTTGTCAAATGTAATTTAAATAAAGGAAACTTAAGTTTTGACAGGCTAGGCCTAACAATAATTCTTGGAGTGTCTGCTAATGTTACAGTATAGCAAAATCTCATACATCACCTGCACTTAGCAACATTTAACTTATCATTAAGTGCTTCAGTAGCATTAAAACAAGATTCTAATGGTTATGATTATAGGATTTCAATGTGTCACCCAAAAAAGTCAACACAGTACAAAAAATATCATAGCTTTAGCCAGGAAGTCAAGATATGTGAATAAGATAAAAAAACCTCTTAAGTGTTATGTTTAATAGTTACTGAAAATTGGACACAACCTAAGGGGAAGCATTACTGTTTTTACAGCGTGGGGTATGTTTTTCTTTACGTTGTTACAGATTTGTAATACAGTTTCCAACCTGTCAATTCATCCTCCTGTCATCCTTATTTACTTTTGCATTCTAATAAGCTTCAAAAAACAGCATTACCTGCTGTGCATCAGCTTCCGATTCAAATGTGATGAACCAATTGTCATTATAGGCAAATTCACAGTTGATGAACTTAGGCAAATTGTCTCCTTTGAAAAGTGCTTCAACCTCCTGGGGAAAGTGGTTTGATAAGGAGGTGGTGAGGTGAGGGGGGATGGATGGAGAGAAGAAAAGACATCAATGTAAAATGCAAAACTCTGACACACTGAGAAAGAAGGACAGAAAGCACTGCTGGGCTTACAAAACATAACAGAGTAGTTCAGAACACCTGCAGCAGTGTCAGCTCTCTCCAGTCTCCCCCTGGAAGGAATTAAAACTAGCACTGTCTAAGGCCATACTGCAAGAGGTTTAGCTGGGAGCTATTTAGGCCAGACTAAAACTTGGTATCAAGTGCACAAAGATGTCTATTTCTCCCCTGTCCCCAAAACCACGGAGCCACATGAAAACCTGTGCATATGGCATGGGACAGGAAAATCCTGTCTTTTCAGCAGAAACCTGCAAGTAAGCTTTAACTCAAATGTTTACAGATCGATGTATTCGAAACAGGGCTGATGTTACCTCAAACATGACTGGCTAGTTTCTACAGAAAAAACAGACCCTGGATTTTTTATTTGTTTTAATTCATTTGCATACTTTTTAAAGTATGTTTTGTCACAGATCTGAGGTGAGCAGCATCAAAAGGCAACACAACTTGGGAGGCCTTACAGCCTTTGCTGCTTTAATAAAGCCTGACTCTGCTGTGCTAGAAAACATAGGCTATTAAATCTGGTTAGTTAAGTCCAGATTTTTCCAGCACAACAAATTTAAACAAAATGTATAAAGCATTTCACTGGAGACCAATACTTCTGAAAATAAAGACTCCTCAGAACATTGTTGTCAAATATTTAAGAGTGAACATCCAGTGCTAATATATCCAACCTGATGAACTCATGACAGAAAAAAAAAATCTACAATACTAAAACTTAGGCAGTCTTTGTAAGGCTACATTTAATTTGGAAAGCTAGAAGTAGCCATTATTTTAAAGCTGTGTACATAGCACATTTCCAACTTCTTCCCTTCAATTCCTTTTAGCATTTTGTTTCGTGTTCCTGTTTACTAAGGCCACTTAGCTTTTTGTTACCAGTTTCTACACTGCAGTACTTCTGATTTTTGTATGATGGTTATTAAGAGGAGCAACTCTTTCAGAATCTTTAGTCTTCCTTATAAAATTAAATAGAAGAGAAATTAAAATATATACCATCATCAAGAACCTGCACCTTCTCCTTTTTGAAAACTCAAGATGGTTTAATTACAACACCATATTTTTTTTCCTAATATTTCCATCAGTCATAGTCCCTGATTCACTGGAGTGGCATTAAGTATCTTTCAAATAATGAAGTTCTCCTGTCATTCCACAAGCCAGGGGAGATCCTTAGTGACTTATTGACACCTCTCACCTCAACATTATAGAAATGTTTACAAAGCTTTAACTACTTTACTTGAGCAAGCTTCAAGGAGCAACAGTGGCATTTTCTAGTCTAAGACTTATCTTCTTTCATCTTTGTCTATTTATCCAAGGATCTCAGCACCAAGTGCATATAAGTAGGACAAAGCCCAAGAAATAGATGTATCTCCACCAAAGACAGCACTATCAGTCTCTCAGCCCTCTGCAGAACTACAGGTTCTACCACAGCCTTGCTATAAGCAACATGCATCTACCAAAAATATTTATCCAAACAAAAACAGTAAGTTTAAGAAGTGCTGTTAGAAACTAACAGTGTAGTAGAAAAAAATGTGATGTGCATTGAAATCTAGAAAAAATCTAACTTCCAAGTCCTAAGGGAAAAGTGTTCTTTACTGAACAAGGGAACACTTACTTCAATGGGAGTAGATTCAGGTACTTCACGTAAAATCACAATACAGCGATTCTGATTTGGCCGAACTTTTTCCCCCTTTTCATCCACTTGAACTAAAGGCAACGCTAAGAGAGAAAAGACAAGAATGCATTTCAGCTGTCAAAAAAGCTAGGAGCTTTGCACTCCAAAAGATGCTGTGAACATAGACATACAATGCAGAGCCTCCAATATTTTCGAATTAAGAAACAAGCAGACAATGTTTCTGTTCATCATTTACATGCCTGAAGAATCCTTTCTAGTTTTTTACAAAACTTGTAGCTCTGGCCAAGTACACTCTGAGCTGAGATTTTCCATTTATAACTGCATCTCTGCACACCCTGGCAACACCCTTGTAGCTCTCACCAGGCATTCATTCACTTTTCCATCTCTGGTATGCCTCTCTCTTGTTTTGAGCAGACTCAGAAGCACAGAGTTAAGCCAAGGGGGTCTCTTGATCCACCTACTTCCCTTACCTTTACAGGGGATGAAATGTTTTTGTGCTTCCAGGAAAGAACTCCCAGCACTAGTATAGTTACTCCCTTTATCTTCCATGGAAGCTTCCCACAGAATTCTTCCCAGCTGTGCTCTGAGCAAGCTGAAGTTTGCTCTTGCAAAATACAAAACCTTAGAAATGCTCAGTGTGCTCAGCACGACCCCAAACACCACAGTTCTATGACTGGTGCAGCCAAGGCTCCCCCTGACTGAGACATACAGAGCAGGTTTTCTCAGTTTCTGAGCAGTGAATCCAGCAGAGCCTCATTGCTGGCTGGCACATCTAACACCTGTATGGGGACACAGTCCTCTGCCTGTTCCAGAAACTTGATGGATGGCAGGAGCTGCTTTATTGCTCTTCCCACAAATATTTAAGCCACTGAAACTGACTGCAAGAACCAGGTTTGGCTGACCCAAAGCTCACTTGAGTGACACAAATATTGCTCTGTTGCCCTTATTGTCCTGGTTCAGGTCAGCAGCAGATGCCAGCTGTAAGATTTCCCTTGGAAACACCCCCCAGGGTCTTGGCCCACAGGTACTCCACAGAGCTTCCATGACTGATGCAGCTGATTTCTATCCATTCAAGGTTCTCCTTAAGAGAGTGAGACTCCTCCATCCCTTTTTCCCTGCCTGTCTTTACAGAACAATCTAAAGATATCCATCATGATCCCCCAATCATGTGAGTTATCCTACCACATCCCACAATTTAAACTCATAAATTCTTATGTGCATAGATCATTATTCAATAGCTGGAATACAGAGTAGCTTTAATAAAACTACAGTCCTATAACTGATGATCTAAGCTGCTTGGGCTACTTAATGCTGTACAGAAAAATAATGGCATTTTACTGCAATACAGTAAGAGAGATGAAAAATTCAGATTAATAGTTCTACACCAATAACTAAAATGCTTTCTAGCACTAAGGAACTTTTACTTACATCTCAGCACTTCAACAATCAAATCCATATCAGTACTGAGTTTCTTGACATGATCAAGATTTGCTACTGTCATTATTGGCACATACTGATCACTGTCCATCTGTGATATAAGGTACATGTCACTGGCAAGATTTTCTCTGTTGGGAAGAAAAAAAAAAAGAGAAATGTCATAGATTAACTTTGTCCAATAAACGCAAGACAAAAATTCATCACATAGTAGAAGACAGATTCCTTCAGCATTTTTGCTAATTAATGAAAATCACTGGCTTAAAGCTTGCTAAATAGCTTAAATTACTCAGTTTTAATTATGACCAGTAAAGATCACAAAAATTCACCTGATCTGTAATTGCTTGTAACTACTCTCATTTCAAACCCATATATTTGCCAGTTTATGCATTAGGCACAGAGCTTTCAGGTAAGCTTTAAGAGGTACATCAACACAACACTCTGAAATTTGTGTGTTACTTTTTCCAAATTCTCATCCTTTCCACTCAGTTTTAAGTAACAACTAAGAAATGTATTAACATACATCCCAAGCTGTTAGTCATCCTCCAGTTTGGTCCATTTAGGTAAATACCTACCTAGATAAACAGAATTCCAGTGTCTTTTTCAGTAATTCTCGTAAATCTTCCTGACCTTCTGGCTGCAACTGTTCGTTTCCACCTAATAATTAAAATACTTCAAATTAAAAAGTAGCTCTGCTATATTACACAATATCTATTTTAAACAAGCCATCATGTCTATTACTGACTACCTAGCTAGTAATGATTTTTCAAATTCAATAGATGTTCATTACGTATTAGTTACCAACTCCTGAAATTGCATGGCAACTTTTTATTTAAGAGAGAAAAGAGAAACCATGTCTGACTTTACTTGTTAACCTCTGTTCTCCAAAGACATAAAAATCTGAAGCACTTTTAGAACAGCTACAAGCATATCTCAAAGTAAACAATGTCAATTTCTAGCTGATGAAATTTCCAGCTGATGAAACCCTGACTAACGCAATGCAAGGAACAATGCAATGGAGGCATTCCATACTTCTGGTCTCACTCTAAATTACCAACACTTTAATTCAGAGAAGGTTTTCAAAAATATAGTTATGGAATATCAGCAGATATCCAATCTACTAACAACAAATATGCAATCAATTTACAATCTTTTGGTTAAGAAGGCAAAATTAATTTCTTTTTTATATATGTAAGTTTAAAAATTATCACATGGAAAACATGAACTTCATGTTCCTTAAGTTTAGACACAATACACCAATGTCAGTAGAGAGTACTCATTGAGTCAGTGGGAGAAATGTTTCAAGAGCAGAAGTTTTGTGTGGCTTTTAGAGATTTGTAGAACATTTAGTAGGACATTATTCATGTTAATATGTATGTGTGCAAATGGAAATTGGCTTTTTAGAAGCCTTTCCCTACTATCCTCTATACCCTTCCCTTCACTAACTTTCATCCTTTTATTCAGCTCTCCTTAGCCTTTCTTCTTCCTAAAGCAACTTCTAATCTTCTCCCACCATGCTGTCCTCCCATGTTCTACTCTGATGAAGAGAACACCAACACTTGAGAAATACATGTATCACGTTCTAACCGTATTTCTTTTTATATGCATTTTTAAAAATAATGACTAAAAAATGAAAGATCAAATTTCAGACTTGGGACCATGTGTCACTATTCATCAAATGGAACAGACCCAACCTGCTGCTCAGCTCTTTACAACACCATCAAACTCGTGTTAAAAGTTAACTCTTTTGGGCACATAAAGGACACACTGACAAGTTCCAGCAATAATCTGAAGGATGCCGTTCCCTTCTAGAGTGTGAGGCACCATTAATACAATTTTCTATCTGCCAGCTAGTTACTATTTAATATTCCCAAATATTACCCTTAAGTACAAGAGTCAATGAGAACTTTCAGTTTTCAAATATAAGCAAAGATGATACCACAATGATGTCTGATTTTCTGATTTCAGTTGCCTTGATTTGCAGCTATTATGACTGCTGTACTGGGAATTTTAAATACTAAATCAGCTAAGCATAATGAACAGACCTGTTGTGAATCTCAAGAAACATCCAGCACATTTTCCTCTACTTCCCATCCCTCATCTCAGTTCAAGTAGTAATCCTACATGCATCCTGCAGACCTTCTGTCCCATTCAATGAAATATAAGCATGGTGAATCTCTATGCTAGTTTCCAGAAACTTCTTAAAACATACCATCTGGTATAGACTACAGCTTCTTAACAGTTGCACCGAAGAGAAATTCTGGAAATTGATTAATCAAGAATGTGAAGAAGTTAATACTAAAATGTTGCTTCTATTTCAAGTACAAAACGGGTCTTTCCTCACTTTAACATTACTACTTGAGACACAAACCGTATGTCAACCTCACCTCAGGACCTGACCCAACTAGACATGCATTTGTTTGATTCTGGGCAGAACTTTTAAAGATTTAAACCGGGAGGAGACTGGTCTCTAAACATGTCCAAGTTTGACTGTATAACAGACAGGAATTCCTAGGGTCTGTTTAAAGAATGCATACATTGAACGAGAAAACCGGTATAGCTCGTGGGACTTTTTTTGTTTTTCAGATGCTCACTGTTTAACTCAAAACACAAGTTCAGTTTGTTTTTAAGCTAGGTCCAAGCACACCCCAGGTTTCTCTCACCTGTCTGGGTGGTTTCGTGCATAGACTCATACTCGGAATGATCGAGAGCCAAAGGGTTCATGTCCGCCTGCTCCGAGCCTGGCACGGCCGCGCTCGGCTCCGGCAGCTCCGTCAGCACCGCGCTCTGATGCTGCTTGTCACCATCGCCATTGGCATCCAGTCCTGCAGCACACACCACCAACACACTCAGGAGTGCTCCTTCCAATCACACTAATGCCAGTAACTATGGCATTTAAACAACAGTTAAAACTACATCTGAAATAAAAGTGTTTACATACATGCTTTACGTTTTTTACCAGAAAATTAGAATTGAGACAGTTCTGCACCGAATTTTAACTTCTGCTTGAGCAACAGCCAGAAGCTCTTGTTCATACCTTCTTTACAGGAATCTGGAGGCTGGTCAGGTATTTCTTCCCACGTTTTGCTCACGCTACCATCAGTGGCACCACTTGCTTCCAAGTGTAACATATGATTTCCCCACACCTTGGCATTGGGGTTTAACTCAGAAACCTTGGTTGACTCCTGCAAAAAGAAATGGATTATGCATTTCAGGGATGCACAGCAGGCATCTGGTGCACAGATACATTCAGTTTCAAACAACAGTATCAGACAAACAACTCAATATTTTACTCATGTTTTTTCACACCTGAATATATTAACTGAGTTCCCATAATCATTTCAGGTACACAACTGAACTGTGGTGCACAGTATTCATTTCCCTGATTAAAACCACCAAAAAAGGTTATCCAAGCAGAGCAAATGACAACAAACATTTCATTCTTTGCCTTTGACAGACTAACTCAGCCTGTACTTGACCTAGACTTCAGACAGTTCTCTAATATACATGTCTTCTTGATGTTGATTATATTGCTAATCATATGTTACACTTTTATCTGCAGATCAGTCTAACAGATGTTAGATCTGTATCTATTGTATCTGCAAAATAATACTTAAAAATATATCAAGAAAATACAAAAGTACAGGGATTTCTCTGAAATTATATAAACATGTAACAGTTTTAATGAAACATGGAAAATTGAAAGCAATAAGATGTGCGTGACAACCTCTCTTAGTACATTTAGAGGAGGAACAGAGCATTAGGACAAAAAGAATAAACAACCATATCCAATTAAATCATGTCAAGATAATCTCTTTTAACCTGGATTGGAAATGGACACATTTAATGATTACATATGGTTATATACAACCATCATATAAATGGTCACATTTGTGCTTAAGAGAGATGGCTCTCTGCAGTGCAAACATCTACTACAATACTTTAGAGTAACATGAGACTTGTTTTGCTTATGTTTGAGCAAAACGCATTGAATTATTCCACACAAAATATATGTTGAGTGTTTTAATGTAATTACACTGGGAAAGAATATTGCTCATGATAAGACACACTAAAAAAGCTTATTAAAAATTTGCTTTCTAAATTTACAGATGCTAGGAACATTACAGTGTTTCAAGGCAGGCACTCCAAAACCCCACAAAGCTTTAAATCTTCTTAAACACACACATTCAAATACTTATTATCACAGTGCATAGAGAATATATCCAGAAAATAACTTTAAAAATTTTCCTTAAATATATCTCCTGAATGACAGAGAAAACTTACAAGAAGTGGAAGTATTTGACATAACTATTTGCATAGTAAGATTCAAAGATGACAGCAAGATCCATCAGTTTCCATTTTTAATATAAGAAGTTCCCCCAGGAGAGAGCAAACAGCCTTGAGCACAATCCACTGCCCACACTGCAAGTGCTGGGCAAGGTCAGAGCAGCTGTTCCAACAGAGCCAGCGAGGGGAACAACTTCAGGGAAGCTCAGCAGGGAAGGCAAAGGAGCAGCAGCTGCTCCAGGTTGACTCTGCAGAGCGGGTAAGGCTGGAGGGGACCAGTGGAGGTCATCCAGCCCAACCTCCCTGCCTGAGCAGGGCCCACAGAGCAGCTCAGGATTGTGCCCAGACAGCTTTGTTTGTTTCTTAGCCCAGCTAGCCAAGATCCAGCCTAGCTCTTTCCTCTTACTTCTCCTGCAGCCACTCCTCTCTACAGCACTACTCACCTTCAGGAGTGAGGAAAAGATTTCCTAATTGCTACCAAACAAGAACTTCAGGAAATCCACAACACACTTCTTCCTATACAAAACTAAAGAGCATTAAGAATGGTTTGTAGCAAGCTTCCTTTCTGCACACTGTTTATCTTAAGTTCAGTTGAAACTGAGAACCTGCAATCAAGTTACTTTGCCAATGACTGAATTTTCACACAAAGTAAACAAAAAAAAAAATAAAATCAATATTCAGCAAAATTTTTTACTTCTGCATTCTGTACAGAAAAGCATTCAGCTTTTCAAAGGAAAGGGATTCATCAGGTTCAGGACAAAACAACATCTATTTAACTAATGAAACCACAGTCTGACTTGGCTTAGTCAAACTTCTAGCTTCAGCTTTAAGCTTTAAGAGCAAACCACTTCTGCAGAATACTTACAAGTTCATCTTTACTGTGCCATCCCCACGTACCAGCACATTCTGGTGCTAGCAGCTGGTATGGGTATGTTTCCACTGCATATGAAGCACTCGGTAAATTTCCAGGTTCATTCTGGAAGTTTTCATTAACTATACACAGTCTGTCATTCTTCATGGTATCATTAGAAGCTGCATTATTCCATAAAAAGCCCACTAGATATTCACCATTACCAGAAGGAACCGTGTCAGAAAGCAGCTGATTTGTCCAATCAGCATTGCCAGTCTGAAGATTGATGAAATGTGGCCACATTTCAACGTGGGGATTTTGTCTGTCCAGGTCACAGGACTGCTTCTGGTCACTTGATCCATCTTCCATCAGACCTAACACACACTGCTCTCTGCTTTGCTGAAATCCTGCTGCACTGGCTATTTCATAGGAAGGAGTAGCAGCATATTTGTCTACCTGCTTTGGGTCAACACAAACTCCAAGCTCTTTGTTTGAGAAAATCTTGTGATCTGGCTGCATCTGTTCCCAGCTTGTGGTCAAGTCATTCATCTGAGTATTTAATATGTAACTGGTGTTTTTCAGTTCAGTAGTCTTGGCTTGCAACTGCTTCAAATTCCCCCTGGTAAAAGGTTCTAGATTCTCAGCTGATAAACCAAAACCAGTGAGGTTCTCCTTTGCGTGGATGCTGACATATTGGTTTACTCCACCATCCTGGAAATGACATTCATTTACATCACATCTACTTTTTTCACAAGTTTCTGATCCATCCTCTGTAAAAGGCACAATAGAAACTTGAGTGTTCCAAACTTCTGGCTCTGGACGGGCACAGTGACACAACTCAGGCTCTTCTGCTGGTTTGTCATCCTCATGAGAACATGCATTTTGACACAATACAGGTAAAAAGTTATGGTCTTTATTTAAGAGTTTACTGCCATCTCCCAGATTTTTTGTGGCATCTTTTAATTTTACACTCCTGTCCATACAGCTGTCCGTGAGTGCAGGTGCAGAGGAGTCAGAGGGAGCATTCTGACTGTCAGCCAAGCCTTCACTGCAACTGAAGATGTCTTTATCACAATCAGCAATGTTAGCATCCAGACTCTGTTTTACATTTTCTACCTTGTTATCAATGGACTCATTTAGCTGACCTTCAAATTTCATCTGTTTTACAGATTCTACTACACGCCCAGCTGTTTTGGCTGACTCAGTCTCTGCACTCCATTGATTTTTCACTGTGTGGAAGGAACACACATCCTGTTGTTCATCTTGTCTGCTGTTCATATCTATTTTATTCGTATGCTCACATTCCACAGACACAGAAGAGACACTGGTTTTGTAATCTGAATTTGAATATTTGCATACTTTATTCTCTACTAATTCTTGTGAAACCTGACACTCTAGGCTGTTTTCCTTTAGGAACATTTCATCTGTGCTTGGATTATGTGCATGAGATGTCACAGTGCCATCACTTATCCCTGATCTAGTTCTGCTCAAGTTACCAGCTTCCTCAAGAAAGTCACCTTTTAGTTCAGTGGCACTCACACAGATCTCCTCCTCCATGCCACTGTGGATTGCAGCTTCAGATGATGCCCTGATTTCAGTGCAACCCTTACTGTGAGTTTGAAAATCAGAACCTTCCTCCAAGTTTAGCTGTGTTTCAGTCATGTTCAAGGCTTCACAGCTATGCAAAACTGTACCAGTGCACGTCTCTCCCTCTTTTAAGGATTCTTCAAAAGTGCTGTGATGTTCACTAGAGTCTGGTGAAAATGTTTTGCTATTACCATATGTTCTTTCAAGTGTTTTCTTTTCCACATTTGAGTTTATTTCACTTTCTGGCTCTAGAAAGCAGACCTCTTCATCAAGTTTTTCTACATTGTCCATTTCATGTAACTCTAATGATAATTTAAAATTACCCCCTATGTTGTCTACCACCTGTTCAGTATTTATTTGCTCTACAACACTTGAGGGATGCCTAGTTAGTGGCACAACAAGTGGCACAACATCAGAATGATTACTTCCCTCAGTTTTTCCTGAATTAGATACTCCAGTGTTTAATAATACATTGGAAATATGATCACTGTTTTTCACCTTTTCTGAGTTAGGGCTGTATTGGTCCTCTCCAGCAGCATCCACAGGCTTCACAGAATCACAAGCAGTATGCAGTGATTCATTCCAACTGGCAGCACTACCCATGGTATATACCTCCTCTTGCTGATTCTCAGGGATGATTTCACCAGGCACTTTTGCTTTTAAGACATCTGTTACTGTACTATCAGCATTTAACCTCTGCACCTGACACCTGTCAGTCAGTAAGTGATCAAAAGAACACTGGATATCTAGGCTACAATATTCCTTTGTATCCTTTTTCTCCATGTTTGATCTATCCTCTTTTTTATACTCAAACAGTTCTTTCTGTGAATTAAACTTAGCTTCCACTTGTGCCAATTGTTGCACTGGAAATTCCTTCCCTCTGTCTAGAGGCTGTGCCATGGTGCACATTCCTTCATCAGTAACAGCTGAGTTATCTATGGCTGCTGCAGTCTCTCCATGCACAGTAGCTGGCACCTCTTCATCCCCTTTCAGATCTTCTGCATCTACAATACAAATGCTGTAAAACTCCTTGTCTTTCACATTTTGACTGTTGTCTACATCAAGACAGGAAAATGTTGGAGACATCTCTCTATATGAGCTCAAAACTTTCTGTAAGCTGTCACTCTTGCTGTCTTCAACATTTACTCTTGTTTCATTTTGCCTTGAATGGTCACATGTAACTGCATAATCCTCCAGAGAATTTCTATTTAAGGAAATTTCACTCTGTAAGCCTTTGTCTACAATATCTGCTACATGTGAATTAAGAATATGATCAAACAAGCAATGCTCTCGTGAAGGTACATTTTCATTAGTAATATTGCTATTATTATCTTCTATATTGTTCACATACTGACCATTACTATTAAGTTTTTTAGGTGCTCTTTTTTTAATAATCTTATCTTTCTTTTCTTCACTTCTCTGCAGATTTCCATATGTACCAGAGACTTTCAAGAGGTGACTAAAGGAATTAAAGAAGCTAAAAGGTCTGCCATACGTCCTCCTAGGGCTGGCATGGGGAGTATTCCCCATGCTGTTATATGATGAATATTTTCCTTTTCTACCCCAAAAACCAGATTTAGAATCTGACACTGAGCAATCATCACCACAAACACGTTCAGTGCTGACTGTCACAGCTGCCCCGTTAACTGTCCTTCCCACTGTATGCAGATCCTGGCCTTCCACAGTTCCAAAAATTGAAGATAAAGTTTTACTTATCCTTGACTTTGGTGCTTCCTCTTCCACAGATTTTTGTAACAAGCTGGTTTTCTCCTCACTCGTGCTGTTACTCAATTCTTTACTGAAGCAGCAGCCCATGTTTAATAAGTAGTGTCAGAGGGTCTTCTCATTGCAAATCACCTTCCTCTTTACACTAACTTTCTATGGCTACTGAGGAGACAAGCCAACACCCAACTGCCAAAAATAGCACACTTGAAAACCATGCAGGGGTTCATATGTCATTGCCACTCAAAGTCCAAATCCCAGTTGCTGAGCAATGTTTCAGTATTTCATCATATAAACTGTAATATTCAAGCCAAATACTCCTTCTAATGAGATTACAGTCTGTTTAGGAGTATTACTGAGTCTTATGAACTTCTATTGTTTCCTAAAAAGTTTTGTTCATCCAAATAGTTAAAATATTTAAAGGACATCTTTCACAATGCCCATATGTGCCAGAAACTACTTGTTTTCATATTTACTACAACTCCCACCTTCTATACAAGGAAAAATGCATTCCGGCTTGACATATTTAAATCTGACATGTAGATCAAACAC
The DNA here is from genome assembly GCF_027579445.1 of Ammospiza nelsoni. NCBI lineage: Eukaryota > Metazoa > Chordata > Aves > Passeriformes > Passerellidae > Ammospiza > Ammospiza nelsoni. The sequence goes on from NC_080633.1 coordinate 11,193,487, forward strand.
TTCTTGGACATTTTCTCCTTCTTCTCCCTTCCCCCAGAGCTGAACCTACACCACAATTACTTCTTTAGGAAAAACAGGCTAAAGATAGATAAGACCTCATGTATTCCATTGAGCAGTCATTGTATGTTATCAGAAGCTAATTCTGTTCCAAGCCTTTTTTTTTTTAATTTGTTATCTGCATGAAAAAAAAAGAATACATAATTCCTCACTGACTTACAGCACTGAAGGGGGCCTCAAGATCATTTACCCACCTCATGGTACTGTGACAGGATTAATTATACTTAAGCTCAGAAAAAAACTGTGTACCCTTTTACTAAAAACTCAGAAATATTTTAAAAGTATTTTGTCTGAATGCTATTCCTTCCAAAAGTCTGTCCTCAATAGTTTTCATTGTTGTACATATACAGACTCCTCCTGACCTCATTACAACTAAACCTTTTTTATACACATGTATTTACATATTGAAATACTTCTACTACTGTAAGATCTTGTAGTTGCTAATAAAAAGTGGTTCTGTTTCTTCACATATAAAAGCCCAATAAAAAAGCTGAAAATACTCAGCAATCTTTTTCTGCCCCAAACAGATTTGTTCTTCTTTGCTTTTCCATTACCTCACATCACTTAGACCTTCTCTCAAATGCATTGCTATTATTTCAGATTTGGACTCCATACTTCAGAGAGCTTACAGAGTGCACAACTACAGCACCACCCTACTCTGTTACTTAAAAGATACTGAAAATCAGTAAGAGAGTAAGACAAGACAGACCCTTAAACTCTATTTCAAGTGTTCCTTCAGAAGAACACTTAAGTAAGTGCTATTTTTCCATTGCTTGTGCACCTTATGGTAACTAATATTCCACTAACTCTCACCATAAAAGATTGCTGAACTGATAAAAAATTACATCCCCTCTTCAGCAAGTCTGCTTTGAAATTGCAAAGTAAGATCAGAGGAAAACTACCCTCCCCCCACCCCCTATCCGACCCAGGAAGACTCCAAGTGCCTGCAGCTACACTGTTCCTAAGGATAGGAAGTCTGATGCATCATTGCTGCCATCTGCTGCATTTTTTTTCAATTCTCCCCTGGGACAAAGTTATTCAACATGCCTGGATCCAGACTGAAAACTATGCCAAGTCACTCCTCTCTTTAGCATTCCCTGGAACCAAGAACAGGCAAAGGGGGAGGGAGTTACTTATAATAGTTTTTTTGAAGAAATGCCATGAGCAAACAATTTAACTGTTTTTAATGTCAGCTTAAAGTCACAGTAATACTTAAAAACTTCACAACTATTCAGAAAACTCCCTTATCAGATAAACAAATAGAAAGATTTTTCCCTTTGTGATTTAGCCACTACTAACTCGTGCTTTCTAGAGAGGAGCTAAGTGTCTTTAAGAGACAGAGCAGGGAAAAGTCCACTTTTCCAGTGCCTTAACAACCACTTCTCCTATCAACTAATGGAAGAAAAGGGGTGAAGCAGTTCAGGCAAGCAGAAACTTATTCCAGTTTTCCCATACCCTTCTCATGTGTAAGAGCACATTTTGTACTTGTTCCTTTGTTTTTATCTTAGGGTTCCAGGGATAATTTCTATTTTAAAGCAGCTACAGTGCACATTCGTTAAGTCAAATTTCTCAATACTATTTAGTGTGGGATTACAACTTTAAAGAAAAAAGGCAACATGAATTTAAGCAGAAAATGCCACTCCTGTTACGCTACATCACTCGAGGCACCTTCTGGCTAAGCTTAACACTGCCACCAACTTGAAAAGCACTTAACAGAGTTCATGCTCTGCTACTTCAGAGCCCAGCTCCTCTGGGGAGTAAATTTTGTTATTTTGTTTTGGTTTTTTTCCCTTTATTCATGCATATTTTAGCTCTGGTATATTGCTCATGTACTCAAAGCCTAAAGAGGTTTTCTGACTGCATGAAACAAAAGTGCTCTGAAGCAGCACTCTCATAACCTGAACAATTACTTTTTTTAATAGGTATTTTGTCCTATGTCCTGTACACACCTACACAGAAGGCAAGAAGTCAACATGCTTATTAACTAGAGTATACTTACCCTCTTTCATTTCTCAACATACTTTTTCTTTGCCAAGTAGTAAGGGTTTATCCCAGATATAGCCTTATAAGCCTACATTTAAGAACAATCTATATTCAAAGTTACAATAACACAAGCCAAAACAGTCCTTACAACCTACCAAAATCTAACTTCCTTTAGTCTTTCTCTATAACAAAGTCATGCAACTGTAACAAGTTCTGAAGAAACAGTGATTATGCTGCACTCCCAGGCCACACCTGATGCCATGCCCATGACCAGTGAAGGGAACACAGAGGAGCAGCCTCACAGCAGACGTTGCAGTGACACCACTGCAGGCCTCTGAAACAGCTGATCAAACTGCCTGACTTGCCTCCAACAGATCATGGTTAATGGACTGATAAGAGTTTAAGTACACATTCTACACTCTGAAATAATCAAACATGAGCATTAGATGTCATCTGCATGTATGGCACTATTCTTATGGTCTTATTCACTTTTCTTATGGCCTAAATCTAGAATACCATGACAGAAAGAGCAAACACCAACCAGTATTGGTTCTTCATGATGCTGATACTGTACACGTCCAGTTTAAAGTCTAATTCTCCCATTTCTTGTTTAAAGCTGGTCATGATCTCTTGAGTACCACCTACTCATTATACAAACTGCTGCTTAACATTAAATTGGCACATATTGCATGTAAAACTGTGTTTTGTCCAATGATCTGAGGATTATCTGGTATACTGAATTTTCACTGAGCACATGGTCCAGTATTAAATTACTAAACTTGATTTCCCCAGTTCCTTTACATTTTGAGGCTTATTCTTGAATGGGCTGCAAAAGGATTTTTGAACAACATAATCCAGCAGCAATAAGCCTGAGACATTCTCTCATATCCTTCCTAAGAAAAACATTTCTTAACATACTTACAATTACAATTAAGTGCCATCTTTTCAGGAAGCTCTAGATATTTCCCCCCCACTTTGAACAACAGTAGGATTGAACTTTTGTTACAGCACCTATAAGGACTGACAAAATCAGTGTACCACACAGATTTGAACTGCCATTAACAGAAACCCACAGCAGCACCTGGTAATTATTCAGCTAGGGAAAGAATGGGTGATGCTAATATTGCAATCAGATGGCAAGTTTAAATGGCCCCACTGTAATATCCTGCACTGGAACACATATTTGCAGAACTTGATTACAGGAATCCCTTTTAAAGATATTTTCAAATTTCCAGATCAGGTCTTCAATTTGACTAATCAAGGAAAGAAAATTCTTTGGACCTTGGAAAGTGCTCTGAGAGGCCACACATTCAAATGTTAGAATGGCAGAGGAAGAGTTTAGGCTCAATAAGTAAGGAAAAAGACTTGTGCATGTTTTTAGCACTAAAAGTCAGTTAAATCTTAATTGGGCAGAGACAGGACATACAAACTACCTCCACCATGGGATTTGCACCTTGGCCTCTTCCCTCAGAGTAACCTAATTTCTAGCAGCAAAGAGTTACTATTGAAAAGGAAGCACAGAAGTGAGTTAAAATGGAGTGAGCTGCCTCTAAAAAGCTGACTCTCCTGGGTCCAGCCTAACAAGGGCTCTCTCAGAAAGAGTAATTGCCAAATCAGGATACAAACAGTCTATTGGCAGATGTCACCTGAAGTGACAAAGCCCACCTCTAGGTTAAAGAAGTTGAAAAAACAGCACATTTAACTACCAAAGCTAAGAAAACCATCAAAGTTAAGAATCTGCTAGTATCCTCTAAGCTGCGGACCTCCAGTGTGTAAGTCTAAGGTACTATTGACAAGAAATCCATGAAGATCCTCAAAATGCCAATTTCCTTCAAACAACTTGTGCACAAAATTCTGCTGTTAAATATCACTAGAATCAGCCAAACTGATTGGTTGTGTTGGAAATGAACCAACTAGACTAGAACCATACAACATTGTGATTGACCTAGATATTGCTTTAAATAGCATCGTTTCATAGCTACTTCAATGCAGAAGAAAAGATTGTCTCACTCACTCTGAGGTTAAGACTTTGATACATGTTAGTGAAAAAGTGACCTGTGTATCTTTAACCAGCAACCCTGAAAAGTGACTTCTGAAGGATTCCTTCAAAATATCAAAATCTTCATTTTAATTTAGTCACTATTGATTACCTATTCAACAGTACTCACAGTAGAATGTCTTCAATTCTGTTCCTGCCAAATAACAGAATGACCAAGCTCATAATTAGAAAAATTTAGTTATTGTTCAAAGAGAAAACAAAAAGTACTTGTTATATAACCACTTCTGATGAAGAACTAGCCTAATACCTATTTTTACAGGATCTACAGAAGTGTATCAAGATTTCCCATTGAATTAACTTTCTTCCTGAACAAAAGCATTTGGACAAGGTCTACCTAGATATCCCATTGGAACAGCACAGCCAAAACAGCTGGGAACACAATTCAGCACATCTCTTACAAGTCTATTAAAAACAGACTCCCAGAAAGCTCACTAGGTGCCAGGGCAGTATGGCCCCATATCAAATGCACACTGAAATAATGATCAGCACAAACATGCACCTACATCTTTGTGCAGTCTAGCACTCTGATTTCAAAATAATTAAAACACAAGAAACAGCAGGTCTTTTCACCTGACCCGAAGTATGCACTTGCTAAAGGCAACAGAGCCAGGACTCCAGAAGTTTTTTAGTTTTTTCTCCTTCCTATCACATTTATGGAAAGATGGAAGTGTTTTAATGATCTTAGCTTGCTAACTCTTTCCTGTGCTCTGTGAAGTTTTTCCCCGATTATAATCTTGTTCACAGAACTTGCAAGTGAAGTCCTGAAGCGCTGACAAAAATCAACTCATCTAAGCATGGCATTACAGAAGGGACCATTTTGAAAGCACCACTGTTAACAAAATATATTGGTAATTATGCTCATACCAGAATGACCTTCTGATGCTGTACACATAAGAGTATCATATTAGTATAACTTAAAACCCAATAAGCTACAGGTCTCATCTTTTTCAGATAAAATATTCAGCCAAAGAAAAGCTTTAATCACAATAGAACAAGTTATCTGAAATGTACCATTATAGCATTATGGGTACATTCCAAGACACCTAAACTGACATCAGCTTTCTCTTCTCATGAAAGGAACAGTAAACTCTCCTGAAATATAAATAAATGGTTATGCTCTTTTTCTCCAAATAAGTAGGGAAGAACAGGAATTAAAATTTAAATACATTTGTTTTAAATAAAAACTCTAGTATGTCAAAGAACCAGCACCCATATGAAGACAATAAATTGCCTTTAATGCTAATGCACCAATAGCTTCTAGCTCTTCAAGAAAATCTTCAAGCCACTCTTACTCAAGTTTATTTGCACTAATACTCTGGGTACAGAAAAACAAACAAACACACACAAAAAAAAACCAAAAAACCCCCAGCACATCTCAAAAGTTCAACTTCCGGAAGTATGGCAGAAAACCAGGTTGAATTTTTTTCCTCTACTGTCAAACAAGTAAAAATTCACATCTAAGAAATGTAAAACAGAGAACTCAGAAAAGAAAAGGGGGAAGAGGAACAAACAAAAAGTGCACCAGCTTTCTCAGAAAAGCAAAGCATGAGTTTTTCAGAACACTCCCTAGTGCTTGTTCCAAGCTAAGCTGGAAGCAGGAAGTATCTGCTCCTTAGCATGGCACAAGTGAAACTCCTGGCAGAACATACAATGAAACCAAACCCTTTAAGATGTCCCAAGAGGAAACATTCCTCCCAATATACAGTTAACAAAGTACAAAGTAAAAAATTTGAACGTATCTGAATAAAAATCAAGTCTTCAATCTTCTTGAAGACATATGCAGCATTTACTACAACATATATGCACAAGCATCCCATACAGCCACTGACTGGATCCTGCACAGCAGCACAGCAACAGCAGCACGTGCCACTTGGCACAACTGACTGAGCAAAATTCCTGTTACAGGCTGCCAACTCCTGCTTGTGTGGCTTTGTGCTTTTTTCAATTACAAGTACACACAAAGTGCATTCCCTGCATTGTCCTCACATGGCAAAGTGTGACCAAGAACTTAATTCAAGATTAGTGATACAATTGCTGCATAGCCTAAAAACCCCTGTACCCTAAATGACTGCTAACTGTCCTATCTTGCAGTTTATGTAAATTTCCCCCCAAAGGGCTGAAGCCAAGCTAAGTTGAGTTTCTGGTCAGTATGGAGAATTAACCACCTCCAACAGCTCTGTTCTGGCTGTTTAATGTTTCAATGCTTTCTGTCAGCCAACTGTCTTCTAAAATGTTCTGACCTACAATTTTGATTAAGACATGATGAAAACACAATGTTTCCTACAGCACACCAGGGGAACATGCAATTATAATACTTACTAGATGAGAACCGTCCTTAACTTCTTGTACTTGCTGCACCTGCGGTTCAGCCACAACTTTAGTGTCCTGATCAGAAGTCATGAGCTGTCTGCTTTTTGGCTGCTCAGAGAGAACTTTAGTGGTCACCTTTGTAAGCTGCAGAAATAAGAAGACAAAAGATTCTGTAAGTGGTTGTTGAAATTCTTGAGAACCACAGCCACTCCAGACACGCCACCCTGACTCAGAGCAAAGGCCCAAAGAACTTCCACACAATTCAGCTGGGATTATGCACCCAGAGAAAACATAAAATGAGGATAAAGCCACCTTGCAGACACACTCAGCTCCCAGTCACTAGCTGCTTTGGGATTACAGATCAACACTTGCCACAGCATTGGGCAGGGAAATTCCACTGGGAAAGTTTCTCTTGATTCTCACCTGACTTATTCAGGCTGCATTTCAAACCATGACTTCTTCATACCACCTGCAGACTCCACTCACTAAGAAGCATTTAGTCACAAACCAACCCTTCTTCCATAACTACTTTTATGGTCATTTTATCTTTGCAAGATTTAAGAAGCATGTTACAACAGTTCTGCTAGACTAGTAATGCTCAACCAGTTCTTCTGCTCTATCACCCCAAAATCTTATTTTATTTGATTAAACAAGTTAAAAACTCAGTAGAGTTGAAAGTCTGACAGTGACATTGCTTTGAAATTTGACGCTATTATTTAATGCTGTTATTTTTAAAAGTTGCCAAACAAACAATAAAAACTAATTCAAAGCATGAAGTCTCAAAGTAAATATTGAGGTGTGAAAGACAGGCTTTATATTTTTTTTCTTTTCTAAAAAGATGTAATGTCACAAACATTTTTTCACAGAAATCCTTTCTTTCAGATTTCTGCGTCTTCTGGAGGGCAGAGGCCTCAGAAGAGAACATAAAGAATTATTATCAGATGCTGTAGAATGCAACAAGAGCACCTTGATTAGCTCATGTTCCCATGTTTATAACTGGAGGCCAATCACGAGTGCAAGCTAGGGACTGAGTCCTTAGACACAACTTTGTTATAAATTCTTTTTTTCTATTCTTAGCTTAACCTAGCAGCTCTGCAAACTTCTCTCTTTATTCTATTTAGTATAGTCATAATGTATTATATATGATGTATCAATAAATCCAACCTTCTAATCAAGAAACAAAATTCCCATCTCTCTCACCACCAGCGACCCACTCAGGTCGCTGTAATAATGTAAAATGTTTTTTTAGTTTTTTATTCACAGGAAATTCCAGTACTGGATCTGTAACAATGCATGAGAAAGGTTTATTGTCTTCAAGCTGGTGACACCAAACATGCAATCTCCCTAAAATGAAAATGTAAAGATTTGTAGCACATCTAAGTTATGTTCCATTCTTTAGGAACATAAGCCCATTTTAGGCTACCTTGACTCCAAGGCTAGATTTAAGAAGACCTTCAGTCTAGAGCATTATGGCTTTCCATGAGTCTCCTTCACACTGTATTTTGAAATGGACAAAAGCAAATATCAAATGCAACTGACTGAATATATTCCAACATTTTCAAAGAAAATTACTATGTTCAGCTATAAACTGATTTGAGCACCTGTATTACAGGATTATGCAAAAGGTATTTTGTACATGTAGCTGAGGATACAAAATACACTGACATCCCCAAGAAGATGAACATTTCAGCTTACATGAACAGTTGCTTATTACCTCATGCTACTGATGTGACGTTAGCACAAAAAGTATGTTTTCAAAAGAAACACAAGTCACTGTTTTATTCTCAGAAGTTTCTTTTCTTAACACTATGTCTCTCACCCTGGAATAGAAACTACTTAAGGAAGAACTGGCACAGACAAAAAATCACATTAAAATGGAACTAAAAAATTACACTATCCCTGACAGTGTTACACACAAATATACTCACAGGTTATGTAACAAAGCCTGGAATTCATTCAGGATGTTCATATTTTATAAAATAACCAAAAACCATCCTCAGGATGAAAGCAAACTTTTCAAAAGCAGTATTAAATAGCCAGACTCTGTGTTGCTCAAAGCCATGCATGGGAAGAAGCAGACACTTTAGCACTGCATGAAGTGTCCAAGCCTCTTGGACAACACTTCTGTTTCTGTTCATATTTTTTAAAGAAATTGTGTTTAGCCTTCCCAAATTTTGGATTAATTTTTCTTTCTAAAAAGAACCCAAGACTCCTTAGTCATTTCACATTCACTGTATGTAACCTCCGCTGTTGATCATACTACCCTCGGGCATGGCTTTAGTCCAGTCATAAGCTAAAGGCTACTTTAGAGAAAGACAAGCATGTCTCACTCAGCAATGGTGGTAACTACTCAGCAATGGTGGTATCTACTCAGCAGTTTGATCCCAATATCCATGTTAAGGTAGCTCTTTACATCCTTCTGTCACCTATTTATCTCATATATTCCCACTCCCTTCTAGGATCAGCCTGTCCAGAGCCATGCTGCAGTCTCTTCCATCCTCTGGTACATATGTTAACACCAGAACTTTCTAAGTTTATGGATAAAGGAAGGGAAGGGAAACAGCTGCAGTTATATGAATCTGTCAAACAAAAAGTAAAGTTCTACTACATATATGTCCTTTAAAGCATTTGCTGACTGGCCATCAAGCACAAAATACCCAGCTAAATCATTAATTGCAGCTGAGGATAGACAGGTTGTCAGCTAACCTGACATCACACCACTGCAGTGTGCACGCTGCAACTCCAAATTCCTTGGGTAAGCCACCAGCAATTAGAACAGCATATCACCCTCCTGCTTTACAGAAATCCCTTAGATGAGATTATGCAAGATGCTTATCCCAGGCCAAGTCTAGATTGAAGCAACAGGTAACTTTGCTTACTCAGACTAATAATCATATTCTCATTAGACACATGGATTTGTTGTGATACACACCATCCTAATACCACTCACCTTGTAAACAAATTCTTTTTAGTAATTACAATGTCAAACCCATATATTTAAGTTGAATTTTCATCTCTAAGTATCAAAATGGCACTTCAAACAACAGCAATAAATTAATTTGTTTGAAGAGGATAAAACCTGCTTTCCAAATCCTGTGATTTTAACAATGATCATCCTTTGCCTTTCTGCAAATGAGCAAGCCGTACAGAAAGCTCCCAAACACAGAAGGAGGGAGCTTCTGTTGCAATTTTTCTTCACTTAATACATCCCACTGCTACAAGTCTGCAGGATGTCAAGTGCTCAGCTGCAAAATCCCAGTGGTTGTGAGATACTTCAAAATGACTCCACATGCAGGGCTGTTCTGGAAAGTTAATGCCACCTTTCCTACTGCAGAGCTGCCACTTTTGGACTCCTAGAGAACAAAACCCACATGGCAGCAGACTCCCATGACTATCATGGCAGAGAATACAAGGGCTGTAGAAAAAGGCAGTGATACTTCAGGAAAGAGAAAACCAATAAAAACCATGGAATGTTAAAAGCTCTCCATATGATATGTTTTAGCATGTTTTTCATTAGTATTGATATATCTCTTCATATAAAAGCTTATTTATACAAACCACAATCAATAACTGGCAATTCTAGAAACCACAGGTACATATTCACTGTTTGAAATAGTTTATCAGCTGGATTAGTGACAAGTTAAATGGAGCATTTTAATGCAGCAATAAAAATTATCATCCAGCTGAAGAGTTACCTTGTCCATGACTTTAAAAGATAGGGTTTACCAGTCAGCAGTTCAATGTATCTTTGCATAAATAAGTGTTGCAGCAATAAGCAGGAGACATTCAAGAGAAAAATGCAAGTTGGAAACCCTTTTGGAACAGAGATAGCAGTACCTACAGCAGAACACTGAGCTATCACAATCAAATGACAATTTTTTCATCACAGAATCACAGAGCAGTTTTTTAGTTGAAAGGGGCCTTTTGAAGGTCATTTAGTCCAACTCCTCTGCAAGAAGCAGGGACATGTTCAACTAGATCAGATTGCTCAGAGTCCTGTCCAACCTGACCTTGAATGCTTCCAGGCATGGTGCATCCACCACCTCTCTGGGCAAGCTAGGCCAGTGTTTCACTGATTTAGAAGCACCCATTAATTTCAATTTCTGCAAATGCATATAGTAAACCATTATATCCTTCTGGCTTGACACTGGCCATCGTGGAGTAATAAGTCAAGTTCAGCAACTTGAGAATAACTCTGTTCTTGACTCTACTACAGACATTTAAGTACTTATGTCTACAACTATCTGTCCCAAGAGAAACTGCCTAGATTGTATTGAGACTTATCAAAAGTAGTCCAAATTTGGTTTGTAAATAGCCAAGACAGTGAAGTTTAAAATACAGGAAAAACATTTTTCTTTAGAAACAGCACAATATTCAACCATGTTTGCTTTCCCCAAAACTGTAATACACTGCTCCATCTGCAAAACTAGTAATTGCAACAGCAAGGGCAAGAGTGCTTTATTAGTCCTTTTCTCATTAGTTACCCTTCACTTGTTCAGATCTGCCCCTGGGGACATCTGGTGAGTGGTTAACTTGAGGAGTTAAAAGAATATTTTCAGGAGGGATTGAGACCATCTGGTCAAGCAACATGGGTATTTCAGCCTCCTGGTTTCACTCTGCAACATCCACAACCACCTTCACAAATAGAAAGATAAGGGGTTTTTGTTTGGGGAGGAGAGCTTGATTTTTAATTTTTTTTTTTTTTGTCTGAGGTTTTTGTGAGGTTTTTTGGGCACTTGTAGCATTTTGGTTTTTTTAAAGCTGACACTATGGTTCTTCTCTGTCAAGTATTTTCAAAGCCATCTAGTTATAAGAATTCCATAATTTCAGAAGATACAAACCAGCAATGGCCCACAGAATGACTGCACAGATAAGTGCACACAACCACATGATGACTCTTGCCTGGGTGCCAAGCCAAGCAGAGCTGGGACTGCTCTCATCCAGAAGCCACACGTGTGTGTCAGTGTGGTGCCAACACCCAGCCAACCTTTACTCTGCCTTTAGTGCAGGTTTGGGTATCTCAGTGTGAGCAGAGTTAATGTGCAACTGTCTGAAGGTATTTATAAACACTCTGCTTCCACATGCACCACAACCTTGCAAATAGTTTGGAAAAGACATCTCTCTCCCTGATTGTTACACAGCAAACAAAACCCCTACTGCCCTTGCTGACCTCCCTGGAGTGTAGCCCCCAATCCTCCTGCTTTCACTGTAGACATCTCTAATTTTCTCACTCATATTCAAAGTGTGCTTTTCTGCACTCTGTTTCACTGTCTAGAGTTACTATAGTCTGAGTAGCAGCATGTGTTCCCTCAATCAAATCAGTCACATAGATCTGTTATTTAAAAACATGCAAAACCCCAAACAATGCTCTAGGGCCGAGATCTTGCCTGCCAACTTTCAGCCCAGGGTAATCAGCCCTTAAAAAGAGATTTACAAATGCAAGTGCTGACAACTAACTTTCACCCTGCAAACAGCAACAGCATAAAGCAAAAAAAGCTCACTAGAATAAAAGAACTTTTCACTGCTCTTCCAGCAAGTACAAACAAAAATAGATTTGAGTTTAGCTTTGTGCAGAATTCTTCCTAGCAAACATTTTAGAAACTTTAAACACAGATTAAGTTTTCACAAGGCTAATACAGAAATACACTTCAGTAACATGAGAAAGCTTAAAATGTTTTCCAAACAGAGGTGCATTGCTTAACTTGAGCCTCATAACAAACTTCCAGCTGCAAGCCAGAAATCCTCTTTCTGCAGTGAGAGAGAACATTCTTTCTCACCATGTACCACACACTTTTGTACCCATGAGGATCACGACACCACAGCAGAGGTAATCAGAGCTACCACTGACCTCAGCTCTGAAAAGTCTTAGCACCTGCTGAACACATCACATAGACATTTATATGAGAAATAGTAGATGCCTTTCCCAAAAATATGCTACAATTTTAATACATTAGCTCCTCTTTAAATGAAGTTCAACTTTTCTTTATTAGTTTCACCAGCTTTGTGAATAGCCAAAGCATATGTAATATATCAAGAGTTAATCATGTTCTCAGTCCCAGTGCCAACTCAGATACAGGATATTTGGTTAAGCTTATACAGCATCACCAAGAAAAACTGGAAAAACCCTAATCCTGAAGGGCTGAGAGTTTCCCTCTTAGTGTCATAAGCACTGATACAAACTTGCAATTTTCATCAGGTGGTTGTTTGAGGATACTTTCAAAAAAACATCTCAGCTGTGAGAGCTGACCCATCATGCTGCTGCATGGGGCACATGCTGCCATTCTGTAGATGAGTAACATCATCCAGGCTGCGTCATGTCCACAGAGAAACTTGTGACAACTCAGGGGTTTCCATCTTTCCCTTCAAAGCAGGAAATCAGTTTCTTTACAGAACAGATGTGACAAGCAATCCAGCTTTCAAAGGATGGCATTATTTAAAATAAAATATACTGTGAAGAAGTTTCATCACCACAGCAGATAATATAGCTGTGAATAAGAAATCTAACAGCACCAAAAGCGTATCTGTTTGTGGCCATCTCTGCAATCATCACTGTGCCTACATCAGTTGTAAAATCTCTATTACACAACAGCAATTAAAAAGCTGACACGACAAATATTTAGTCACAGCATGTGTCTACAGAAGTCTTGAATACACTACTACTAAAAATCATCACAAGGTCCTCAATTTGTTTAACTGCTGATTAGCTCAACAGTTGGGGAAAAAGTTGAAAATTCACCTCTGGAGCTTAGTGTTTAGAGCCAGTGATCTATGCAAGTCTGTCAGATGAAGGTTTCAAAACATACAAGCACCCAGTGTATGTGCCAGCATGGTGGCTGCAAAGTTAGATTTCAAAAAACCCAAGAAAAGTACCATTGGATTTGTTTCAGTTTTCCTTCCTGCCAAGAAATTACTTATGCCCCAGCACTCTCCAGAATAATGCAACTTCTGGGTTCCTGAAAAGGAACATGGACCTAAGCACTGGGGGCAAACCTGCAACAGAACACTTGGAAAACTCAAGGCACTTCAAAATGCACAAGGCAACAGCAAGAACTGCAGTGTCAGAAGAACAATTAAACCTTAATGCTGTACCTTTTTAACATCATTCAACAGAAAACACAAATCATTTAGAGCTGCTGCTGCACCTACTTCACAACTTTGTTTTTTTTAAATCCCTTCTGTTGTTTATAAGGCTGACAGCCTCCAAAATTATTCTGCAATTCTATTAATTATCCCTTAAAATGTAGTCTCTCATTTTAAAAAGGCTGCAATAGTAAATCTTGCTGTTTAAAAGGAACGCTGCATTTTTTAATTTAAAGATCTATTTCTGTGTGAGGCTTCCCAAGCAATTCACAACTCTCATCATTTACTGAACATTCCCACTCACACAGAAACCTGGGCTATGAAGAGACATCAGAACTGATTACTCTGCAAGTCTGGAAATCCAGATCATTACAGTAATTAGCTGTCCAAAAGATGCCAAGCAGCAAGTTACTAAACAAAGGTGATAAAATACCAAAGAAACCTGATACTGGTGAATGATGAGGACTCTGTACAGAGCCATACGAAAAACTCTTTCAGTGAAGAGCAAGAAAAATGGGAAGAGGGTAAAGTTACAGTCTTACTCAGCACCTCAAACAAGATGATGTCAACAGTGCACAGAAGATAAAAGGCTAGATACAAAAAATATATACAAAAATTATAATTTTTTATTGGTGGAGGTCATCCTGTTATGTACTGCATTTAAAATACATGTGTGTAATGAAAATGAAATAATTTCACTACACTCAATGGTCTCTCACAGAATTTCTGCAGCCCTCCTGCACACCAAGAAACTACACATGCAGTTATTATCTGATGTGCACTCAAACATCACTCCAGAGATGGACCAAGAAGCCTGTGGCTCACATCCTCCTCAGTAATGCAATAAACCAGATGTTTAATGGTATATAACCTAACAAAAATCTTACCATTTAAGAACACTAGTAGTGCCTACCAAGCAGGAATAAGCCACTAGGAAGAAATTTTTATGCCTTATAAGAATGTCATGTGCCTTGAAGACAAGAGTGATTGTGTCATGGGCAGTTTTCAGTTTGCTTATGGCTTGTTCTCAGTTTTCAAGTCTGAAGCAGCACTCTCCTGACTGCAGGCTGAAGCACATTACATTAAGAAACTCAACTCATTAATTAGCAGGAGTTGCTTCACGTTGCACATCCATCACAAAGCCACAAGCTTGTTTTCCTCACTGTAAGTGGACTAACAGCACACACCCTGCAGGTTATTCATAAAGATATATATTTAATTTCTATTATAACTATCGTGCCAGATAAGATATTTATCAGATTATGATTTCAAAAGTACCACACTTAATTAAAATTCATCTCTCAACTCTCAGATTTGTGCATTTTCTAAGCAACCCCTCAAATGGCAAAGTTAAATTGTTAGCAGGTCAACCAAATCATAAGAATTCAGAAAAGTGGAATGCTAACTTAATATAAATTAATTATGATCATAGTTCTCCACAACCTGTTCTCTCTTGATAAGCTGAATGTAGAATTACACATTCTACATTCATTACCAAGGCCTACAAAGAGCAGAAAACATCTCACATTGAATAAAAATGTCTTTTAACTTTCTCAGGAAAAGATCAGGAATTTGTTACTCAAGCAGATTAGGTAAGTACCTTGAAGTATAATGATTTTTCACTAAAATGCTCCATCACTTGCCCTCCCTTACATTTGTAAGCATTTGACTTCCTGCCTGACTCCCAGCTTTGGTGCAACCTTTTACTTTTCCAGGGCAGAAAATATCACCAGAATTTGAATAAATCTGAACACCCCCTTCTATAGTTAAACAGAACTACACAGTAGGTGCCTGCACACACACTTCACTTCTGTGGCCACCAAAGCAGCAGCAGAGCACAGAGGACTCAAGCTGAATGCCTGGTGGCATCAACCCTTCTGTCCTGCTCCAGGAAACCAGAGGAGCAGAGAGCAGAACTCCAGTTCTCAGTGGAACTCAACAGCTGAGATCCACATCACTCTGCTGCTGCTGTTACAAAGCATCACCAATAAAAAAAAACCCCAAAACAACCCAAAACCAAAAAAGGAAAGTAAAGGCTACAGTAACATATCTGCAGGACCTTCACAACAGAAACCCCAGCAGTTGAACATTGTCTGTACCGAATTAAAGAGTGAAAGGACAGGCCAGTGCAAGTCACTGCCTCTCCTGCACTGAAATAATCAGAAAACTCATTAAGCCTAAATACAGGGCAAGCAATGCTTTAAAGGAGCTACTGAATGACAAGCTTAGAGTGGGACCCCACACTCTGCACAGCACTTCCTATCTGCCTCTGCTTCCAGGCTACATTTGGAATAAAAGTCTAACCATAGAGGCAAACTAATTCTTCATATAATCTTCTAAACCCAGCCAGCCTAAATAATGACTAAGTAAATAAACCCCCTTATATTTATGCCTAACATGGGTTAAGAGAAACTGCAGGATGTGATGGAAGCTCCTTCCTTCAGCAGGACTTTTTTTCTTTAATTAATATATTTTAATAATCTCATCAGAGCATAGGCATCATATATTACACTAATGCACTATTCAGATTGACTTTTTGTAACATTCCCATCCACCTACAAGGCAACACCTATGCTTGCTGTGTCCAGTCCAGTAGGATTCACATCTGCAAACATAACAGCTGAAGCAATACAAAGAAAAGTCTTGGTATTTTTACTAATATGCATAAATTTAACTGCTAAAAAGGTTTACTTTCTACAGAAATATTAATTCTAGATCTTTTAGGGTGGTCTTTGATAGGCTAATTGGATTTTCTCTGAAAGCCAAAGCTTTTCAATAACTTGAGGTCTTTATGCCAACCAATTAGCTGGGAGACTGTTCCAGGCTTTTAATGTAATACCAATATTTAATATCAAATACTGCTCACTGATCCAGAAATTGTCATTTCAGGCAAATGTTAAATTATGGGGGAAAAAAGTGACTGAAAGCATCACAAAAGTATGTTTCTAAATTTTAGCACCATCAAATACAAAACCTCACCTAAAGCAACCACCATCCATGTTGCTTGCTTTCACTAATATGACACGAGTCAAAAACTGCACAACACTTCTATACATACAGAAAGCAGAAGAGCAATTGATTAGAAAAAATAAATTGAATTGGTGAGAAAATTCAAGCTTGCCCTGGAGTAGACAGAGCAGGAGCAAATACCTGTTAGCACTAATGACTGGGTTTCCCAAAAACTTGCTCATTCCTGTACTATTTTTAAATAGTCATTTACAGAACACTACATGGTAGCTTAAACTTTTGAACTCTTAAAATAGGCCTGTATTGCTCCTTCCCATAGCCAACCAAGACTTCATGAGGAGATTAACAAGGCTATCAGAAAATAGATCTACAATCTATTTCATTCAAACTATTCTCTAATTTGACAGATATCTTATCTCCAGCAGGTGAGTTTACTCTGGCACTCTGGACACCAAGTCTGTCTCATCCTACCATACCTTCTCTGAATTCATGCACATATGAGGAATTATTATGCAAAGATAATATCTTGCATAATAATGTATTTTCTTTGTTTTCCTTCCTTCTCCACATAACTGGCTTGCTCTCCCTTAACCAATGAGGTGAGGGTGTTTTTTTGATGTTTGCTTTTCTCTAAAGTAGCTATTGAAGGGAAGTGTAAGAATAATTTTCCTATTCCCGTGCTGAAAGAAGCAACAATTAAGCATGCTAAGAACTCACACAGAGAAGTCAAGTTTAGGAGACTGTTGCACTTTCACTGTGAGAAACAGTTTCAGTCTAAGACAAACTGACTCCTGACTTTGAAACTAAAAAGATTCTGAACTTTGTTGGATAACATACTCACCAGCACCTCAGCACGTCAGGCTCACTGTGAGTGGACCTGTCATTTCATAAATTCTGTTTGTTTAACAAAACAACTGCCAGTTCTAAAGTATTTTACTAGTTGCTTCAAGTTTTTAAAGCTAAGAGGCAACAACTGATGGTCTTTTCCCAGTTCTTCAAAGAAACACTAAATCTTCAAATGCTGTAACACATGCTGAGCTTCCAGGAGGTTTAGCACTTGCTTAGAGGGAACAAGTTACATGTTGTGCATGAAGAGGGTGAGTTTGGCAATGCTGGGAACAACGAACTTCCTTGTTTCAATTACTGAATGTTCCTCCTCACCATTTACCAATACCAGCTCTAAGTTTTCCGCATTCTTCACTACGCTGCTGGCCAGAGAGTGGCTGGAGCACTCACAGCCTGCCTGTGACTCCAGGCAGGACACTTGGCACAGGTGAAGGAAACAACTAACCCAGCTTTGCTGGGCAGGATTTTATGAACAACATCTTCCTCAGAAAAATTCCAAAGTTGGCAGAAGCAGATGCAGCATTTTATGATGAAAGACAAGACTAAAAACACCACTTGAAGCTACAGGGTTAATATTCAGTGCAGTTCCAAGGGTGAGGTTAGAAGGCTGACCTTCTTTAACAGACCTTAATAGTCTTATCTTAGAATATTGCTATTACTTGGATTCCACGTTTCAAGCCTGCAATCAGTGTTGCACTTAAGCAAGAGGAGGTCAAAAGCTGCATATGGAATTTCCAGGACTCTTAATATTTTTAGTACTTTGAATTATTATTTAAGACACATACACAGCTTCAAAGCCAATTTGCCAAGTTCTTTATCATGGCATTCTGGGACCATACAATAAACTCCTAACTCAGGGAAGCAGAAATCTAACACCACAGATCTCAAATTCAAATGCACACAGAACTAGAATTCTGGAAAAGATTTGATGCAAACCAAAGGGACAACCTTACAATGCTCCTGGAATATATCTTCCCTTACAACAGGCCTGAGAAAACTAGGAGAGAAGAGGATCTATACCTACAGAAAGACCAAGTGAGAGGTATATATAACCACATATGATGTTGATAATGCCAGTGATAAGCAAAAAGGTACAGTGACAATTTTTGTCCCAACACCAATGCATACAGCAATCACTGACAATGCAAAGACTATTTCAATAAACAGCCTGGGATTAACTCCCCTCAATCTCTGGGGTTTCGTTTTGTTTTTTTTTTCTGATGACTTGAAAAGCAGTCATTGACCTAGAATGTTAGTTTAAGTTTCGAAACATCTTAAGGACCAAATCTAAACTGAAATTTAACTACTTACAGAAGAAGCATGATTGAATTTTAAGGCTGTGTAAAAGAAAAGGAAACTAACGCTTTTTGCCAAAGATTATTTCATTAACCTCTTCACCAAAAATAGAATTTAACTCCAATAATCCAGTCATTTTAGCATTACTTCCTCTTTTAAAAAAGGCTACCATCCTCCATTGCAAGCTTCACCGAAACCAGAAGCAGCTCTTGCTAGTTTTAAATCACTGTTTTAAATAGTATGAAAGACTATTGGGTGCACATTTGTTCACAGTTAGAGTACCCCACTTTCCTAGAGTATCACTGTAATCAAAACTACTGGTAATTCAGGTTTTGACTCACAGTTAAAGGATGGACTGCCAATATTTTAGCTTGGATTTAATGACAATAATTTTTCCTTGCAAGTCAAAATAACTGGGCACAGACCCTTCTAAAAATTTCACTTATTCCTTGAATCCAGTTAGAATACACAGTGTTAACTAAGAAAATTATAATCATAAAATATAGACTATAAACTAAGCTGTAACATATGTTCATTAAAAAGAGTCCCTTCCCTTCTTGATAGCATAAGTTTTTGACATTTATTATGAAGAACTGGACAAGAAGCTTTAAATTTGAGCAGGGACACAAAGCCAAGATCCTGGAGAGATGCCAATGTAGACAATGATATTCTGACCAAATTGTTTGCCTTGCTGCTTTAAGCAGCAACATGGTGACCATTTTCTGTCCCTATCTGTTGGGCAGCAACAACATTGAATGGGAATGAAACTCTGAGATAAGACTGCAAATTCTGCACACACAGGTAGCTCAGCACTTAAAGTAACCATGCCCCAGTACATTCTTCACTTCTGCTCTACTTTTAATTCCTAGAACAAAAACCAGAAACCAGGAGGATACATCAAACATTTGAGCATAAACCTCAGCACTGGGGTATGGAAAAGCAAGCTACTTTGGACATTGGCCTGTTGATTCATCAGTTCCTTGTTTGAACAACAGTCAGAGTCAGACTCTGTTGTGGGGCAACCTGTGACAGCATCACAACCTGTGAAAATACGCATATGGATACCAACAGTGACCGAAAACAAAACCATAAAGCTGCCAAGAGACATCACCGTAAAGCTTTCAAACCTTTCATTAAGTTTCTGCTGAATGAGATTTATGATTTTTTTTTTCTCAACATAGTTACTATTTAACTAATATTTTGTTTCTTGGGTTTCCCTGTTGGATCACTGGCATCCTGTGACTATAAAATACTTTACTTAAAACAGACTGCAGAACATTAGATGGGCTGAGAAACACTGATAAACACTTTTAACAGAGTAACAGAAATCTATAGTGTTTTAAGCAAGTTTGCAATTCCACTAACAAGACAGATGGAAGTCTGCCTTATGAATAGTACCAATAAAGTATTCACCATTGTTGCTCACTTCCAGAAGTCGGGAGGGAAGGGCCAATTTAGAGAGAATTAACCCATACAAAAGGAAAATATTGTTTAGATACTTGCTCAAAAAACCACAAGAAATCTAAAAGCCAAATAAGGTGATACAGTATTTAGCCTTCCAAAAAGCCCAGCATAAGCTTTAGATAAAATAACTGTATGTCCTTCACACTGAAAACTCAGTGCATTCCTGAACATATCCCATGTGAAATTGTGATAGCATCTGAAGGTGTAATTTCCAAAGTCTGTGTTGCCAGTGTTTCCTGTTTTCAATAATGAAAGTGATACTGGCATTTTAGAAAAGAATCCCTAAGAGATAAAGCAATTGTGTCCAATTCATCACAGGCTACCACAGCAGACAGATGTCTGTACATTTCTATAGGCATCTATATTTCTATCTATATGTGCAACAGTCCAGAACTCAAAGCTGGGTATACCTGCCACTACCTTAGAGACACCTACACTGAACTTGATATATCTGAACTCTACAGGGCCACAGAGGCAATCCAGAATAAACCTTTACTGTAGGATATGCTCTCTGGAACACCAGCTCCTTACATGCCAACAGCCTTATGAGAATAACAACAGAGCTGCTGGAAGTGCAGAGGTGGCAATCCATTCAGCTTATGAACAACTGATTCCTTTTGTATTACATCATTCAACTACCCATTAAGGAGCTGGACTGACAGGATCCAGAACATGCATAGCCCAGCCCTCTCTGGTAAACGAGAGCGTTGGAAAAGATTAAGACTCAAAGAAATTGGTGATTCATCAGGGTGTCAAAGCAGCGCTTCCCCAATTCCCAGCAATGTTCTAGGCCAAGCAGCTAGCCACATATTAGTAACCTCTGTCAGACTTCCAATTTTGGAGTTAATTGCTGTTCCTGAAACACATACCCAGACACAAAATACCTGCAGCAGCACACATCACAGAATGAACACTGCCATGGCTATCCTAAGCACACATTTATGCTGTATTACAGTCACACCTAATTTGAGCACTCCAAAGTGCCTTTGTTGTCTGTGGGTATTGCTCCTAGCACCTGCTTCTGAATGGGGGGCACCCTCCCTTAGCAAGGGGATGGAACAGCTACACACACACAGATGTCATAGACCAGTGATTTCATAAGTCCTTGCCTCCATCACATCACCAAAATTTAAGTACCACCAGCTGGGAAGCAATAAACAGAAACTGTTTTTATCTTGTAATACTTTTATGGAACTTAAGAAGATGAATGGGTGGAACAGAAATTGACTTCTGGTCTGTTTCTAACAAGTGCCTCAAACTTGTTGGTTGTAGACACATTTTTATCATTAGAGAGTCAAAGTCATTATATGCTTAAAGAGAAAAGAAACAGGTTGTTCAAATAGCAATGGGGCTTCTTCAATTATCTGGTATTTATGGCACAAAAAGGTTTTTTGACCAGGTGAAATATCACTCAGTTTTATATTCAGTGAAGTTGCTTTAGAATGCTATTTTTGTGTTTAACTATTATGACACACTAGCTTGCCTTGAGTTTAGCACAGAGGAGTTAATGCACAGGAAAAGAAAACAGAGCTTTCCCAAAGCATTAGCTTGAAAATGCAAATACAGTTAGAACTGGTGCCTTTGACAAAGCACATTATCAGCTCAGGGGAAGGGGTTGTGTGTGTGTCTTCTCTTTTTTAAGGGATTACAAACTTTGAAATAGTGCTAGTTTTAAGTTTTACATCACTTTCCCCATTCTAATTCAATTAGTGGCTTCTGTGGTGAAATCCACCTGTCTAGATCTTGCATATGGACTAAAATCAGAGTACTAATTTCAGCACGTGCATGCCTTGTTTTCAGAACAACATTGCTCAAACACCTCTCCAGGGCCTTTACTACAAGAGTAGCTTTTATTGTCATCTTCTACACAGCTCTCCACACATAGCTCATTGCCTATTTCATAACTGCAGGGAGAGGGTTAATTTTCTTCCTTACAACGTCCTGTTTTGTAACATCCTGTCCTTCCTACTCATACCTGTGTGCCCATTCTAAATGCAAACGCACAAGACTTCCAATACACCTGGTGGCTGAGTATCACTGATTACATGCAGGAAAAAAAATGCAGCCTGAGATTATTTTCTACAGCTTTGTCTAAGACTTAGACAGACCTGTTGTCCAAAATGTCATTTTGCTAGTAAATGCTTAGAGGAACAGAGAACTTTGCAAACCACATTTATTACGCCTTATGGCGCATAAGTTTTGCACACATGTGCGTACATGAACACACACACAAATCAGACTCTGAAAACTTAATCTCCAGACTCCAGAATACATTTCTTTTCTTGCTTCATCTCTTTCTGCCAGCAACAGCCCTCCTGACACTGCATTTGTGAGCTCCCTCCACAGCCACCTTCGCACCTCCAAGGCAAGAGTGTTCTTCTTCAGGATCGATAAGGCTGCGGCCTTTGCAAAACCTGCTCCTTGCAGCACAGGCACGAGAAAAGTCAAGTCAAGTGCTTTACATTCTCATTTGTGTGCCTTACCTGTTAATTTACGAGAATGTGATGCCTGATGAATATATATAGACACCATGGAATTAAACATTAATAGCGCTGAAGGTCCTAAAAGCCACCTAGTTTGAAAAAAATCAAACCAATGGAATACATCTACAGCTAATTACTTTGTTTTTTGTAACTCCTTTTTTGCTACCTTTAAGCTGTCACTTTAGATTTGTCATGCACTATGGCCACAAACATGCCTTTTCCGTGTCTAGCATGTGCATTCTGTGAGGTAATGTAATAAATATTTAACAAAGAGTTTATATTACCATGCCAATTAAGCTCTCAACTGATTTAAAGCCAAAGCCGCTGCGAGATATGAGACTTAATAAGGGACGCAGCAACAGATCGGTACAGAACATGTAGATGAGACAAACCTGCCTCTATTGACTTTGCATTTCAGCAAATAAACCAAGGATTTAACTTCATTCTAATAGAAATAAAGCACCACCATCAGAAACTGCCTACATGGTATCTGTAGGTCTCAAAGAAACAAAAACCCCCAAGCTCTCATAACTGCCTCCAGTTCCAGATCTTCTGTTTTGCTCTGTAATGAAACATTTAAGATACAGCCCCATAACTAAGCACTATAGAAAATAAATACATATCAGCCATTTGTACTTTCTCTGTGTATATTGGCACTACAGCCAGCCATAAAAAGCAACCAAGGCAGCACATGCTTGTGTGTGCTTACACCTTTAGTCCTTCACAGTGTTTCTGTATAAATGGGTAAAAAACACCTGGAAAAAATGACAAGGTAAACAGTTCAATGTAACCCAGAACATTGTGTGCGCTTAAGGACCTGATTGCATGCAATTGTTTATTAAGGAACATCCAAGAGATCAAATGCTTTCAATTTTCTGCTTGTAAATTCAATGTTTGTAATTCATTTAGGAAAACTTTCACCTCCATTTGAATAAAGATTATTTTCCCCCAAAATGTGAGACCAATTAAACACAGACGTAATTGTGGCTTCTGTATAGAGAATACCCACATGAATGACAACACAGCTAGAAGCATAAAATTTTCTGTAGACATTATACATAAAATAGACTGCTTTTTGCATGTGTATTATCAGGCCTCAGCCTAGTTTTGACCTCCCTTTCACTTCCCACAAAAGAAATTAAAAATATAAAAATATCAATGTTGTTCTAATAGCTAGAGTGAGTAAGCTGATTAGCTTTATATCTTGAGAACTGACTTGAAGAAATGCTTACAAATCAGCAGGGAGAAGTGAAAGTTCAACTGATAAAAAGTTACCAGACCAGAATCAAAACCCAAGAGTTGTGAAATACCAGCAAGTTGAAAAAAACATACAACACGCTTTGACCTTTGAGAATTTATCCAATCTGTAAAAAACAGCTAAGTCTGACACGAAACTTCAACTACAAGACAGACCTTCCAACAGCAATCCTTGAGGCAGTACTAGAGAAAGATTCCTTCTCCAATTTTCCTAAGGATTCAGAGGCCAACAAAACTAGGCCAGAGACAAGAGGCAGAATCGGAAGCCAGAATTCCCATGGTTTTACCCCAAGAGTGACTCAAGTTTAAACAGTGGTTTTGAAACCAGCTCTCTCTCTGTGTGGCCACAGGCAAGTCTTAACCACTTTGCCTCAATTCGCTTACCTGCAGAATAAAAATAATTACACTTATCTGCCACACAGGAATCTCACACAACAAACACTGTTTGCCAAGTGCACATCTGTTTAAACTGCGGACAAAGCTACGTAGTAATTTCGAGCACCTGGACAAACCGAAACCGAGAGTGAAAACAACTCCGAAGGCCCAACAACAACGAAATCCCGGGGGCAGCGCAGGGGCCGAGCGCTCCCGCCGGCAATTCACCTGCTCGGGGCACGGCTGCCGTGGAGAGTCAGCGCCGTGCCCGGAGCCCCGGGCCAGGGCCCGGCACCGCCCGCTGCTCCGGAGGGGCCCGGCCGCCCATCCGGCCCGGCTCCAGGCGGGGCCCCCCGGCGCTCGCCCCGCTCCCGCTCGGCCCGCGGCACACGCGGCTCTCTCGCAAGGCCCCGGCGGCGCGGGGGCAAAGCTCACCCGCTGTGCCCGGGGCGGCGAGGCCGCAGTGCGGGAGCGGCCCCGGCGGCTCGCCCGCCCTACCCCCGCCGGCACCGCGGCCCCGAGCCGGGATCCTCCTCCTCCTCCTCCCTCCCGTCTCTCCCCCGGGAACCGCCTCGGGTGGGAAGATGGCGGCTCCGGCCGCCTCCCCGGTGCGAGGGGGCGACGGAGCGGGGGGTGTCGCTCCCCCTTCGGCCCCGCCATCCCCCCGCACCGGGAGACGCGGCTGCGGAACGGCCCCGGCGGGCGCCGCCGCCCGGAGGGCGCGGGCCGGGCGGCCCCTCGCACTCACCTGTCACCAACAGCCGCCGCCGCCCTCGGGCCGGGGCTCGGCGCGGGGGACGCGGGCGGGCACGGGGGGGGCTCCGCCGGCGCGGGGCCTTTCGCTCCTGTCGGGTTCCCGCGGGCGCCGGGGCCTCTCGCCGCGCCGCCGCCGCCGCCGGGGCCTCGCCGCCGGATGCCGTGAGGAGGAGAGCGGAGCGCGAGGCGGGGCCGAGGGGGCGCGGGCGGCGGCAGCGCCGGGGGCGGGCGGGGCGGGGGGGGGGCGCGGGGGGGCGGCGGCGGCTCCGGGCCCGAAACGTCTCCGAGCCGAGACTCAACCACCCGCTCGCATGAGAGACCCGCTTCCGGCTCCCGGCGGAAGTCCCGCCCCCGCCGGCGGAAGGGATTGGCCGGCGCCGCTCGGCCGGGCGCCGCCGCGCGCGGATTGGCGGAGCGGCGAAGGGGGGAGGGGGCCCCGGCGCGCGCGCGGCGTGTGACGCGCGGAGCGGCGCGTGAGGCGCCTGACGTCACCCGCCGCGGAGGGGCGCGCGGGGGCGGGGCCGGCGCCGCCCGCCCTCCCGCTCCCTCCGCCGGAGGCGTTTTGTCCCTTCGCAGGCGCCGTAGCCCGGCCGGGAAGTGGCGGGAAAAGAGCCGGGAAGGGAAGGGAAGGGAAGGGAAGGGAAGGGAAGGGAAGGGAAGGGAAGGGAAGGGAAGGGAAGGGAAGGGAAGGGAAGGGAAGGGAAGGGAAGGGAAGGGAAGGGAAGGGAAGGGAAGGGAAGGGAAGGGAAGGGAAGGGAAGGGAAGGGAAGGGGAAGGAACGGGAGGGCGAAGGGAGGGGAGGGAGGGAATGGAAGGGAGGGAAGGGCGGGTCACGGGTGATGTCGCGGAAACGGCTCCTCCTGTCCCGCTGTCTCCGCCTGTGTCTCCGGCAGTGTCCAGCCGGCCCCGGGCGGTGTCTCAGGCCCGAGGCCGCGGGGCCTCGGCGAGGGCTGCGGGTGTGGAGCACGCCCAGGTCCGTGCTGCGGTGACACCGGGCACGTTGTCGCCTTCTGGAGCCCTGCCATGGCAGCACGGGAGGGGCCAGAGCCTGTCCGGAGTTACCGCAGAGTGTCCCAGCTCCTGCTGTAGCTGCAACTGTGTCAGTGAGCAGCTGTGGCTCAAAGGGAAGTGATAAATAGGAGAATTTTAGGAGAAGCGTATTTAATGACAGAGCCTTGTGTTTCACGTGGGTTGTGAAAGCCTGGAGAGTCTTGTCTCATAGAATCACAGAATGGTTTGGCTTGGAAGGCACCTCAAAGATCATCGAGTTCCAGCCCCCTGCCATGGGCAGGGCCACCTTCCCCTGGTCCGGATTGCTCCGAATCCCATTCAGCCTGGCCTGATGGAGCATCCACAGCTTCCCTAGGAAATGTGTTCCAGTGTGTGAAAAACGCCAATCGCTTGTTTTTAAAGTTTAATAGTAATAAAATGGTTATAAGAATAGTAATGCAATTAGAGTAATAATAATTTGGACAATTTGAATCGGGACAATATGAGACAATAGAGACAAAGAGTTACGGATGTCCGGGTACCTTTTCCTGGGCCGCAAAAGCCCGAGAAAGGACCCACGTTAACAGAGGATTAACCCTTAAAAGCAACAGCCTGTTGCATATTCATGCACCTCATACATGATGCATAAATTCCATTCAAATACAGGATTCTGCCTGGTCATCGTCAACTTCTTCGTCTGAATCCTGACAGCACCTTCGAGGGGGGAAGAAGTTTGTTTCTTCTGATAAGAGAGCAATAAATTCTCTTTCTCTGAAAGATTCAGGTGTCCTGTGGCTGCTATCTCGCTGCGAGTCCTTTCCTTAAAAAAAGTAACTAACCTACACAGCATCGTTTCTATTTTAACATTTTTTTATAACCCAGAACTATATTTAACACACTACTTAAGAGAATTAATACAGCATTGCTTTCTAACACAACACATATAATATTCATTTTAATATTTGCAAAAAGCCAATCATTAAACACGCATTTTTCACGCAGTGCCTCACCAGCCTCCCATTAGTCATTGCATGGAGGAAGAGGAGGCAGAGGAAGCAAAGGGCTGAGGAACAATCCTGGGAAGACAAGGGCTGCAGCAGGATTGTTTTGTAAAGCTGGATCCACACATTGCTTCCCTCCAACAGCGAGTTCCAGTCCCCACAGGATGGCTGCTCTCTGCCACTGCCAAGGCTTGACAAGCAGAGACACTGCTGGGAAGTACAAATGCATTTTGGTTTTAGTGCTTGCTTCCTCCTGGGCTGGAGAGTGCCAGGCTGGACTGAACATTGTGCATGGGAAGAAAATGGAATGCAGACAGAGGCGGGCACAGGACATTCTGGTTGGATCACGAGGGACTTTTGCTGGTCTCTGTAGGACTTTTCCCAACTTCTCAGCCTCAAGATCTCTCACTCTTCCCAAGCTGGGGAATAGAGTAAATCTTCAGTTATATAAAACTGCTGTGAGCCCCACAAGATTCAAGACTTCTTTTGCTTGATGAAGGAACAAACAAGTCTTGTCAAACAGTGCTAGTTATTTAGTCCAGATTATCATCTATTTTTAACTGCAGTTAATTAGGCAAAAGGAAAACCTGGGGTTTCCTCTTGAGATTTAGGTGGGGAAAAAAAAGTCTAGAAAGGATCTTCCAGGGCTGCTCCCAGTCCTCTGTCTTCTACTTCATGTGTGGCAAAACTACATCCCCTTACAAACATTGTCAATAGTTATCTGTACCATGCATTGCTGCCTATCTGCATCTCAGAAATTAATCCAGATAGGATAATCCAGTTTTTAATCCTTACTGATAAGATTCGTATGCTTGCCTTCCAGGTATCTGCCAGAAATTCCCATAGAGACAATACAGCAATTAGAAGACCTATTTTAAGGACAGCCAACAGCCTTTTGGTTTTTGTGATAGTTTTAACGTTCTTGATGTCACTGTATTGCTAAAAATCCCTTGTTAGTAGGGGCAATAAAGAACATCCCAGTGCAAGGAATGAACTCAGCCCCCCTGGACACAGAGCTTTGCTGTTCATTGAGGGAAGTGCATCTCAGTGCTCACTCTTGGGCAAACAAGAGGATGTTTTCCATAGTCAGTTGGTTCACTTTTGCAGAATTGTCATGAGAAAAAGCCCTGAGCAGAGAGAGATGGACAGCAAGGAGCTGGATTAGGAAAAGGAATAAGCCAGCTCTGAGAGTGGGTGTTCAGAAGGACAGACAGCACCTCAAGCAGTGCTGGGAGTGTCACTGATCCACAAGGTGGTCACCACATAGCCACCACCATAAATAATTGATTGCTTAAAAGTCTTCCGAATGTTTTATAAAAATTTATTTTATAAAGGAGTTCGATATAATTTTGCTCTTTAATGCCAGACCATTTTTCAGCAGACTGCAGTACCTGTCAAGAAAAAAAAAAAAAAAAAAAAAAGTCTGATTTTAAACTCTCAAACATGATAAGCTCCATTATATCCTTGTTCTTGAGGGACCTCAAAATTCTTTACCCCTTTAGACATGCAGTCTTCACATCTTCCAAAGCTGGATTCCCATGCAACACTTGGAGAAACACTTTTTCTGGAAAATTATGGGAGTTTTCTACCTGCCTGGGCCCCTTCTCATTCTCACTGTGGGGGATGTAGAACTTAATCTCTAAAAATGCTTCTGCTTTTTAATGGCACACTGCTGAGATCAAAGAGGTTTGATGTTTCCCTTGGTAGCTGAGGAGTGTGTGCCCAGATGGGAGTGAAATACTACAGATTTCATGGGTGCTCTGTGTAATAGTAGAAACTACTCCTGTTTCTTCTACCTCTCATGCTCAGCAGTCAGGAGAGAGAGTGCACCTCTGAAGGAGCAATGTCCATGAGTGATTGGACCCTTAGTCTACAAAAATCAAGCAAGATTAGACTAACTAATTGTTTTTTCCTTGATCTGTAAGTAGGACCATGTAAGTTATTTCTCAGTGTATTAGTGATATATTCTTAAAATTACATTTTGGTCTAGAGGCGTCTCAGGGGGAGCCTCATTGCTGTCCAAAACCCCCTGACAGGAGGTTGTAGCCAGGTCAGGGGCAGTCTCTTCTGTCAAAACTCAGTGAAAGGATGAGAGGGAATGGCCTTTAGTTGTGCCAGGGGAAGTTCAGCTTAGATATTAAAAACAAATGTTCACTGGAAGAGTGGTCAGGCACTGGGATGAGCTGTCCAGAGAGACAGTGGAGATTTTGGAAGTGTTCAAGAGGTGGATGTGGCACTTGGGTACGTGGTTTAGGGATGGTTGTGGAAGTGCTGAGTTGATGGCTGGTCTAGATGATCTTGAAGGCCTCTTCCAACCTCTTTCATTCTGTGATTCTGTAAGTTTTTAAATTAGGATTCATAGTTCACAGGGGGAAAGAAAAAAGATCTTTGGTATGCTTAAGAGGATAACTCTGTACAAAGAGGAACTGCAAATAATGCTGTGTTCCTGGAAGCTAAACCTAGAACTGAACAGTCAGAAAATCAAACCTTCAAAAGTCACTGGATGTACTGAAACACTTGGGCTTTACAGTCTTTATGATTTCCTCTCAATATAATAAAAAGGATAGTATTTCCTTCATCACAAGGGCATAGAGGATTAATTCATTGGAGTTTCTGAGGCACTTGGGTGGTATGATAAAAACTTTCACTAGCACAGAACTAGATTTCTGCTTTTTAAGGAATTTCCTGGTTTGGACTACCTTTTTTTTTTAATTGTTTGTTTATTTGTGTTTTTGTTGAAACACACTCTCATAAAATATTTTACCCTTCAGATCTATGGGATAAAGCTTCATGAATCACTAGTATTTAGGAACTGCTGACCTAGAACATTTGCCAAAAGTCACAGACCACTTAGTACTCTGCAATTTTGTGACATCTTATGAGTCAAGTAATATTTTACAATTCCTGAATCTATTAACCACCTTTGCAGGAAGAGAGGTATTTTGAAACCTAAGATACTAAATGATGGTACACAATGGGCTATTCCTGTCATAAAACTTTAATAGAGTCCTGTAACCAGTCTCTATTGCATGGATTTGATGAGTGACATTTTAAGTATATATTATTTCCGTGTCAGTATCTTTCATAAGCCACAAGTAAATATATGATTGTGCCAAAGACAGTCCTTGTTCCAAGTAGAACCATCTCAACAGTCAACATGGAGGACATGAGAAGCTAAATAATCCTTCCAAAGGGAGAGGAAACTAAAAGAGATTAGGTGACCTGATGAAAGATTATACAAGATGGGCACATCTAAGTTTCAGCTCCAGGTGGTATCCTGTAGTTTAGTGAAATGTTCAGGCTTCCTTTGTAGCTAAGTGAAAATAAATTATCAGGCGAACTGATGAAAGACCATTATTGATCAGATAGATTTATGATCCCTGTTACCACATGCATCTCTAACTGAAGGAATGATCAAGTTCAGATGAGGTAGACAGAGATATGTTCCAGTATAACTTTTCTTGTTTAATGGCATGCTCTTCACTTTCCCAACTAAGTGCAGATGTGTAACGCAGAGTATTCAGTCTCGATAAAAGCAGGTGATAACAGAGATCTGGTTCTGTTCTAGTTGAACAATCATTTGTAACACTGTTGTGAGCTACCAAGAGACAATTCCTTAATTACATGCAGTGCCAAGATGCAGCTGGGCCGCAGTGGGATCCTGGTGCCCAGGCAGCAGCACTGAGTGCCACACGTGGTTGGCCACATGAACACGTGCACTTTGTGTCTTTCTTGGATCTTAGATATCCAGCATTCTAAAGTGCTGCTGTAGAACCAGTTCAAACAGCCCCACTCTCAGCAGATTTTCCCTCTGGCCTTACCCCTGCAGCAGGTGAGTCTGAATTCTTTAAGCACAGAGAGCACTTTAAAATCAGGCTGTTGGGTGGGTGCAAGCCATTGTTAAACCTGGGGTTTCATGAACACCCTGTAAAAATTGTCTAAGCTGTAGATGGTTCCATAAATACTAAAACTTGTTTACAGCAGCTGATTGCAAACTTTCAGGAGGTGGTAACAGTGATAATTACTGATAATTGAACATAATCACAAATCTGAAAGTTGCCATTCTGTTTCATGGACCGTGCACTACCATAAAACTGGCACAGGCCTTACTCTGTCTATAGATAGCAGGTTTGTAGCAGAGGCAGGACTTGAAACAAGATCTTGCAAATTCTGGGTTTGAGCAATATTCTGTCTTTGATTTAGTTATTGTTAATCTGTGACATATTTATTTCTTTACCTTGGGCCCATTTTTAAAAGCTAATTAAACCTTAATGAAAAACTTTAAAATTTATACATTTTCTGGCTGAGTAAAAATTTTTAAGGGGTCCAGAATCTAATATTTTCTTAGCACTAAGGCTATTAGCAATTTTCTGCCTTTGTACCTATTTTCATCATTCTATCACTGCTGTTTCTGAACCCTTCACAACAGTCTTTAAATATCATTATAGCTCCTGTGTGAAGTATAAGTGTATTTATCCCTATCAACAGCTGGCAAACTAAAGCATGAAGGTGTTTGAGCTCTGTGTTGTAACAGGTCCCATATAAAAGTTGTATATGCCTTGAAAAATGATCATAATTTTGTATCTCTGTTCTCTTAAGCACTATACTAAGATTCTGTGGGATCATATATACATAAATTTTTATTCCCCAAACTTCCAATTTCAAACATGAGCATCTTTAATTGTATTTCCTGCTTGTGTTTTCAAAGATTTTAAGATGTTCTGTTTCCATATCTTGTCTGTGTGCATGTTTGGATGCAATTTTAATTCTCTCATTCTCAATTATGTTTCTCTGTGAGGAAAATTACATGAAATTGTCATGCCCCTAATGAATGAATTGCAAAGCTATGAATATCAAATATTTCTAGTTATAGAAGGAATATATTGGATAAGGCATAGTAGTGAACTGGGATAAGGTAGTAACTTAAATGCTCAAGACTTGAAAAATAGGCTTGTAGCCTCTATAGAAAGATATTGGTGGCACCTTTGTTTCCAGTTTTCAGGAAAAATGTACTCCTTGCTTGAAATTCACATTTTGTTTGGCCATTAGTTAATTTGGCATCAGATAGACTGTTTAATATGACCCTCTCATCATAGCAGAATATTATGTACAAGAGGACCAAATAGAATTCAAGAAGTGTCTCTTTTTTGAAGTTAATATTTGGGCCAAGTGAAATATTAATTACAAATAATTGCTTATAAAGCAACACTTTCCCCTAAATCTATTATCAATCATATCACTAAATATAATGGCATTAACATAGAACACAATATTAAATCACAGAACTCTCCTAAATTTTTAATTTACCTGGATAAATGTGGTTTTCCACTTTAATTCTGCATCAGATATCTCTCTGTGAAATGCTCTCCAAATTTCTTGTGCAGCCTGTACAGTCCAAGTGATGTTGCTTCAACTGGGAAGCCTCATGTTGTCCTTCCTGTTTCACTATAAAATACATTCAACAGTGGGATGCCAAGGGCAGAAATTTATCCTGACACCACAAAAGAAAACTGCTGCAGGCTGCTATTTCATCTGTGTATTGGATACAAGACAGGTATCCAGTGGTAGAGAGTGGTATCCAATGGTGTATTGGATACAAGACAGGTTATGTGGAGGGAAGGGGCTAAAGTTTCACATTTATAATAAAGAATTTGATGGAGACTGGTAAACAGATGAAATTTAATGCCATAAACCAGTGACTATTATTTATTTTAAAAATAGCTTGGACTACTGTAGTCTAGTTGTAGGGTCTGAGAGACGCTTTATGTCCAAATGCTGGATGGTCCTTTTTGCCAGGATTGCCTAAGGGCATAATTGCCATAATGTAACCCTTGCTGCTTTTTAGGGTCTCTGTGGCTCAGGATAGAAAGGAGTCCATCCAAAACCCCTTGCAGTGATTCCCAGGTGCTCTCTAGTCTTTTGGGACCACCAGCAGCTGGTGTAGCTGGGAAAGGATGTCCCAGGCCATGCCAAGGACAGTGGAGCTGCAAATTGTCTCTGGTAGCAGCAGCACTTCTCGAGATGCACTGAAAGCGCTCAGTGCAGGCAAGGAGACCATGAATCCTCCTGCCAAGTACTGGCTGTACAGTCCCTGACACTTCATTTCCCTGGCCCCCAAGATGATTGTTCCTGGCCTTGATTGTTCTTTTAACACAGCTTTGAGAACCGAGCTAACCTACTGCTTATAATGAAACACACCCAACAAAAGGGATCTTTTGAGAGTTTTACACCTTGTGGCTGGATTAGGAGGTTACACCTTTCTCAGTGATGCAAAAAGTACTTTTGCTAGAAGATGTGATTAGGGAGGATAGCAGAGAAGGTGGCAGGAAAGCTCTGGTTGTTGAATTCATCAGTAAGGACTGAAGGACTTCTTGGTTTGTTTCTTTTCACATGTCCTTTGGAATTATGGGCTTACTGCTTCTGAAGCTGCAGGGCTCAAGGTGATGATTAGATAAGTCAAAAAAGGTTGTTATTCTTCCCATGCTGCAATGTTTAAAGGATAATTCTCTCACAGATCTCCTCCACTCTGCTATATAAATGAAAAAACTAACAGCTTGTGCATTGCAAATAAGAATCACATGAAAATAGGGTCTGTAGTCACTGAGAATTGATAACATCCATTCCTGAAAATCTCAGATAATTCTTGAATACTTTAAAATAAATAATTTTATGATGAATTTTACCTATACTTGCACATGAATTCCAAGATAGATTTTTTTGGGTGTATTTCAGAGATGCCCACTAGCCTCTGTCTGCTCTCTGATAAACTGACACCAAGTTCCCTGTAATTCTAAGGAAAGGAGCAAAAAGGGGACAGAGAAGAGCTGGTTGAGCTGCTTTAAGAAGAGCCCTGCCCTTGTCACCTGTGGCAGAGGGACAGAGTGGCCTTGAGTCTTGCTTGCCCTTGGCAAGCTGGGCTTGTAAACATTTGGGGATTGCTGTACATCACAGCTGCTGGGGGTTTATCTGTGCTAAAGAAACTCTGCTGTCCTGTCTCCAGTTATTTTATGCCCATAATTTACAGATACAGCGTAGCACGTACCCACCCTCGTCGGGTTTTTTGATCTATTTCTTGTGCTTTGCAAGAGCTGGCAGGCCCTCAGGGAACAAAGCAAGATTTCAAAAAGAAAAGACCATCAGGTGCTGATAGTCTGTAAAATCACTTCCGATTGTTCTTTGCACCTCTTCCCCTCAGTCAAAAAAGACAACTAGTCTTTGGAGGCCTGTAAAAAAATTACTCCATGCTGCTGAACCCTGGAAATTGTCAAGATGATCAATTCAATACAGCCCTATGAATCCCCTTCCCTCTGGCAGAGCTCTTTCCCATGGCATGAGGATTCATTTCTGGTTTGCAGCCAGCAGAAGGATTCCAGTGAGAGGGGCAGTTTTCACACCTGTTATTTTCTAGTGCTCAGAAGAATAATGCAGTTAGATCCTGTTTGAGAAGACACAGTGCTTTCTCCTCATTTCATGCTTCAAGTGGTGCTCTTGGCATCTCAAACATATTCCACACCAGAGGGCCTTGATCCTCAGGATGTTTTCAGGGGAAGCATTTTCCTGTATAAATTACTGTTGCTCTCATGAAGATTTCTGATTGATCTATTTCCTCATCTACCACAAAGCTTCTGTGAAGGCTGCTGCTTGCTTCAAGACACAAAGAGAGCTCCTGCTGGAGCAGCTACCTCTGAGGAGGCAGGGGTTCAGAGTTTATTCCTGCTCTCTTCCCAGTGCTTCCTGGACTCACCTGTAATGCTGACATCCACACCAACTCTCTCCTCTTCCAAATTATGATGGTAACACCTAATTTCAGGCAGCTGGTTTGCTTGAAAACTTGCTATCTTTCTTCCAGTGAAATTTTCCCCTTCTTAGGATGCTGTGTGTCTTTGCCATCATATTGACGGGTCTTATCTTTAGTCCATACCTTACTTCTCCCTAAGTCTGTACACGTGGCTCCAACCAGGCAGAAAGAATGTTTGCTGTTTAATTAGTACTTGTAGCTCCTACCCAATTGATGGAATCACCCTGTTGTTTTACATATCGAGAGTTCTATTATCATTATAGTGCAAGAATTCCATATCACCAGAGTTTCATATCACCTCAATGTTTCTCACAGACAGCTCCTCTAAGCACTGACTGTTCCTAGTCTTTGCAGTAGCCATCTGACTCCAGTTCTCACCAATCCACTCTTTTATAACACTCTTCTTATTGGCTACAGGTGTGGCCTGGTAACATCAGGCCTGCTCCTAATCTTTAGTAATTGGTTCAGCTGCAACTCTTTCGGGGATAAGATTACATTCTATACCACCTTCATTTACCCATACTGTATCCCCCTACATCACCCAGAAGGAGAAATGAAGGTTTTTAAGTCATCCACAGGTTGGGCAAGGTCAGGCACTTGGTGGTGATGGATTAAGTCTGGAGCTGAAGTTCCAGAGTACCCAGTGGTTGCTGCCCATGAAACAAGGACGAGATGAAAGCACAGCTGAGTGTACCAGACTGAGAGCTGTGGCCACCCCTGAGTGGATAATGTGGGCCAGATTTTGGGATTGGAATGGCCTGTAAAGGGAGTGGAGGGAACCCACATGAATGGTGCCTAGAGATGTCTCATTGTGACCTACTGACGCATATATTAGACATCTAAACTGAGCATTCTTACCTAAGTGTGGGGAAATCCCTGTGCATCTCAAGGTGCACATAAAAATTGTACCATTTATGCAGAGTTTTTTGTGCAATCTCAGTTCTGACTTCCCCTTGGGTGTAAGAGAGAAAATAGAAAGCTGTTTTAAAGGGAAAAGAAAAAAGCAGTTTGTACTATAGGAAGTCTGAATAGCAAGCTCCAGCTGACTGATTCACTAAGCTAAGTGCAACATGGAAAGTTCAGTGTCAGGGAAATAACAGAGCTTTCTCTCCTGATGGCAGGCAGTCATGGTTGTTGTTACTGGCATTGTCAGCTAACACAGGCTGTGGACACAAATTTAATAATCATGTGTAGGGAGATAGAATATAAGTAAATAAAGGTTGTATAGAAAGTAATCTTACCCCCTAAAGAGTTGCAGCTGGGTTAATTATTAAAGATTAGGAGCAGGCCTGATTTTAACAGGCCACAGCTGTAGCCAGTAAGAAGAGTGTTATAAAAGAGTGGATGGGTTGGTTGAGGGAACTGGAGTCAGTTGGCTGCTGTGGGGACAAGGAAGAGTCAGTGCCTGGAGGAGCTGCCTACAAGAAACATCAAGGAGGTACAAAACTCTTGTAATAAGGAGACAACAATATGGAACCTTTGTGATATAATGACAGCATTCATCCTTCTGGTATTACTGCAGATGGATACAATCACCATGAGAACTATCCTGTACTGAAAAATACATGTTCCTACTGTTTTTCTTTACTCAGCCCAGCAAGGTCAGTTCTGACCTGGGGCTGGGGGCACGTCTGGTGGCTTCTGTGACGTGTGCAAGTGGCTCAGTGTTCACTGGATAAATTCATCAGGGAGTTCTCTGCATCACAGCCAGGCTGCCTGGGACAGCCCAATGTCTGGTGACACAAAGATGAGCTCAGATGAGACAAATGCAGTGTGACCTATGCGTCCAGGAGATGTTTTCTTAACAACCCTTTCTGGCACAAAATGGGAGTATTTCCCTCCAGCCTCTTGTGTCTCCTCTGTGTTTGGAGAAAGGGGAGCTCTGAGAGTACAGCTGTGGAATCTGAATAGGAGATAACAGTGCAAATGTGTGTACTGATTTTCAATACAAAACCCTGATTTTCAATACACAATTATTTTTTTTTTTTTTTAAAGCTTCATGCTGCCTTTGATGCCTTTTGCACTTCCAGTGCCTCTTCTCCTGCATGGGGACAGCAGCAGCACCTTTTGGTGTCTGCTGTAATATGGGTAATAATTGAAGTCATATGTTTCTGATTTTTATCAAATTGAGTTATAAGTGGGGGTATCCTGCAGAAATAACAAATTATCTTTTAAAATGAATGCTAGAAGTGATCTTGTATTTTTCTTGAGAAAGTGTGCCCATTGATTCTGTCAAGTGAGTTGGATGGCAGATAGAGGTGAGCTGGAATTCATTGGAATAGGATAATGGTGGGTGATGCCCTGAGACTCAGAGCAGGACTGATGGTCCCAGGAAATCCTGGGGAGAGAAACCAGTGAGAAACCTACCTGCTGGCACATGGTCTGCCCTGGAGGCAAATCAACCAGGAGGAATGGAGGCAAAATGGATGACTGTGACCTGTTTTCCTTCACAGACCATTAGGGGAAGAAAGGCCTTGTATGTCTCTGCTGATAATCCAGCACCAAGCCTGGGAGAGACACCTGAACCGATGGTATATAAGCAGATGGAAGTTAGAGACATGAATCTTAAATATAATTAAATAGAAACATCAAATTATGTAAAGTCCTGTCTTTCTACTGAGAAATACAAATTGCAGTGAGAAACAGGAAGGGGGCAAAAAGAAATGAAGCATGTGTGGTTTGGTCGGTTGTTTGGGTGTTTTTTAAATTGAAAAAACTGTTTTAATTGAAAACCATATAATTGTAAAAAAGAAACAGAGTAGAATAAAAAAATTTTACTTCTCCTGACTTTGTCCCTCTTACCTCTTCTGTTCATCAATTTTCTCTCTTGTTTTAAACTCCTGGCATCTTGTTTTATAATTAAATTTTGAGTTCTTAAGGACAGCAGCTATATTCAGATATGGAGCAGTAAACAGCCTGCAGCAATAAATCCTTACCCTGATTGGCATCACTGAGCAACATAAACACTATGTATGTAATGAGAAAGTCTGAGAGGGGCTGAGTCCTGGATGAACACCATTGTTTTTCAGCAGCTTACATTATAGTGGAATTAATTCAAACAGTGCACAAAACTGTGTCAGTGCATTGGCTAAAGGCAGGCTGGATACTGCTTGGAGGCATGGAAAGTCATGAAGAGCTGGGTGAGCCCCATGATGTCCTCTGGGAAGAAAGGTGCTCTGGGGAGGAGCTGATCTGGAACTTGGAGCCAAGCTTCCCATCCTTTGGGAAGGCAAATTGACAATTGTCTTCTTTTGTGACATTCAGGAGGGACAAAATATCTCTGTATAAGAGAGATCCAAACTCCCATCATAGCAGGAAACCTGAAGAGCTATCCTGCTGACTGCTTCACTTGTCCACATATATTTTTTTTGAGCTATTTGAGATATCCTGTAATAGGCCCCAGCTTCCACTTGGGAGGGAGAAAGGTCATGTTTAATATTTGGCAATTCTGTGTAAATATCTTGGATACCAGAGGCAAAGCTGGCGCTAGACATGAGTTCAGCCAGCGAGTTGGTGTGCCAAGATGTGTGCTGTGGGGTGAAGTGGGCAGGTCTCTGGACTCCACTGAAGCCTGGACATCCAATCCACATGTGGACACTTCCCAGGTCTCCTAACCTGCAAGGGGAATATTGTTATCCTTTAAGATGTGCCTTAAGACAAGACTTTGTGTAGTGTCCTTTAAGATAATACATTAAAAATTGCTTGATGCTGACATTGTGAAAATTCTTTAACCTCTTTTTAAAAATGAGGGGTCCCAAAGTGGAGCTGGAGTTGCATGTGAGAATGTGACTTCAGCCCTGCTCTGAGCAGGGTGGTGGCTCTGCGGGGCTGGGCAGAGGGAGCTCACCGGGACAACCACTGGCCTGGCACCCTGCTCTGGCTTGTGCACAAGGCTGTGCAGAGAGCACATCTCAGATGTTACTGAAAATCCATTACGTGTTTTTTTTTTCCCTTTCCTTTGCCTTAATTTTATTTTCTTTTTCCTCAGGAATAATTTCCTTCTGAGTGTGTGAATTTACTGCAGCAATAACTAGTGTTTGCTTACATGTTTGTACAAGAGAAGCACAAGGAGCCCCTAGTGTCTGACAAGGATGATGTGGCAAAACAAATTAAAAATAGAGACAGAAAACCAGAGTGCAGAGAGAGAGGTTATTACACCAAGGATGACAATGGCCCTCTGAGACAAGTCTCAGGTCTTCTGAGGTTTGACTCAATACCTCAACCAAAAAAAAAAAAATCCATGCATGATATCAAAAACTTGTATTTGAAAGTTGTTGGTGTTTCTAGATATGGGCATATGGAGAAAAGAAACAGTCCTTGACCACAAAGGATACAGCATGAGGTGTAATCAGGCAGGAAATGAGAAGGGCATTTAACACAGGTATTTTGTCCCAGTGTTGGAGCAGGACAGATGGACTGTCTCTATATTCACAGATGTTCTTAAAGAGAGAAGGAACTAAGAGGGTTTTTATCTCAAAGTCAGTACCAGTATGTTTTTTCACCTCATATAAACAAAGAAAAAGAAGGGTTTGTTCTGCTTCACTGGAGCAAAAAAAATAGCACAATGGAGTTCCATTCAGGCACACAAATAGCAACTGTCCTGTGACTTCTCTATTTAAATGGGTCTCCATGGTGAGATGTGCCTCACTCTCAGTAGATGGCTGTGGAGCAGTGCTGTGCTTACACTGCAGGCAGGGAGGAAAAGGCATCTGAGACATCCCCCTTGCAATGAATGAATGAAGAAATGAAACAAGATATCAGGTTTCTGGTGCATCACGCTACAAAACACCATGCCTGTGCTCTCCACCACTGCTGTACTGTCCCTGCACACTGCTTTTCCAGGCCCATTCCAATTAAATGTATTCTGTGCTTGCAGGCACAGCCCTGACCAACAGATGGTACATAAATAGGTGTAAAAACTGCAGCATCACAAGGGGCTTCCTTGCCAGGCTGCAGTTCTTGTTTGCTTTCTTCTTTCAGTGTTGGTTTTGGTAGAGATTATTAATCTGCTCTGTGATAGCCAAGCCTGGACCAGACTCCTCCAGGGTTTTGCCCAACTCAGAGCACACAAGGATGAGTTGGTGCTGTAGGAATCAGTGCAGATATCTGCTGTGCAAGTGGTCTCCAGCAGCAAAAGGAAAAGAGGAGCTGAGAACAAGACTGCTGGACTTCTTGAACCAGTTATTTTCTAGGGAGAATGGCAGACCTGCCTAAAATTCGAGATACTACTGGTATGGCATCAATGCTATTTATATGAGGGATCTGTGAAATAAAAGGAAAAATCAGCTAAAGAAGTCTGAGCTAATTAATGATGACTTCCTGGTGCTGAAATAATTATTACAATTGATGACAACAAAGATCAGCTGTCTTGCCAAATACAAGCTTTGAAAAATAGTACCTTATAGCCACAAAATAAGCCAAAATTGGGTTAAGGAGTTAAATACAAAAATATGACTCTTGGGCTGTTATTTGTATTCTGCATTAAAATACTGAAGGTTCACACTTTTCAGATCTTATCAGCTAGAAAGTGTCATGTATAATTTAAAAGTGTTATATTCTGCTAGGAAGTTGAATGTAAAATCCTCTTATAGATCATGACATTCACTGTAAAATTATTAGCAATGCTAATGCTGATACAAATTGTAAGATATTGATACATCAGTGTTAATGCATTGAACTTGAATTCCATCAAAAGCAGTAGAAAAGATGTTCTGACTTTAATTGAGACACAGATCTGACCTATACATTTTTAAAAGGTTATGCCTAAGTGCTAGGAATGGAAAATATTAATAAAAATGGAATCTGCCTTTGCTGCCATCCAGGCAAAGCCCCCAAAGGTTTTGTATGTACCTTTTACCATTCATTGTTGTATTTTGCTTCCATGTCAAGCCTGAAAGCAGACTCATCAGAAAGCATTTGCTTTATTCAAACCAAGTCAAGAGTTAGGTGTTAACTCCAGCTGCTACCAATTCAGCAGCCATTGAAATGTGAAAGCACAGTTCAAAAGACCTGATTTTGAAAGTGCTTTTTTATGAAATCCAGCCAGCTTTTGAAATCAGACTTTCGCTGTCTTCCCTAAACTAACCAAATGTTCCAAAATCTGGAAAAGCAGCTAGGGAATCCTGCTGGTGCAGAATGATTGTCTTGCACAGCTTCTCCCTTGTGTGTCAGGGCATGCCAGGGTAGGTGTTTGTGGTGTGCCATGGTCCTCACTGTTCTTTAGCTCTGTGCTCAGTGTGGTCTCCATGGACAGGCTGCCCTTTTATTTGTGTAGCAAGAATGGGAAAAGGCAGAACTCAGCAGTGCTGGCACAAAGCACAGACAGGAGGAGCAAAATCAGATGTCTGGGGTTCTGCAGGGGGAGGTGGGCAAGGTTAATCAGGAGATGGCAGGCAGGGTTTATCAGGAGATGGTAGGTTTATCAGGAGATGGCAGGATTATCAGGTGGCAGAGGTGGATGCTGGTGCCATCCTGAGGGACTGAGGGCTTGGTTGTGACAGCAGAGCCAGGTCAGGGATGGGTCTGTACTGGGGAGGTGCAGGCAGCACCTGCTGGGTTTGAGCTGTGCTAGGGAAGCAGATCCTGTGGAGTCAGAAGCAAACTCTTGTGTTTTCCAAATGCTCATATGTAGCATTTTAGCAGGTTGGAGCAGATGGCAGGTCTGGCTACTCCGGGCTCCATTCCTAGGCAGTGGCTGCAAACCCTTCCAGCCTCTTGGAAGAACAGTGTGGGTATGGCTGCTTTAGGAATGGCATCCTGGGATTTCCGGCTCCCTTCCACTGTCCCTGCCTAGGTTTTGTGGCATGCTCAGCACCCTGGAACATGTGCCTAGTGCTGGTGTCACAGTCTGGGAACAGCCTCCCTGAGCTGCACTGGCAATCCCACATGGCCCAGGCTGTTCAGCCGGGGCAGGATGGGTTCAGCAGCTCCAAGCCAGAGGAGCTGCTCTGCTTCCCAGGTGGAGATGTGTGAGAGCAGACATGGCTGGACTGTTTGAGTGCCTTCCAGAAGATAAATCATCCGTGAGCACTGCTGAAGTGAGCTCAGCAAGCACCAAAAGTAGGGCACAGCTGACTTTCCATCACCATTCATTGACAGTAGCAAAGCAGAAGATGTTTCAGAGCAGCCTTGGTCACTGACTGGGAGGATGTCCCAGCCAAGGGTCAGCGCCAAATGCATCCACCTTCCCAGCATGGCTGAGGGCTGAGACAGGCAACACAACTTTTGTGGCACCTGACTATTCCTCTAGAGAAGCCAAAATAAATGCTCTTTTCCCTTTGCAGTTTGAGAGGACCTGTACAGAGGAGGTGGAATTGAAAGCAGGGTTTGACCTTATTATGCATGTAGCTTACACAGAAACCTTCAGTGTTAAAGGGATTTTTAAACACTGCTCATTAGCTTGTAGCAAACCTCAGTGTGCAACCACAGAGCTGTCCTTAGGCAAATACTGTCTTCTGAAGTGACACTTCTTAGGTTCTCCAGCTAGATATAAATACTAGATGGACTTAGCATGTGTATCTTTCATGTGAATCTTTGTCTTTGGA
Organism: Ammospiza nelsoni; assembly: GCF_027579445.1. Taxonomy (NCBI): domain Eukaryota; kingdom Metazoa; phylum Chordata; class Aves; order Passeriformes; family Passerellidae; genus Ammospiza; species Ammospiza nelsoni. Next base: position 11,235,753 of record NC_080633.1, read on the forward strand.
GACAGCTGAGGGTGAATTTGTCTATCTTACTATCCCTGTGGCAAATAAACCCTGTGCTTGTCTTTTCTACTGGTCTCCATCACAGACAAAAAGGGAAAGGAGGGAAAAGGCAAGGAGAACCTGTCAGAAGAATTGAAGGGGAAGCTGGAGCCAGTCCTATTCAGTTCCCCTTTACAAAGTCCCATTTTGGGTGACTTGAACTGGCAGGTGAAGGCACCTCTCACTCTGAGCCTGCACAGAGTGTGAGGCTTTGGCAGTTTTGTGGAGGTTTGCCAGTAAACTGACTCTAACAGAAGGAGATGAAAAGCAACTCAAAGGGACAAAGCTGCAAAGGAAGTAATAGGAAAATAACATTATGAGAGGAGGAAAGCACCTTTGAAAGCTGGCAAGTAGAAAATTAATTTCAACCTGAAACTGCCACTTTACCAGGATGAAATCAGAGAAGTTCTCTCAGGAAATAAGCAAAATGCTCAGAAATGCAGGTTTCAACAGTGAAGTTCAACGTGAGCTGCAAATGCCTCGGGGAAATTGCAGGTAGATCAGCAAATAATGAATTACAGAAGTGAAGTCAGGATGTAATAAAAGCCTCAGTACCCCTTTGAGATAACATTTGCTTTTACCTGGAGAGGTTCCTGAGAGGGTTGTGGGAGCTTGAAAGAAAGCACTAGCTCCAAAATTGCAAACCTCAGAAGCAGGAAGAAAATAATTGCCTCCCAAAGAAACACGTAGGTAAGAAGATGCCTCTGCTGGGAGAGGTCAAGTCAGTAACAACCATGTCTTTAGTCATCACTGAAATCCTCAAATCAGAAAGGCAGTCATGCAAGACAAAAAAAGAATTGCTTAAAGGGCTGAAATAGCTTTCTCTATATTAAAGGTGGGACCAAGCCATGAAGTACAGCTCTGACTTGATCTCCAGACCCAAAATTCACAAAAGAGTGGATTTGGGTTTTTCTGGGCTGGGCAAATTCATCTGGATCTCTCAGGGTTTGGTAATGTTTAGTTCTTTGGGTTTTTCTGCCTCAGGTTGTGCTCCAGACACAGACAGTAAAATCCTCTGCAGAACAGAAACAGGACCAGTTTTGGTGCACATGAATTTTGTGTTGTCCTGCACCAGCTCTGAAGAGCCAGGACATTGTTCCATTGTCACAGTGCCTGTGCTCATTCTGCTTTTTGTTGAATGTGGTAGCACCACACAGCTGCTGCTAGCACTGCAGGTCTACATTCATGCCTCTGTAACTACAGGGGTACTAACCACAGTGAAGGCTGGTAAGCTTTTGGGGCTGAGGGCATAGATGGAAAACTCTCTCTCCTCACCAAACCCTACACCCATCAGCTAATCTCATCTTGCTGGGACACACAGTTCATTTCTTGGAGGCTTCACCATGGGAAGCCGCACTACAGGATGCCATGGGGACAGGAGGAACCTGTCACCATCTGTCCCCCTCCACTTCCTCATGTGGGGACCCAAACCCATCAGTCATCCCGACCCAGGACCATTTTGGGCTCCTCTGATTGCTCCTGTGTGTCAAAGAAAGGGAGGGATGGTGCAGGTAAGGAAGCAGGAAGGGTTGGAGGGAAGGGCAGTGTGTGTGTTCCCCCAGAGGGGCGCGGGAGGGAGGAACCCTGCCCTCAGTGGCTCAGAGCACAGCCACACTCAGCGTGCTGGCTGCGACTGGTGTTACAGGAAATTCCACTGCTGCTGCAGGTACCATTAGTGCCTATTAGCTGTGGTGGTGTTTGGGGCCGTGTCCTTTCAGTCCCAGCCCTGCAGGATGTCACCTGTCACTGCTGCAAAGCCTCCATGTGCGGGCAGGTTGTGCAGCTGCCTGCTCTCCACACTGCCATTGAAATGTGAAAGCACAGTTCAAAAGACCTGATTTTGCTCATGGCAGCACACCACAGCACCCTTTGGAGGATCATTCTGGGATATTCCTGAGGAGCTGTAGCCCAGCCTCCCATGGGGGATGGAATGCTGGAAGCCATTGAGTTGTTGTTGCAAGAGGATGCCAAGGAATCCTTCTGGGATTTCTGAACGTGGAGGGGTGAAAGCTGCCATGGCCAATGCACACCTGAAAGTGTATGAGCAATGCTGGAGGGGGAGAGGGTTGCATGGAGGGGAAATGGGCAAGGGTGTTGCTAGACAGGTCAATGTGGATGGAAAACACCAAAATTGGAGAGGAGTTGTCTGGAATATCCTCCTAATCAATTTCTTCATTTTGTAGAAGGACAATAAGCCTATCTTCTGGGTGAATTTTAACTTTATTGGGTAAAGATTTTCTGTCTTTCTGATAAATTCAGCCAAAAACATCAGTTAACAGCAGCAGCACAGTCTTGCATGTTGACAGATCCTTTCTAGTTTGTTTTTACCATGGCCAGACACATAGGAAGGACCTCTTTTCTGCGTTCTTCTCTCTTAGCAGAAGCTTTTGTCCAGGCATACCCAGGCTGTTTGTGTTCTCAGACAATAAGCTGCAATATCCAGAGATTTAAGTCAAAGGTCAAGGTCCTGTTGTGCAAGGCAGGATATTTTTCCCAGAAGTTAGTTCCTGCCCTGAAGAAGTTCCAGAGATAAAAGAAGACTCTGGCCCAGCTGACAACAGAGAAGTAGAAGGCACTGGTGAGACACTTATAATTAGTCTAATGAGGATCAATCAGATGACACCAGCTGCCTAGCCATTGTCAGGTCATTTTATGGGCATTACAGCAGCAGCATGGTTGTAAAGAGAAATGATAGAGGTATTAAGCAGTGACTACTTTCAGGACAGGCTTTTTCCACTCATGAATGCAGGCTTATGAAAAAAAGTGTAGAGTAACAGCAGTTAATTGGGATATACCTGAAATGTGTGCTGCCTGTTTATTGAGTGCTGCAATCTCCCATCTAATGCCCACCTAGTGCCTTAGTAAGGCCCTGATTGCTGTGCACACATTCCCTATAATTATTCCCATTTATACTTTTTCTACATGCAGTACAAATGTGAACTAAAACTTAGTCTTTCTAAGTCCAGAAAATACGGGCACTGAATCAATTATAACGCTAGAGGAGAATTCTAACCATTGAAATTACCTGCTATTCACAAGCAACTTCTTTTAAATCCAAATCCATCTGGGAGGAGTCAATCTGAATTTCCCACAATGGTTTCTAGAACATCCAACTACTCATCTCTGCTTTATGATCACTGCCACTAAACAGCAAGTAGGTCCTGTGAGCAGTTTTTCCCTTTGTAGTCTCTTCATGCTCATACATAATTTTCCAAGGGTGAGGTTTTTTCCAATAAGGAAGGAATGTTCACACACAAATGGCAGTAGGTTGAAACGTGTGTTGAGCCAACCTGGAACTTGTGGTTTAATAATCCCTTAAGACATTAACCAGGAAGGGACATTTGCCTTCTTGTGTGTTGAATAAAACTTAAAAGAGACTGAGGGAGGGATATGAATTCATTATTCATGCATTATTCAGCACTCATTACTCTTTCCCCTGAAGACTGCACGAGTGTCTGAGCTCACTCCAGTCAATGGAAGTTCAATCACTGCTGGCAGTAGACCTAAAGCACGTGCAGGCTGACCAGTGCTGGTGTCTGCTCTGGGGGAGCTGAATCCCCCTCCCCAGTGAGCTGGTGTGCAGCCACATTTCTCTTCACAGAGAAAAGAAAGGCACAATTCTTCCCAAAAATATTTCTGGGTTTCACATTCTCTGAACCTCAGAGAAAGAAAAAACAATTCTTACCATTTGCTGTGCCTGTGTTTGTGCCAAAGTAGAATGCAATATGGAGATTATTTACCCAAAGTGATGGAGTTTTTTTCCCTTGGCCTATCAGGGCCAGCTGTGTGTGTATCAGGACTGCCACTCACAGTCATGAGATTCTGTGCAGTGTGTGCAGAGCTGAGTGCTTGGCAGATTCAGTTTATATGTAATATAATGTAATATAGCATAAAATAATATAGTATAATAAAGTAATTAATGAGCCTTCTGATGAGATGGGGTCCTCCTCATCATTCCTCCCTGCCGGGGGGTCCCTGCAAATACAGTACTGGTGGACATGCACATTCAGTGATGCAGCTGCCTGTGAGCTGAACTGAAACTGTGCATTACATGTTGTGTACTGTCAGCAGGAAAGAGGAACAATGTGCTTATGGAAGTTTTATCTCTGCTGCTGCTGAGCTCACTGTAGAGAGGCTATGAAGAAACAAACTCACAGGGCATAAAGAGCTGAAAACTATGTTGTATGTAAATGAAAGGTCATTTGCCTGTGTTTGGGATGAAAGACCTGCTATAGCTAATTCTTGGAAGGAATGGTAACTTGTGAATTTTTCATATGCCTAATTCCAGGATTAGTGCATCACTTATACATGATATAAAGAAGTTAAAGAGATGCAGCATCAAGGCTTGCAAAAAGCCACACTCTCTATCCAGATATATTAATAGTTATCTATTAATAGATCTTGTTACATGCAAATATGCTTGATGCTAACATTATTTAGCTAAAATACAAGCAATAAATACTGTTCTCTAAGGCACAGGAAATACATTGAAAACCGGTCTATGCTTTAATAGATTTCTTGTGTCCTTGATAGACTTAAAGTTAGATAATCTACATACCTGACACAGTTTAAGCCACCAAGGCAAAGGAAAGTGTGAAAAACTTCTCAGCATTGCTTCGTTGAAATGACAAAAATACTTTTCCAAAACCAATGCCTTTTCTAATATTCACTCTCAATACATTTATATACACAATTCTTTTTCGTCTCATACGTGCAATCTAATACCAAATCTGACAGAAATGAGAAAAACCTGTTCAGCACAGTGGCTAAGCAGTTAAAATGTCATTCAACAATTTGCCAGGTCACTGTCACAAATATGTTGCTAGGTGACTGTAGATGTTATCAGCCACTAAAATACATGCATTTTCCAGATGTATTCATTAAATCATTTTCTGTTGAGTGATTCTGTGGTACAATGAAATTGAACGCCTTATTAAGGACCTAAACACTTTAAAATATATAAGGACCTAAACATTTTTAAATATATAATGTAATCTGAATTATATTGAAAACTGTCATTTGTTGTGTAAGTGGAGGAAAGGGATCCAAATTTGGGAAATTTGACTAAGGGTTTCTAGAGATTCAGCTCCCTAGAAACTGCAATTTTACACTATCCTCTTGGGTTTTGTAACTTCTGTGCATACCTAATGCTCACATTCTGCATCTAATTATTCTACAGCTGATCCCTGTTAATTGCCATTTGTATCAGCTAGTGATATGACTCATTAACCCTTTGGAAAGCAGTCTTTCAAAAGTTAATAACCGTAGAGTTTGAAACTTCAGGCTGACGTAAGACCCAGTCATAAAAACACTGGCAGTGAAGTGTGAGCTTGAGGCAGTTTCAGATGTCATTCTGGGAGCTGATTGTACCAGCCACACAGAGCTCACCCCACAGTCGAGACCCCAAAAGATGGGCTGGTTTTCCAGGTTCCTGTTCCAATGTCATGCATGCAGAGGTTGGTCTCTGTATCAAAGTGAGCCAGAAGAGCTGCCACACTCCTGGCAGTGTGCACTGGTGACACTGGAAATGACTAGGGCACGCATTTAGGTACTGGGCTCAGGTATAAAACCTGTATTAGAGGGTTCTAATCTGCAAGCTGACTCTACACTCCAAATAATGGGGGCAATTATTGGATACAGCTGTCTATCTGTTATAGTGCAAGTCAGATCTACAGATTCATTCTGGCCTTGATATCTACAAATGTACATTGAGTAGATATGAGCAGGGTTCAAAGAATGTGCTACTGGTTGCATTTTTCCTAGAGCTTTGAACTGTAACATCTGTGTGTGCTTCCTGGTTCAATGTTCATCTGGAATGATCAAGAGATTACTTAGAGTGGTTTGGCAGGGACTTACAAGATCACAATTTTCAGCTCACACCAGCCTGCATCAAAGGTGTTCACATGTGCATGGATGTAAGTGTAAACTGTCCAGACAGAAAAACGTGCTAGTGTTAAATCCAAAATTATCTCCTCTGGCTCAGGGAGTTCCTGGCCATGAGTGAAGGCAGACAGAGTGTTTATTCTGAGAAAATACTGCTATTTATTATTTTTCTGCATTCAGCAAATTTTTCCCTAGGCATCCACTTTTGGCTGCATATCAGAAGTGAAATACTGCACCAGATGGATCTTGACCTGGTCTCTGTGGCCAGTTTTATGTTCTTAGGCCTGTGCAGCACTGACTCTTTGTGACAGTCTAGGTGATTTCGAGCAGCATGGGGAGTTCATGTCATTGGTCTCCAGGGGGTTGTAATAGGTACAGAAGGAAAATATCACAGAATAAATCCTTATTCTTTCTGGCAAAGCTGAAGGGAGGGCAGCAGTTTGAGGTTTATGGTTACTGTAGGTGCAGTTTTTAAGCATAGCTTAAATAGCTGTATGTGTTATGCCTCAGCTAAGTGTCCTTTACCACATCAAAAAAAAGTTTAGACAACATATAATGTTCTCTGTTCTAAAAGAGTGAGGGAGCACTTCACAGTCTGTCTGCTGGAGGTTGTGCTGTCCTGCCATTGCTCCAGGGAGAAGTGGTTTGGAGGAGATCCATTGCTCTTCCTCTCAGCTTCACTGGCATCAGCTCATGAAACAGGAGACTGTGGCCATGAGCTGTGGCTTGGGATCCTCACACTGGACTGTGTGACCTCTTGAGATCTCTTCCAGTCAACATTTCTGGAGTCCATAGAAGGCCTACACTCACCTGAATCAGTAACTCAAGGCAGCTATTCCAGGGCATCTCAAATGGCTTCACACATTTATGTGATGGCAGCTGCATCGTGTCCCCTCAGCAGCAGAATTCAGTGGGAGGGATGCAGCTGAACTGGGTGTTTGACACTTCACCAACCAAGCAGGTGGATATGATCCACACCCTTTGGGATAGCCTGGCACGTCTGACCTCCTCTTCAGATGTCACTTCAGAAGGACCTGTGCCTATTATGATTCTGTGTCATTTTGATTCTGCCCCTTCTACTCTGCTTTTGTGAGATCCCACCTGGAGTATTGCAAACAGTTCTGGTGTCCCCAACATCAAAAGGATGTGGAACTGTTGGAATAAATCCAGAGGAAGATCATGGAGTTGAAAAGACAACCAGAGCACCACCCCTGTGAAGGCAGGCTGAAAGAGGTGGGGCTGTTCAGCCTGGAGAGGAGAAGGTTGTGTGGAGACCTCAGAGCAACCTTCCAGTACTTAAAGGGATAGATAGGGGAAAGGGGATGTACTGGGAAGCTGGAGAGGGACTCCTGACCAGGAACTGCAGCCACAGGACAAGGAGTAATGGATACAATTGAAGGAGGAGAAATTTAGGTTAGATATTAAATGTGGTTAGACAATGGAATGAATGGTTTGCCCAGGGAGGCTGTGGATGTCCCAACCCCAGTGTTCAAGGCAGGGTTGGGACAAGGCTTTGAGCAACCTGGTCTAGTGGGAGGTGTCCCTGCCCATGGGACTGGATGGTCTTTAAGGTCCATTTCAAACCCTTATCATTCTGTGATTCTATGAGTATCCCATGTGTCCAGAGATATCTCCACTGACAGGACACACTTGTCTTTAGGCAGCTGAATCAAGCCCTGGATGTCTCCTGGGGTGAACAGAAGCAATTTTGCTTTTTCATCTGCAGCACAGAAGGTGTCAGGATATCCTCAGTGGCCTGTTCACCTTAAATAATCATTCTCTGCAAGGCTGTGGTTGGTAGCTTTAGCTTGCAGAATCCCAGCACCAGGTCAAACAAACATCCAAGCCCTGCAGTGCACAAATGATGATCTGGGATAAAGCCCTGCTGTCAGATTACATTTGTTCAACAACTGCAGTTGCCTAACCAGGGCCACAGGTCAGGCTCATGTGCATGGTGGCTCATTTACACATTGTTTGGGTTCTGCCTCGTTCTTTCTGCTGTCACTCAAAGTGGAGCTGGGTGTAGGCACTGGTCCTGCTGGATTTTGGGGAACAGCCACCCTTTAGCAGTTCCCACGGGGGCAGGCCAGGGGGTGACACAAACTGGATCCCACTTCCACTGATGTTTTACACAGGCACCAAAGGGACCCTCAGTGATGAAAGGCATCTGTCACAAGGCCAAGCAGAGAAGGATGAGCCCTAGGGACAGAAAGGTGGTATCTAAAGTTGAAATTACTTAAATCAATTGTTACTCAAGTGCAATTGCTGCAGCTTCATTGTGGTATTTCCCAGAAGCCTGGATACCCTTGCTTTTCTCAGCACAGACATTGGAATATCTTAAATAAAATATATTCTTATTGACATTCCTTTTAATGCAATGTCAGAAGTTTCCAGAAAGATGCTTGAACTGTAGAAATTTAAGTCCATATTACTTAAATTTAAAATTAATTCTCTGTTTTGAATTTGAGCAATTGATTGCCCTGATCTTGGAATGAAAGTTCCAAAGAGAGCTTCCCACAACATGATGTGGAAGGACAGAGAGGTGCTCCACACACTGGAGATGGAGGGAGAATGTAGTAGAGCCAGTCTGTTTCCCTGGAAATCAAACCACCTGAAACTTGGCTGTGCTATCAGAACACTGCAGCCACTGCCAAGGTCCTCTCTGCATATTTAAATTTACACCAACTCTGTGTTGTGACAAAGTGCCAAGCACTGATGGGAACCTTCTGTCTCTAGTAAGAATTTTGGACACATAATAACAACACAGGATTAATATAGCTTTGCTTGAAAGCAGAATTTAAATGAGGTTATTTAGGAAAAAGCAATCTTATTTCTTTGAAATATTATTTCATTATATGAAGATATAATGAATTAACATCTATCTGGAAAATGCGCTTTTTTTGTATTTCACGACTACTTTTTAGCATTTCCAGACTGAATAATATTTTCTAGAATATATTTATTCTGGAATGAGCTTTTGCATCTTTGAGTGATAGACTCAATCAAGAAATTGATTGTGTACATTTAACAAGAAAAACAACAACAGTAACAGTGGTAGTAATAATAACAGTAATAAACCAAACTTAATTCTGAAAAAATGTGGAAAAACTCAATTATACATTTTGTCTTTTTTTTTAATGACACATACACGAATTTCTGATGCATCATTCAATCCTGTCTTACAAACTACAATAGACTGAGATTTACAGGGGTCTATTTAGTTTATCCTTGCTTTGAGAGTCAGTTTGATTATAGCATATAAGCATTATCAGAGAAACAAAACACTGTAAACTAAGAGCTGTTTAATCTAACAGAGACAACAACAATACAGACAAAAAATTAAGACTTAACATTTTTATTAGCAATGAATACTATTTTAACAACACATGCAGATGAAATCACAACAGATTACCCAATGAAAATGGTGTTTTCTCCAGTAGTTTTTATCTTCAAACAGGCACTTGAATGTCAAGGTGATGGTGAGCTCTTCTGCAATAGTCTGGACCACTCTGTGAGACTGAGGGACACCTGAGGAAACCTGCCCTGGGGAAAAAGACCAAGACATTAAATTTTCCTCTCTCCTAACACAATTCCCTAATCACCATTGAGCAATTATCCCTTTCCATTTGCTCTAAAAGGAAAACAAGTGATAATGTAGATTAACTTAAATGGCTAATGATTATTCAGAGATGTAGGGTCGACAAGAGTTTCCCTAAATTGAGCAGACTGGATCCTGCTGTGACATAAACACTTTTCTTTGTGACCAAGGCTTTAATATTTCTCCCTTGAATTCAGCTTTGCTCAGTCTCCCAAAGGGGCTGCACATTAACAGCACCTCTGGACTGGCAGCTTGGTACATTTAAAATAAACCTTGTTATTGGTGAGTTGTTGTAACTGTCAGAATTTTTTAAAGTTACATTTTCCTACAGCCCACTAGAGAGGTGTTAAGTCATTAAAATAATGTGTGGTCTGTTTGTTTATTTATTTATAAAGGACATATTAATGGTAGTTTATGGACAGCAAACTTTTCTGTTGCAAAATAAAAGTACATAACTGTTGAATGTGCTTTCTAAAGCTGTTGCACTGGCATCTGTTGTTCAGACTGTTAATACTTTAATATTTTGAAAAACAAGTTAAATTAACTCTCCAGTGTTAATGCGCATTGCACGCACACATGGGCCCCTCAATTTGCTCATTCTGGATGAGGCCATGACTGTATAAACAGGGACATTTCAGAGAAATGTATTCACTGATTTATCTTCAGCACAAAACACCAAATAATAATGAGCTAATATTTCGATTTTTCACATGGAGCACTGCAGTACAGTCCCACTCATTCCAAGACTGGCTCTTGCAGGATGTACCTCCCTTGCTGAGTGTGGTTCATGGTGCACCCCAGAAGCCGGCACATTCTTGCTTTTCTTAGAATGGATGTTGAGTTATCTTTAATAAAGTGCACTCCTACTGAGATCACTTTTAATGCAATGGTGGAAGTTTCCAAAAAGACATTTAAGCTGTCGAAATCTGTGGGAGTAGCAATGCTTAAGGACTAAACCTTTCTACTGTGCCACTAACAAAGTGCTTCACTTTCTACATGACTTGTGCTGTTACCAAGGGCCATTTTGTATCACTGAAAATAAACAGAGTGATTCTTATTCATAAAGCCTGTCTTGCTGGCCTCATTCCGAATGACTTTGGTAATGCAATAAATTTTTGCCACTTCCACTGTGCAGGAACTGTGCTCTCCAGCATTCCCACCACCTCTGTGCATCAGGTGAATTTGATTTTTCTGTAGGCTTTACTTACCCACATTTTGTTGTCCCTGGGCCTGATGCAGCCCAAGTGGCTCAAGGATGCTTTTGGGACCATGTCTGGTCCATGTGAAAGGACAACAAGGCAAGGTTTGAGTTTGAGGGATGCTGATGAGTTGGTTTGGAGCACAGGTTGATGAGGAGAAGGAGGCTGTGATAATGGGAAGGCTGCCTGGTGGTTCCAAAGTGCACAGGATGCTGCAAAGTGTGGGATTGGAGGCATTTATTTAAGTGTCATACTGAGGCTCTTCTAGAGGGAACATAAACTTGGAGCACAGGATGAAGTAACTGGTATTTGTTTTGCTTTTGTGTTTTTACTTCATTTGCCCTGTCCACACATGTCTAAGCCTCAAATTCCAAAACTTAACCACGACTTAATCCCTTCTCCTCTGGGGCCCTTGGAGGTAGAAAACAAAGTTGTGGTAAATCATATCATTAGACTTTAATAGCCAATACACAGTAACTAACATTTTTTCCTCCCAAGGGAGTTATTTAATGTTTAATGAAAATAGCAATTTGCATAATTCACTTGCAGTATAAAGGTCACCAACAATCTGTCACTAGGATAACAGGGTAATTACTTAAGATAACTATCTTCCATTGACAAAAGAATGTTAATTTCTTGAAAAGGACTATTTAAAATTACTGTATTTTAATTATTATATCATCTTTGTTCTATTTTTAGGAATGTCAGAACATCTGCAGCAGAGCTGTGTATCACTTTCTCAAAGGCAGTGGGTGTTGAGACTAGGCTTCTCTATTAGCTGGTAGATGAATGGCAAAAATATCCATAAATATGAGAAATCTGAGGAAAGCTGAGTGATGGACCAGTGCAGAAGAAGGTGTTTGGGTCAGAGTGGTCCCACACCATGTCCCCTCTGTGTTGGGATCAGGAAGACCCTGATAGTCACACTCTCTATGTGTGGCCACATTTCTCTTCAGAGAGAAAAGCAAGGCATAACTTCCCAAGGATATTTTCTGGGAATCACAGTGAGGAACCTCAGAGAAAGGAAAAATAATTCTTATCTCATTTGCTGCTCCTCTTGTGCACAAGTGGAATGCAGTGTGGAAGATTGTTTACCTGAATTGGTAATTGGATTCTGGTGTGAGAGTTTTGATTCACTGACCAATTGAATCCACATGTATGTGTCAGGACTGGGCTGACAGTCACGAGATTCTGTGCAGGTGAGTGGAGCTGAGTGCTTGTGCAGATTCAGTTTAGATGCAGTGTAATATAGTATAGAATAATAAAGTATAATAAAGTAATTAATTAGCCTTCTGATAACAATGGAATCAGATGTATCATTCCTCCCTTCATCAGGGTTGCCTTGCTTTCACAAAAATACTCCATCACCAAAACCTCTTCGGTCACAAATATTGTCCAAATAAGGGTTTTTGTTTTACAGTTTGTGGTTTTAAGAGCAGAGAATGGTTCTTAGTGAAGCACTACTCAGCCAAGCACTGCACAGCTGCATGAGCAAGCCCAGCCAAGGACTGGACATGATGGCATTCACACAGGAACCAGCAGATGATGGAAATCTCTGCTGGGGCAGTGTGTGGAGCCCAGCACTGATCCTGGCAGCTGCTTTGGGCCAGGGGCCACCACCACACCCAGAATGTTTGCCAGGAATGTCCAAAACTGGCATCCAGCTACCAACTGGGCTGGAGCACCCTGCATTCCCAGGGGAAATGAGTCAGAACCGGCCTGCAACACGGATTTCCTAAATTGTGAGTCTCAGCAGTGCAGCCACAGCCACACAGGAGTACTCCTGGGCTGGAGCAAATGGTGTCACTTTGTCCCTCATTGTCCTGCTTCTCTGCAGAGATTCCTATCAGGGCCATCAGCAGGGCTTGTAAAGATGACTCAGTCTAATAGAATCCTCTCCCATTCACTGCAAAGCCAGGAGGATTTCTCTCTTATCCTGCAGGTGCACCATAAAGGTGTCTTTAACACAGGGAAGTGCCCCTGAGTGAGTGACACACTGTTTGCAGAGGGACAAACCTACTTTTGCAACTCAGCACAATAGACCAAAACCACACCGTGTTTCATTTAATGATTACTCCTGCACAAAGCTTTCAAATAATAAGCACTAGCATATTTTAAACCTGAGCAAGCTAAACATTTAATTTACTATTCACTTGACACCACTTTAGTTCATTAAAACCTCTGCAGCGCTGGATAAGGTGAAGAGGGCAATATGATTAAGATAGCATGGTTAGGGCAGGGCAGGGGTTTCTCTCAACTGAGAGTTGAGGGAATCTTGTTCTTTCCTTCAAAGACAGCAATGGTGGTTCTCCTGGGCTGGAAGCTCCAGGTTTCCCTGCTCTTGGGCACTCTGCAAGGTGATGCTTTGGGGATAAGCCTTGCACTGCACAAAATGACCCCAGCTGTTTACCTACATGTCCTCAGAGCAGTGTTTTTAAGGGATATGATATTGATAACTCAGATCACCTCTGCTGTGATTTAGAAGGCATCTAATTGCATTTATATAATTATAATTTAAATAATTATATACATGTATATGTATTTTAATACTAGTTGCCACTGTGAAATAAAGGTGATGTACCAACTTCATTAATAAAATCCTGGCAGCTATGAAAAGATGGGGGATGCCACAGCAGCAGCAGTGGGGGCCTGCAGGTGTTAGAGCTGATGTCTGAGCCCATCCCCAGGGAGGTGTCCACTGCCCAGGGCTGGGGCTGTTCCTGCTCCTCTCCCAGGGACCTGAGGCACCACACACAGCCAAGAGCTGAACGTGTAATTCCTGCAAAATCTGTCTCCTGTCTCCTGCTTGCATTTAATCACAGAACTTCTTTTTCCACCTCCTCACAAATCAAGACTCAGGAAAACAGCACAAGATTCAATGCTGGATTTAGGCAGATTTCTGGTCAGAGGCTTCTCTGCTCTGCAAGCCCTCCAGCCCCCATGGTGAGCATGGCCATGACCATTCCAGGTGAAGCTTCCCAGCTACTGGAAGCCATCTCATTTGAAATCAGTGGTTGGTCACTTCTGTTTTGAATTTAGGTTCTGGGTGATTTCCCAATGCAGAACTCCCATTAAAGAGAATTAGAGCACAATAAAAATAGGCTTTAGGGGACCAGCCTGTCCAGTCATACAGGAGGTTCCTTATAGGATTATTTTCTTGATACACAAATCCATGCAAATAGTCACTAGTCACTTTGGAATCCTTCCTAAGAGGGGCCAATAGCAGACATACAGAAGAGAGCTTTCCAGTAACAGACATATGGAAGAGCTTCCCAACAGCAGCATTTCCACACAGTATCCCAGCTTTAAGCTGTCTGAAGTGTAGGCCTCCTTAAACCACAAGTGGCATATTTGTCTTAAACAAAATTAATGCAACACAGCATCTAAAAATAATCCCATGGAGTCATACATTCTCTTGTTCCTCAGCATTTGAATCACTGCAGCTGACTGCACAGTGTCATAAAACACATTTTGAGAATGAAAAATATCCAAAAATTTCCTAGAGCGAAATACTTTAAAATAAACAGAATCTCTCACTCTGTAAAGCAGCTACCTAAATTGTGTTGTTTCAGAAAGGGCTGAAGGCTCTGGATGAGGAAGTTCTGGCCACTCCTTGGTGCCCAGAGGCCACACATGGCCAGAGATGTGGGCACCCCAGCAGCTTGGATGCAACTCAGCCTGCATCAAGCTCTTAGTTGTTTTCCCACATGACCTCAAAACCTGAAAACAATTAAACTGCTAAAAACCTGATTATTCTCCAAAGCTGAGCTCTGTGGTGGAAGTCCCAGGTGTGCTCACAGAGTGATCAGCACAGGGCTCAGAGCAAACACCACGAGTGCAGCTGGGGGACCAGTGCCATCCCTGCTGTAACGACGCTCCCACAGCCAAGAAAACTGACTCGAGCTGGCAACGAGCAGGGGGCAGGGAAATTTATGGATTCTTTCCTTCTTCAATCAACAGTTTAAAGGAGACACAGAGCAATGACTGGACCCCAAATACTCTGTTGACTAAATCTATAAATAAGCAAACCTCTGTTGTTCACATTCTTCTGCTCAGGTGGTTTCTGGTAGCCCCTAAAATGACAAGAATCATCTCCAAAATGCTCAAGTTGTGAAAAATAACAGTATCTTGTTCTTATCTACTACAATTTCATACTAATTTTACTTGGGAGTGTACAAAGCAAAAGAGGTTAAGCCAAGCCCAGGATTTAGGTACGTGATTTTTTTTTTACTACAAAAAGGAAAAGGCTGAGACAGCCTCATTTAGGTGGCTTTGATTCATCCCCCGTGCTCTGAACTGGCTGTGCACGGTCATCACGGCATGTGACAAACACCCCGGAGCAAGGTCTGTCCCCAAGCTTTGAGACATCCCCGCTTTGGGAAGCGCTACCCTCAGAGAATTCAGGTTCTAAACCAAAACCTGTCTGCGAGCTGCTCGCGGGGAAAAGAAGGCAGAAATCAGATGATAGCATCTCCCCCTGCTCCACCCGCTTCACGCTAATTATGTGACCTGAAAGCTCGTGCCTTAATTAGCCCGGAAACAAATTACGCTGGCTCCTCCTGGTGGCTGAGCCGGCCGAGCTCCCCAGGCAGGCCGTGGGTACAAGGGGTGAGCGCTCAGCTCCTCCCGGACCAGCGGCCGGGAGCTCTGGGGGCTCTCTCTGTGGGGGCTCTCTCTGTGGGGGCTCTCTCTGTGGGGGCTCTTTTTGTGCGCTCTGCTGCGGGGCCGGAGCCGCCGAGCGATGCCCCTCAGGCCCTGCTGTGTGCGGCCACCCGCGGTCCCCGCTCTGGCCCTGTCCTCGGCCAGGTTCTGCTGCTGCTGCTGCTGGTGGTGGCAATGTCCCTGAGTACCGCAGTGTTAGGAGTAGAAAAGTTGCCCATTTTTTTAAAAGGTTGCAGAGTTCACAGGTTGGGCTAGTTGCTGCCAGGGTGGAGTTCTAACTGTTTGTTGTTGTAATCACCTGTCGTTTTCGTTAGCTACCTGTTGTTGAGGGTTCAGAATTCCCCCGTTTGTCGACACCCTGCTGCTTCCTGGAGGGTGGCACCTGAGACGATGAAGAGGAGGGGACATCAGGGTTGGCATGCAAATGAAGAAGCCCCTCACCGAACCTAGCAAAAACCCCTAAAAACAACGAGCCAACACGGAATTGAGGGGTTGAAGTGATATCTAGACATGAGGAACGGAATCCAGTGTCCACTAAGACCCTTTTTACCCCTCACCCTAAGAGATCGGCTGGACAGAGGAGCTCGAATGTCAAATGGGAAAACTGGTGATCTCCCGATGCTCTCTGAGGATGGAAACCCCAGCTCTGCCTGCAGACCACGGGACACAGTGGCACTCTTCCTCCTCCTCCGTGCCACTCATGGAAGCAGTGGTGGTGTGAGTGCGACCTGTCGGTTCTTCCCACCCGAGCTGATCACTTTTAATAAAGACATTAAAAAAGAGAAAGTTCTCCTGCTGTATTTATTTCAGGAAAATGTGGTGGGTTCTGTGTATTGGGGGGGTGTATGGTGCTGCTGGGACTCGGCCCTGCACCATACACCCATTTTTAGGGGACCATTCCTGGTGTGCGCTGCTGGGACTTGGCCTGCACATCCAGCTCCAGAAGGAGAGCTGGAATAACACAGCTGAAAAGCTTGCTGATGCAGGGGGTAACACTACAGTTCAATAATAAAGGAAAGCAGCTGGATTAGGAATTGAGCCAGTTTGTGTTCCCTAAGCCTACCCAGCACTCATTTTTGGAACGGAACAATTCCCCTCTCAGCATAGAGGAACCAGCGTCCTCCCCGGGAGGCTTGCCGCAGGAGGGGGTGTGGGCAGGTCAGAGGACACTGTGCACTTTCATGGTGAAATCTGAATAAATACTCTGCATGGAAACAGGCCCAGTGACTGAGCATGCTGGCAGGCTAGCCTGGAGACCTGGCTGCCTTTGAAGGACTGTGGTTATAATTACTGTCACCATTACTTGCATCAAGAGTTACAACCACATGAGTTTGGAGCCTCATCACTTTTAGTCAGTGCTTTAAAGCTGCCTCTCTCTTATGCACGCCCAGAGGTTTTCTTGACCTATTTTTGGACAGTGAGGAATTATTTATTTTTATATACGGACTTCCCACCTAACCATGATAATACAGTCAACAGGAGGCTGGGAGGAACAGGAGTAATAGACCTGCACTCTCACCCTGACTGTACAACTCAACAGGGAGCAGCCCTGGATGTAATGCTGACTAGTGTTACAGAAATCCATCATACTGAAAATGCTGGTGCCACAAAATGCAGAAAGGGGATGAGGATTACCTCAGGCTGTGTATTGTCAGATATTCTGTATGGAAGAAATTCACACAAGCCAGAACCTTTTACAGGTGTGAGATATGAGACCTCTACCAGTTCCTTCTTCATCCCACTCTTTCCTGAAAGTTGAAGTGTTGAATGGTATCAAAGGAATATCTGGTTCCTAGGGAGAAATAATATAAAAGTCCAGTGATGCATTTATATTTGTTCCAAGAATAGGATAATTATTTGGTTTATAGTTAAACAAGAGGATCTGTGCTCCCCATTTCCTTTGTATGTTCATCTGTAGCACCAGTATAGGGGCTACAGAGGCAGATCTTATGTACAGCTCACATACGAGCCCCATCTCTGAGTCAGAAAAGGGTATAGTCCAACAAACCCTCTTCTGCTAAGCCCCAATAAACATCCATTCATGGGCACCTTTGACCCCCAGCACTTCATCATCTCCATGGACAGACACAGCTGAGGAACACAGTGACATAAGAGAAGCCAGAGGACATCAGGGTTTTCAACAAGTAAAAAAACCAAACAACTGCAACAAAAACCCCAGACAAGACTCCCCTTTTCCATCAAGAATGAGTAAAAGGTCCAGCTGAAGCTGGACCTTTTACTCATTCTTGATGGAATTTAAAAAAAGAAGAATGTATAGATGTGGTGACACATCTCCTGTATTTTTCTCAGTTTGGTGAACAGGTGAGGGATGAAACCAAAATGTATAAAAGAAAGAAGGTTTTAAATAATTTGGATATATATTTTAATGGGGTAAATGTAATTTAAATATGCAAATATGAACAGGCAGTGGGTTGCCCTGAGGGGCTGGGCACCTCTGTAAAGCACAGCACCCCATGGATGGTACAGGAGTAAACACCCCTTCAGGTGCAGTATCTCTGTGAGGAACTTGAGCATGGACTAAAGCTCTGTCCAGCCTTGCAAGCTGCCTCTTTTACTGTTTCATACCAGATTTCCTGTAGAGCTTGTGAGAACAAGATAATGTCCAGCTTTGCCTTCCTGAATTGAATATACTGTGGCCCAGTCTCCAGTAATGTGCAGCTCAGGCACATCCTGAGCCAGAGGCAGTGTCTTTATGTCCAGCAGTTGCTCATGGACACTTGGCTGAGTCTGTTCTCCCAGAACATGAATCCACACTGTTCATGGGTGTGCAGCTGTGCCAGCTCATTAAGCACTGCCCCACTGGTGATGCTGTCCTAGATAAGTGGCATGTGCTATATTTTCCCTTTATCTAGGCTATAAAGTCAGTGTGAAATTTGTATAAAATGCAGCACAGATAAAAAAGAGCAGATTATTTCTACAGGTGGAAAGACTTTGAAGGTGACAGTACTATATTTCTTTAAGACTGACTTTGTGTTTGTTCCTGCAGTGCCCATTATGAGGAGATCATATAGTATGTTGGAATAGCTCTGTGCTGTAAAAGATCTCTTTTTCTCCAAAACATATCTGTGTGTAGCTCCCTTCTTCTCCATATTTAAAGCAGATGGTCCTTTTTTATATAATTGTTGTGTGGAGTCAGAGGCAAATATTGATAGATAGTGACAGAGTTTAATTTATTTCTTTGTTGAAGGTTGATTTTTCTTGGGTTTCAGCAGTACTGGCTGCCTTCCCAGAAGTGTTTCTGAATTTATCACTGCTGGGTGCCAAACTGAGACGGAAAAAACAGCTTTTAAATACAAAACCCCTCAAACTAGGGGGGCATTTCAGCTTGGTGAAGTTCTGGCCATAACCTCGAGTGCCACAGGGTAAGGACAGCTGAGAGAAATTGAGGCAGTGATTTATTTAACAGTGTCAATGGAGGGAGATCAGCCTTAGAGAGGGATGCTCCTGTCTGCCATGGGGTAATTACTCCTCACTCCTAACTTTTGGTTCATGCTGAAGATCTTTTCCTTCTTTGTCACAGTTGTGTCTAGGCACTGAGTGAAAGAAATGAGAGTGTAAATTGAGACAGACTTGCCCATCTGCAGTGCTTTGCAGATTCCAACACTCAGAGCCACTGTGGGAATCCAGCTGCCCAAATTGTTGATGGCAGAAGATTCACTTCACATTGCCTGGCACAGGAAAGCTCCTGGCCTTGCTTTTTGAGTCTTCCTGCTGACGAACCTCGTGAGTTTTAACAGCTCCCTTCTGCGGGCAGTGTCTGCAGAGGGCAGGGAGAAGCCCACTGCTGAGGCACGAGGGAGGTGACATTCCTTGGAGGCACACAGGGATGCAGCTGCTGATGTGACTTGTGTAACACCCCATCACTGGGGCTGTGCACACTTGTGCACAGCTGAGCTCAGCCATGGTGCTCCTCTGGTGGAGTTCAGCTGCTCTGTCTACTCTTGGTATCATCCTACAAGACAAATCAGGAGCCAAGGCAAAGTAAGTTGGATTTTGTGCTAAACTGGAAAGATTAAATACTTTTATCGACTTCATCAGAGTGAAGATATTTAGGTTTGTGCCAGGGTCTGTGGTGTATAGCTCAGGCTGCCAACAGCAGTGCACGTAAGCACCATTGCACCATTCAGCTGGTGAAGTTACCACGGCTTCTCTCTGTGTAAACCCCTTGTAGCAGCTACTCCTTGTTGCACTCATCTGGCTGGGCAAGCTCTCAGCACATCCTTCCTGAAGGGGCTGCAGCAGGGGGGATGTGGAACAAACAAAAGTAGAGACAAGAGCTTGTAAAGCAGTGTAAAGCAGGAGAAGCACCCTCTTCCATCACAGGAAGATCAAGGCAGTTAACAAAATCTCCGGGCACCCGGCAAGATCAAACCGAGCTCCAGCGCTCCGTGTGCTCGGAGATCTTCCCCTCCCTGCAGCAATGCGGCAGAGCCTCTCGCTCCCTCTAACGTTAAAACAATGCTTAATTTAAAAGAAAAGGAGCTCCGATTGTTCTGATCGCTGGTTTTCACCGCCTCAGGAAAAACGGAATGCCGCTTTCACCTCCCAGTGAAGTGGGAAAGTGAAAGCCCACAAAGTTCTTTCCCAGTCCTTTCCCTTTGCAGGGAGCTCTCATCCTGGCGAACCCCAGTTTTTCCTGAGACAGAAGAGGTGTCAGTGCTGCCAGGGAACCTCCTGTCTCCTCCCAGCGAGAAGCACCTCCCAGCGGATTCATTCGGGTTGGAGAGGAGAACCTCTCTTTTTACCAAGGATCTCACCTCTCTGAAGACTCTTTATAATGAATTCTGCTCTTCTCTGAGCTTGGCAGCAGTGGCTGGTGCTGTGAAGCACAGCAGCCTTCGCTGATAAGCCCTGAACTCTGCATATCTTCCTTTCTTTGAGTGTTTTCTATCAGGAAAGCACCAATTTGTATTTCCTATAGAAATTACTCCCAGCTGCCAGGCTGGATGGGCTTTTCTCTGACAGAAGTGGAGGTGTACTGAAACGTTTCTGCTCTTCTTCTGTGGCATCAAAGGAAGCAGCATGTGGCATAGGAAAAGGACAAAGGGGGACGCAGACACCGGTTCCTGCTTTCCTGCCAAGCAAAGGTGCCATTGAAGAGCTTCCCTTTCCCTTTGCCCTTCCCAGCAGATGGTTCTTCTGAGTGAGCACAGGAGTGCCACAGTGCCACTTTTTCTCTTGTCCCAGTGTTAGGTTCTACCATTCAGTTCTGAGTTTTGACAGCACTCCATTTTAAGGAAGCACATCCTTCCTTTAACCTCTGCCCTGGTGATGTGAGCTGCAGACCCTACTGCTCCCTTTGAGGGGAATACAAGACATTCCTCATACTGAAAGGGCTGGGATGCGTTTCTGGTTTGAAATAACACTGTGCTGGGTGGATTTCATCATACATGGAGGGGAAAGAAGTCTGCAATCCCACATCTTCCATTGTACACGGCCTAGGTCCCACTGTGGTGCTCTTTGCAGCATGATAATACCATATTATTGGTATTATCATGGTATTGGAAGATCCGAGGAGCTCAGGTTGAGTACAGAGAGGTTTCTCTTCTCATCTAGCCAAATTCTAAAGCACAGGGTAAGATTTCAGCTCTTTACGTAACAAATACATTTTCTGTATAAAAAGCCCCAGTGGCTTGCCTATGCACTAGAGCACAACTTTGGGCAGGTTTAAAACTGTACAACATGTCCCAGTGCTTCAGAAATCATCCAAAATATAGTATGTACAAGAAAATGTACACTGTAATATCAAAGCACCTTTCAAAAAATTGATCCTGGGCATAATCTCTAATTACTTAACCTCAGGAATTCACATTAAGAGGGATAATAATTGCCTAACTATATCAGAGCACAACAAGTTCACAAGCAAAAATTCATTAAGGAAAACTCTTTCTTGGTAAACTACAGTGAAAATGACTGAAGGGATTCACACCTGTGCCCTTGAGATATGTCAGCTCTCTGAAAACCTAATACAGAGTTTAGTGTATGCAGACACCTTCCTCAGAAATAGCAAAGAGAAATCACAGCAAAACCAGGATTTCTCTTTAACTTGTACTGCTTTCTGAGTTCCTTTTGATATCTATTTTACCTAAATCTTAAGAATTTAGCATCTAACCATGCTGGTTTTGTCAGGCCCAAGGTGTAGAGAAGCTCCAGGCAATGTCCTACTAAAACCTATTTCTAGTGTGCAAAAACAAAGCAAATGGTGCTAATTAACCTCTAGGGTCTGTCAGGCTGCTGTGGGAGTACTGAAATGATATTTCTGAACATTCATCTAGTCATCAGCATAGGCTGTTTTGTCATTGTTTAATTTCTGTTGAAGACAATCTTCTGGAACAGGCTGTATGTGTTCAGAGAATCCCACTC
Source organism: Ammospiza nelsoni (assembly GCF_027579445.1). Taxonomy (NCBI): domain Eukaryota; kingdom Metazoa; phylum Chordata; class Aves; order Passeriformes; family Passerellidae; genus Ammospiza; species Ammospiza nelsoni. The sequence goes on from NC_080633.1 coordinate 11,257,518, forward strand.
AGGATGTCATGGTGGTCCATACAGCTGATCTCATCCTATCTGCACACACCTATAGCCCAGGAACTTCTCCTTGCAGCAGAGCATCATTTCCATTCACTTCCAGATTCCTTCAGAAAAATCAAGTCATAAAAAGCACTTTAGCTTATCTGATACTCCCACTCATCCAACGTCCATCTCACTTAGAGATAATTGAGCAGGGGATGCATTCAACACATACAGAATTTAAAGTAAAAAGCATCTAGAATCCAGTGTTGATTACTGGAAAATATTGTGCTCATCCTCCAATAATGTGCTCATCCATTAGAAATACGTATTATGAAATATCCATTTATTTAGACATTGTAGGGAAGATGAATGATGTCATCATTCATGATGTCATTGCAGGGAAGATGAATGATGAAGATGAATGATGTCATCAGAATTCCTTTTCTTTTTTTCTGGATGAGGGATGTGGTATTCCTGACATTAATATGTACCCATTGTGCAAGATCCCTTCATAGGGATATGTTGATCTGCATTTGAAAATGGATAAAATCAGCACTGTCATGATTGTTCCTGGAGGAACTAATTTTAATTGGGCTTTTGTTGTGAGAATAGCAAAAAGTGACACTGAAATTTGAGAATTTGCTTTAACTTATAGCCATATCCAGAATTTAAACTGAGATCTCCCATATGGAAAAAAAAAAAGAAAGAAAACCTCTAGGATATTGTATTGCCCACTCCATTATGTGGTAGTTAATAATTAAAAACATGCTGCAGTTCCTTTTATGAATTCATAATGTGGAGATGAAGGATTACTGCAAGCCGTAATTTGACATGCAATAATCTTGACTGTATTTCAGTTATTTGCAAGCAAAGCTTCATTTCCTTTCTCAATTTTGATGATACAAAGAAAGAATTAACATCAGATGTTTCCTCTGCACTTCCTCAATTCTGAAGGGCCTTCATTTAGCAGAAAATAACATTGCTCACAGTTTGCTAGAGCACTTCTCACATGTCACACAACAACCCATCACCCCTGGGGGACAGGCCCATGAGAGGCTGCCCTGGGGGCTGCTGCTGCTGCTGCTGTGATGGATGGATCCCTGCAGGCCTTGGGAACACACTCTGATCCATCACAAACTCGAGGGGGTGGATGGCAATTTCCTAAGGTAGAGTTGTTATATTTATGTCCCCAGGCACTGCAGCTGGTACCTAACCCTGGGTACAGCCAGGAGTTCTTCTCCCAGCTGTGTTTACCTGCTGGTAAAGGCCAGGCCAAGCTGAGCTCGGGAGCAGCTGGCACAGAAACACCTCCTACCCAGCAGCTTCCCAGGAGGGGAGGGAAGAGTGCAGACAAATAAATGGACCCTGGGGTTAGCAAGACAGCATGGTTTCCTCAAGTGCATTTTCTGTGCTTCTCAAAGAAGCCACTCCCTAGCTTGAAGGGGTAAAGGAAGAAACACTGAAGCATCTGGAATGGCACAGTTGGACTCTGGTAACTCCAAGGGGATGGGTACAGTGTGCCATTGTGTCCCAGCCCTTAGGACAGCACAGTCCATCAGCAGTGCCTTCCTTGCACAGTAGTTCCACTCACACAGAGGAAGGTGTGTCACAGGCAACCACAAGGGTTTTGTGGGTTCAAATCAGTGTCCTGGTTTCCACCTGTGCTCTTACCCCAGGCCTGGGCTGTCAGGAGGAATCCCTTGGCTGTGCCCATATTGACAGGCACCCTGCAGTGCCCAGACCATGCTGGACCAGGTGTGGACCTGGCTGTGGTCCTGAGCTCCTGAGGCCTGTGAGTGACACGTGTTGGGCACATCTGTGCTGGTACACTGAACAGTGCCAGGGAATGTACCCAGGGGCTGAACCTACAACATTTCTGATGGATGGCCCAGAGCAGGGCTTTAGTGCTCTCCCAACCCCAGTGCTTCTGCCCCATGAGCTGCACGTGTGCTCTTAGCCAATATTTCCAAATCTGCTTCCAGGGATGTGGGGAGGAGGAGGATAGGACCAGCCTGGTCCTCTCTCTCCCTCCCCCATCTCTCTCTTTCTCTCCAGCTGCCATAGAGAGTGAAGAGTCTGAAAGGGCAGATGTCTGTCACTAGCAAAGGGCTGGCATGCAGCCCTAACTGCAAAAGGCTGCAGACTGTGTGAGGCACCAACGAGGTCTCCCAAGTGCTATGTGCAGTTTGTCACAAGTTGGCATTTCTGGCTGCAGCCAAGGACTGGTGTCTGAATTTCCATGTCTGCACACAGCTTCCAATACCTTTAATGCAAAACAGCACTGCTCAGCTGTAAAAAGCTCTCTGTACTTTATGTGTCTGGTATTTCTTCATATTGCTGCTGGCAAATCCTCTTGCCAAAGAAGCTGTGGGCACAAACATGGTCCTTGCAGATGTGGACCACAGGCACAGCTGCTTCCTAGCCAGCCAGATGCGGCTTTTTGCAGTATAGCTCTGGGTGTAAAGCATGTAGATAATGGCATAGTGTACATGGGACTCATCTGCAGGCTACATGGAAGAGCTCCTCTCTATCAGTACCTTGCACATCAGTTGTCTCACTTCCAACAAAATGCCAGTGACTGGATGTGTCGGGATCAGCTCTCTGCATCACATGCACAGGATCCTTCGTGATCCTTGGTGTTAATACAGTGGAAACAGGAGTGACTGAACACCAGCTCCTGTTCTATCTGCACACTGCTGTCTGTGGGAGCTCATGCTCTGGGTCAGGCCACAGGCACACAGGAGCACTGCATCCCCTACAGCTCCATCCACCATCCCCTTGTCTCTGGAGCCCTCTGTTGCATCTCCTGTTGGGCTGCCTAGATATGTGCTATTATTTGAGAATTATTTGAGCACTTACTATGTTGCAAGGTTAATTAATTAGGTTTTTTTTAAAGGTGGGAAAATGAAAAGTGCTGTGTAAGTGTTCCTAAGTATTATAAAACAATGATTCACAGCATCAGGATTTTTCCAGGTATTTCTTTGCAGCTTTAACTTCCTATCTTGGTACCATACAAGTTTCAATTACCAGTACTAGTTCAGTAGACCATGTATCAAATGATAATTCTCAAAACATGTGAGAAATAAATTCTAAAGGCTAGGAATGTTTTGCCATTATAAAACTATGTATATTTTAATATGCCATTTGTTATATAACATATAAGACATATACCTTATCACGTATGTATATATTACAAACAGGTATACATGTATGTATGTACATATGTATGCATGCATAGGGACAATATGATAAATTATTGTATGATAAATAGTAATTATTCACAGATGATGCTGTGATAATATACCCCTGAGAAATAACATGCAGGTCCCTTTAATTTCACAATGTCTGTGTTTCTGATACTGCCTTAGTATCAATGATTCATAGCAATTACAAGATTATACAGTAAATTATGCACATTAAATCAGTTACCATTATAGTTTGCTATCAAAGGCTCTCCTGGATTTAGCTCACTATTATTTCAAGAACTGTGAAGACATACAGGTGCTGCTGAAAGGTTCTCTATCATCACAGTGACAAGGTGACCTTATAAAGATCCAGTCAGAAACTGGTGAGGAAAGATTTTTAATTTCCTCTGTCACAGTGTGATACAAATGGCATCTTCTCACAGTGGAATGTGGTTGTGTGCCATATGGAAATACAGGAGAAGCAACAGCAAAGGAAAGCAAAAAATGCTCAGGAAAGCCAAAATGCTCAGTACCAAGTCACATTTATGTCTCAGGGAGTTTTCCTGATTTATTGGCTAAGAAAAAATACTGCAAGGACATTCTTATTGAGCAAGAATCAATGAAAGGTTAAAAAAAAAAAAACAAAAAAGAAGTTCATTCTGAAAATAATGAGCAGTTCCACAGCCATGTAATTAGCAGGTATTTTTAGTTTTTCTTCAGAAAGAATGCCAGGCAGCACTCATGTGATTGACAAGGACAATGCTGGGGTGAATGACGTATGGATCTGTATGGCAGGACTGAAACATGTGAAAAGAAAGGGTTTGAGATGGGTGGGGAGACTGGCAGCTGAAGGGCTGTGGGACAGGGAGGTCAGTGACAAGAAGGTAATGAAAATACAAAATTAAAATAGTGGAAAGTAGACTTGTTTGGTGGCCCTTTGCTCAGAGGAGGGAAGCTCCTGCCATCCAAGGGAGTGTCTGTTTTGAATAATGAGAAATGTTCTGTCTTTTCTCTCACCTCTGTGGCTGCAAGAACAGGGGACTGCAGAACTATTGTTGGCTGGCTAAAACCAGCCTGCAACCAGGCTTACATACTCTAGCTTAGGACAGCTGAGTCTTCAGACACCGCTGGCCTGACATGGCAGAGTGACTTGCAGAGCCAAAACCCAGTGATGGTGGCAGGCTGGCAATCCTTTGGTGGGATCTGCACCAGGGAACACAACTGACTTGTGTTCCAGAACTCGGATAACCAGCAATTGCAACCCAGAAACATGAGGGGACAGCACATGAGGTCCTGGACCACCCACAGAAGTTAGGTCCATGAAGAATGAGTCATTAGGGCAAATTGTAACAATATCAGTAGCTCTTGGCAAAATACAGCCCTTGGCAAAAGTATTGTTACTGTGCCTTACACTGAAACAATAGATCCAGCAGAATGCCATAAATCTTCTCTGAAACTGCCCAGAGGATTGCAGTGTTTCTTTTGGCAGTGTGACCATGCTGTGGTTCCAAAGCTCCACCTGCTGAGCCCACACTGGACAGAGTTTTCCCAGCTGCCATCTTCATCAAATATTGTTTTATCTACTTGCAGCTCCTTGGCTTTTTCAATGGCTTTAGCAATATCAGGGTGATATTTTTAAAATGTCATTGCTAATACATTTTAACTACACCCCGACAAAGATTTAGTATTATTCTAAAACCTGAAACCTGCTATCTTCAGTGTAGCAAAGTGAGGATGAAGGCATTACTTTTGGAAAGGACATCAGCTTAATTTCCAACTTTATGTCAAAAATACATCTGTAGATAGAGTTTATGTCATAGCTGATTGCAGGCACATTTAGATGTCAAACTTGTTCATTTGCCAGACAAAACAAAATAGGCATCTAAGTACAATAAAATGTGCCTGCAATTATATGTGCCAGCAAAAATGACACCTGCAAATGTTGTCAAGATGTTGTAGATGCAAACATCTAAGAACACTTGAAATCATTTCCAAGCATGTGAAGTTTGGAAAATGTAGGACATGAATATCTATTGTGAGTACAAAACACATCCTGCTTCTGCCCATGGAGAAATATCCACTCAGTCATCTTGACTCCTGATTTTTACATTTCTGGATCTTAAAGTATATTAAGCCTAAAACAAGATAAATAAAATAATAATTAAATAAAATCTTAATATGGTCCTACTCTGTGTTACTTTCCAACACTGCTGTTATTGTTTGTTCTGTTTTCTTCTTTTTTTCTTCCTTTCCTCTCTCTCTCATGGTAAATGCTGCCTGGCTGATTCCTGCTGTCACTATTCAGGGAAGGTTCACAGAAGTGGTTAGCCTTTTGTGAGTGCAGTTTAACCCTTAGTGCCAATGAATCCCACACTTTGGGCCTCAATGTCAAGAGCCTCTGATCACAAGGAGTCTCAGTGAGGTCTCTGCCCACACTCCTTTTTCCATGGAGCTACCATCAGTCATGACTGGGTCAGCAGCTTAGGATGTAAAGTAATTTAAAATGAGGGTGGCAATAAAAAATTAGAAAGTGAGCTAGTGGAACACAAAAATAACTCTCTTGCACCTGAGAGCTGGGCAACAGCCCACCATTCCCCTCAGGTGTCTTGGGGAGCTGCCCAGGGCACACTGTTGCACTGCACACTGTGAGCACTTTCTTCCAGTAAAGGAAGCCTGGACCTGGCTGGTTTTGAAAATGGAACCCACTGGTGCCACTGTGTCGGGGCCAGAGCCTTGACAAGGCTGACATGAGGCACTATTTTTGCAGAAGAATTACCTATTCCTTAAAGCATGACAAAACCCTGCCAGCTCAAACACTGTGTCCATATTCAGAAAGATCAGCAAAGCAACTCTTTCCTGACCATAAGAATCACCAAACTTCAGATGGTTCCAGGGGATTTTTTTTTTTTTTAGCATCAAGAATGTATAGTATAGCAACTTTCAGTATGATCTGCTGAGAGTCTCCACTCTTTCAGTTTGGACGTTGACTCCTTAGGGAAGGGAGGGTGAGACAAGACACTTCAGAAGCTCCACCTGGGGCTCTTTAAGGCTTTTAGAGGCTCTCCCAGCCTGTGCTCTCGGCTGAGTGCCTGCAGAGGACACAGGAGAAGGCAGCTCTCCCCAAGCCCTTTCCGGCCCACCACTCTGCCCTACCCCAGCAGCTCCATGTGCCTCTGCTTATTCTGACACTGGGGATGAGGGGCTACCTCCACAGGGCCCCCCCTGCTCATCCTGACACTGGGGATGAGGGGCTCCCTCCACAAGACTCCCCCCCGCTTATCCTGACACTGGGGATGAGGGGGTCCCTCCACAGGGCCCCCCTGCTTATCCTGACACTGGGGATGAGGGGCTCCCTCCACAGGGCCCCCCTGCTTATCCTGACACTGGGGATGAGGGGCTCCCTCCACAGGGCCCTCCCTGCTTATCCTGACACTGGGGATGAGGGGCTCCCTCCACAGGGCCCTCCCTGCTTATCCTGACACTGGGGCTCCCTCCACAGGGCCCCCCTGCTTATCCTGACACTAGGGATGAGGGTCTCCCTCCACAGGGCCCCCACTGCTTATCCTGACACTGGGGATGAGGGTCTCCCTCCACAAGGCCACCCCTGACAGCCTCCAGCAGGAGCTGCCAGACACAGAGCAAATACTCCACTCACCATTGCTGTTCTCTGTAGTGCTGCCATGGCAGATCATGGAACAAAAGGACATTCTCCCCCATCTCCATTTTGGTAAAGTTGTCTCCTCCCCCTACAACCATAAAGAGGAGCAACTGGGAAAGACAAAACATGGCGTGTCTTTATTATAGACTTCCTTAAACAACTTCAAAGTTTTCCCAGACTACACAGTAACTACAGCTATTAATACTGTATTCCTTAGTGTGCCTCAGCCATGTTCCTGATATGCATTAGATGGCATTACTCTTCTGGGGCAGTATTGTCACTCTCCAAAGCTCTTAGATCCATCACCATGCATGCCCTTTGTAATGATAATTTAGTAAGAGAGTCTGATACTCAATAATTCAATTTTGGAACTTCCCCTTTGTGTGTGATGTGCCTTTTGTGTGCTGATATGAAATGGCACCGGTTCAAAATAAAATCGAGCTCTTGATATTTCAGATACTGCAGATAAGTGTAAGCACTATTGCCTGTTTATAGCCTTACTTTCTGTATTTAATGTGATACTTCTGGGTTGGTAGTTCAGAGATCAATGCTCTCTGATGAAGCCTGGAGGAGCTGTGAGAGAAGGAGCAGTAGTTTTTTATACCTGGCATCTACCAGTGCCCCTTGGCCCTGACCTCTTGCATCCAATTTACAGAGCAAAAGGTTAGGGAAGCTGCCAGGTCTGTTTGGGGCCATGCCTTTTCATTGTGAGGACTAGAGTGGAACTGAATATTTTTCTTCAACTTGGCTACTGACATGGAGATTTTCAAAACCAAGAAATTAAACTGAAGCAAAATTGCTTCCACAAATACCATTTTCTGACTAGCCTGTTAGTTGGCTTTTAAGCTGCTGAAATCAAGAGTTGAGGTGGACTGCATATTGCTGCCAGACCAGGTGATCACATAACCCCTCTGAAAAGCTTTCTTCTGTTATGGAGACAGGAGGAGAGCAAGGAAGCTGGGGAAGGGGCTGGAGCAGAAGTCATATGGGGAACAGCTGAGGGAGCTGGGGGTGTTCAGCCTGAACAAAAGGAGGCTCAGAGGTGGCCTTACTCTCTACAACTCCTTAAAGGAGGCTGCAGCCAGGTCAGTCTCTTCTCAGACAGCCAGCAACAAGAGGAGAGGGCACAGCCACAAGCTGTGCTAGTTGAGTTTTAGGTTGGACATTAGGAGGAATTTCTTCACAGAAAGGGTGATTAGACATTGGAATGGGCTGCACAGGGAGGTGTTTAAGGGAAGACTAGACATGGCACACAGTGCCCTGGTGTGGTTGACATGGTGATGTGTTCTCATCTTAATGCAAAGCTCCCATACCTTTTCAATGATTTCTCATGGACAGCTCCTTGCAGCACTGACTCCTTCCTCACAGCCAACAAACTCCAACAACAACTCTCTTCTCACCCACCTAACTCACCCTTTTATAGCACTCATCCTCACTGGACACAGCTGTGGCCTGTTAAGGGCAGACCTGTTCCTAATCTTTGGTGATTAGTTCAGCTGCAACTCCTCAGGGGTGAGATTACCTTCTGCTCTATCTTTGTTTTCTTACATTCTATCCCCCCACAGTGATGCTGGGTCATAGGTTGAGTTCAGTGGCCTCAGAGGTCTTTTCAAACATAATTTATTCTGTGTTTCTGTAATGCCACATCTAGTTGTCATAAAAATTCCTGCATGTGTTCTGTGGAAGCATTTCTTACAGAGGACTGCTTGGGTGGCTCCCCAGGCCTTGTCTATTCTTGTGCCTGTTTTTGCAAGTTCCTCTCTGGCAGATTGGCACAGCACATGGTCTGAGCCTTGCTGGTGCCATTAGTTACCCTTGCACAACGTACAGGAATAATTTTGTGTCGTTCAATTTCAAATTTATATGAATTACAGTCTACTAGAATGGTGTTTTAAACATAAAATGGAGAATAAGTGTTACATGCCTGAAATTTATCATAAATATGAATGACAATGTCTGAGTGTAGAAAACCAGCTGGGATAAGGAATTTTCTGGTACAAAAAAAATGACTGGACATGGTCAACATCTGACTTCTGAAACAAGAGAACACAATGTCTAGAACGGTCCCCAAATTTTGTCTTGGAACTTGTTCTCTTGAAAACTGCCCAATGAAGTAGTAATGTAGAGGCAGTGTGAGAGCAGGGGTGCCAGGGCCTGCTGGGATAAATGAAATTTATCCAGGGCCTGCTCCTGGATACTCTGAATGTTGAGGATCAGTTTCCTGGGGATGCACAGAGCGTGTCTGCATGTGAGTCTGAAGTACCTGCAATGGGCACCGGGGCCTTGGGGCTCACACCTAAAAGTGCCATGGACTGGGGAAGGCTGGGTCTGCTGGTCCCAGCTGCTGGGCAGGCTGAGTGTCCCAGGACAGCTCATGGAAGGATCTTTCCAGAAACTGGGGAAATGTGGGGATATACTTAGAGAAAAGCTCCTTCAATTCCATAGAATGATGTATTTGCAGGCAAAATGCACTATAAATCAAGTGTGAAGTCAAATCTCAGTGCACAAGAATGCTTCAAGAAGGCAGACTGAAGTGGTGATATCAAAATGTTTAAGAAGCTGCACATCCCTTCAGAAGGGGGCAGCTGCAGCCCCACTGTGAGACCTGAGACAGGAATGGCTCTAATATCATATTTATGAACAAGTAGTGCTCATGCAGTCATTCCTGAAGTTAATTGCTGGAAAGTATTAACTACCATCTGGCTGAAAAAATGAATTCTTACTTTTCAAATACCTTACAAATTTCCACTGCACTGGACAGCTGTTTGGAGCATTTCAGCAAAACCAGGAGCACAGTTAAAGAAAGGAAATGTAAAAGGAGTTATGCATTTGAATTTCTAGTACTGTAGAAAAATGTGCAATCACAGATTAACACATAACTAAATTCTCTCAAGTGAAAAATGTCATGTTTTGTGTGGAGAGAAAAAAAATCCAAACCAGTGTGGAAGCCAAGGGAATTCCTAATTTTTAATCTAGTTTGCCTCCCAAAGAGTATAAAGTAATTTTTATTTAAAATTATTTTTTATTTAAAATTATTTTTTATTTAAAACTGATGTGCATGCCAGCTTACTGTCAAGTGGAAAACAGGGATAGATATGCAAACTGCAGGACGTGCCTACATTCAGGTATCTTAAATATCTGGATTTCTTGTTTGCTGAAGATACACAAAAAACCCTAGAGCACAAGGTACAGTCAAGTTCATAAACTGCTCCAGAATTCACTCATGCTTTGTCCTTATCTGAAAGGATTTACAATTAAGTATGAGACAAGTCACTGAAAGTTATTATGAAAAGAAAGAAATTAAAGAAAAACAGTAAAGAGGGAAGTAAGAGTGTGCTTGTTTGGGGTTAGGAGTTCATCAACCTGATGGAGATGAGGCTGCTGCACCCCCATGACTCAGACCCAGCTGAAAGGAAGACTGAGAAACACAAAGAACCTCAAAGATCATCTCATTCCAACCCCCTGCCATGGGCAGGGACACCTTCCACCAGACCAGTTTGTTCAAAGACCCATCCAACCCAGCCTTGAACACTGCCAGGGATGGGGCAGCCACAGCTTCTCCAGACAACCTGTTCTGGGTCTCATCACTCTCACAGTGAGGAATTTCTTCCTAATATAAAAAATGTCCCCTTTTTTTCAGTTTGTACCCATTACTCCTTGTCCTATCGCTCACTGACAAGGAGTCCCTCTCTGGCTTTGCTGTAGGCCCCCTTTAGACACTGGAAATTTCCTGTGAGGTTTCCACACAACCTTCTCTGAACAGCCCCAAGTTCTCGGCCTGTTGAGCATTTGTGTATGTGTGAAAAACGCCAATCACTTGTTTTTAAAATTTTAAAAGTTTAATAGTAATAAAATGGTTATAAAAATAGTAATATAATTAGAGTAATAACAATTTGGACAATTAGGATTTAGAACAATACGAGACAATAAGAACAAAAAGTTATGGATGGTCCTGGTACATTTTTCTGGGCAAAATAAACCCAAAAAAGGACCCACATTAACAGAGGATTAACCCTTAAAAGCGATAGCCTGTTGCATATTCATACACCTCATACATGATGCATAAATTCCATTCAAACAAAGGATTTTGTCTGGTCAGTGTCAACTTCTTCCTCTGAAACCTAACAGCATCTTCAGGGCTGAGCAAGGCAGGAAGAACTCAGTAAGAGAGCAATAAATTCTTTTTCTCTGAAAGATTTAGGTGTCCTGTGGCTGCTATCTCAGTACGAGTCCTCTCTTAAAAAAAGTATCCTACATAATATAGTTTCTATTTTAACATTATGTTACAATATAAAACTATATTTAACACACTACTTAAGAAAATTAACACAGCATTACTTTCTAACATAACACATATAATATTCATTTTAATATTTGCAAAAAGCCAATCATAAAATACACATTTTTCACAGTATGCATGTACACATACACTGACGCACAGTGTGCATGCACCATGGTCCCTCCAGTTCCTGGCACCCCAAAAACATGGCCACAATGGAGCTCTGCCTCTTTTCCTGTGGCAGGCACCTGGCTTCTCACTCACAGGAACAGAACAGAGAGCCCCCTCAATCTGGAAAATGGTCAGGAATGGCGTTTAGTAAAAAGGGCAGACTGCAGTGATAGGATGTGCAGGGTATGATCAGACATTTGTACTGACCATGGTGTGCTACCAGCCTCTTTTATCCCCTTTTCTCTCCATTTCCCCACACTTTTCCCTCCCTTATCCACATTAATCCCTTGGTCTTCACAGCTTTCATTCTTCCTCTGAACATCTCGTGTGTCTTTCAAGACATTCTCTGAGACATGACATTCTTCAATAAAGACACTGAGGTGCTGGATTTTGTCCAGAGAAAGGCTATGGAGCTGGAGCAGGGTCTGCAGCACAAATTCCATGAGGAGCAGCTGAGGGAGCTGGGGGTGTTTAGCCCAGAGAACAGGAGGCTCAGGGGGACCTTACTGCTCTCCACAACTCCTGAAAGGAGGCTGCAGCCAGGTCAGTCTCTTCTCAGACAATCAGCAACAGGAGAAGAGGGCATGGCCACAAGCTGTACTGGTTGATGTTTTTGTGGGACATTAGGAAGAATTTCTTCACAGAAAGGATGATCAGACACTGGAACAGGCTGCCCAGAGAGATAGGGGAGTCACTGTCCCTGGAAGTGTTTGAGGAAGGACTTATGGACGTGGCAAAGTGGCATTGAGATTACATGCTGGTGTTTGGACTCAGTGACCTCGGAGTGTTTTCCAACCTAACAGATTCTGTGATTCCATGATTCTTGCACAATCTCAAGATATTTTTCCTGGTATCCCACGGGTGACCCAGAGCTGCTCCTGGAGATCCATCTCCAGGTGACTCTGCTGGGCCACAGCACTGGCTGCCAGCTGGACAAGGCCACTCGTGGGCCCCTTGGCCCCTGTAAGGCTTTCGGGGTCCCTTCTGCCATCCTTATTCCCTCTGTTCTTAACTCCTTCGTGCTAATGGAGATCAGCCTTCACTCAGTGCTCAACAGGCTGAGGGTGTGTTTTGCTTTCTCGGCCCTACGGGGCTCAAGCCATGTCTGCCCTGAATCATCACATCAGGGAGCCATTGCCAGAACCCGGCTGGCGATCAAATGCTTCTCGGGCAAGACCCAGACACAACCCCAAGCGCCTGCCCCTCTTCCATCTTCCCTCCCTCTCTCCCTTCCCGTCCCTCCCTCTCTCGGTCCGCAAGGGCCGGACGCGCACAGCTCTCGCGAGAGCTCCGGGCGCGCTCCCTTTCCGGCGCGTGGCACGGCGGTGGCGGTGGCCATGGCGCTCTACAACTTCAAGAAGATCACGGTGGTTCCGTCTGCCAAGGTACGGCCGCGCTCCCCCGCTCCTGCCCCGGCCCGGGCCCTGCTCTCAGTGCCCTCCGCACCGGGCAGTCCCTCCCGTTCCTCCCGCTCGGCGGTTTCAGAGGACCGCGCTGCCCTCCTGCCCCTTCCGCGGTGCCGGCGTGGTGTCGGGTTCGCCTGCTCCCCCTCCCGCGGGAGCCGTGGACTCGCCCGGGCTGGTGCTGCTGCGCCCGGCGGCCCGTACCACGTATAGTGTCGGGGGGGTCCTGTCAGGATCCCGAGCAGCGATCCTGAGGCCGCGCTTCTCCCTGCGGAGATGTCCCCACAAAAATCCCTCTTCTTTTCCAAACCTGCCTCATACCGAAACTCATCACACCGTCTTGCTTGAAAATAAAGTATTTTTCTAGTCGGAAGAAGGGGTTTTAAGCACGGTGAGGGGAGCTCCGGCAGGGCTCGGACTGGCCGGGCCGCGGTCCGTTGCAATAGAAACTGGACAGGGAATGTGCAAACTTCTTATTCCTGCCTGCCCTAAAACATGCTTGTCCCACTGTGGCTGTACTTAACTCCTCAGCGTGCTCCTTCTCGGAAATAAAATTGTTGCCTTTACAAGAACTTGACATTTTGTGTAATTAATCATGTTTCCTCGATTGCAGGACTTCATAGACTTGACATTGTCAAAGACTCAGCGAAAGACCCCAACTGTCATTCACAAACATTACCAAATCCATCGGATTCGACATTTTTATATGCGAAAAGTCAAATTTACTCAGCAAAATTACCATGACAGACTCAGTCAGATCTTAACAGATTTCCCGAAGTTAGATGTAAGTGTTTTCTCATTTGCTGATTTCTCTGTGTAGACAATTCGGCTGCTTTCAAGTAGATTTTACTGTGAGTCGTGGCAAAACTTGTACTGCAAAAGTTGTATGTTCCTGTGAAGAGCAGAAGTTAAGTTGTGCCCACGGATGGTCATTAAAGGCTGGAATTTACAAGCTTTTAGCTGATCAGATATGTTTGCCAGAAGTTGCTTTTAAATTAAGACAAAATATGGGGGTTTTGAGCATATTATGTCTGCCTATTTCTTCTTTGTGTGTGCATATGGAAATTCTGCTTATGTTTAATCTTCCCAAGGAAATACCAAGAAATATAATATATCATATTGCTTTCCATCTTCAGGAGTTAATTTGACAATATAACTGTTGTCCTTGACCCCATAAAGGGTGGGGTTAGAAACACAGTATTAACTTCCAACAACTGCAACTCTATGCATGTGCCCAGTGGGACTTTTTTATGTGCAGTTTTCTGCACAGATTGAAATTATTCACCTGTTAAATTGTTTTTCTTGATAATTTCATATCCAGTGAGTGTTGCTCCAGAATTCACAGAAATATCTTCTGTGTTTTTTTTTAACATCATGTGATGAAATTTCTTCAGGTAAATACATAACTAGCAGAAATACTCTACATAAAAGATTTGTACCGGAGATGCCATTTCCTTGAAAAGTTAGGGATTTATTTGGGCATTAAAAAAGCCCTTTTTTGTCCAGGCTTGTATAGAATGTAATGCAGCACTCAGAAAAGAAAGTAATTAATTGTATTGCTGTGTTTCTGCTATAATATGAATTTCCTCTTAGAGACAATTTCTGTTGGCTTCTTGCAATTTTTTACTTAAAAAAAGACTTCAAAGTTGTACTATGAAGTATTTTAGAAAGCAGAAGATCAACTGGAAACTCTGTATGAATAAGTCAAAGATCTGTTTGCAGAAGAAATTCAGAGCAGTTAAGATTAATGCATTTAATGACCAAGCAGATTATTTTTCTTACATAAGTTGGTAATGAAAATTGTTTGGCTTTTAGTGTCACTTGTGTTAGTGTCATTTGTTCTCCAGTCCATTGTTGTGGAGAAAAAAAAGAACTGACATTGAAGAAGTTACATTGAAGAACTTACACTGAAGAAGAAATAAACATCTTGGAGTAAGAAAATAAGAGACTTAATATCAGATTCTGCTTTTAACTTAACAAAACTGCTTTTAGCTGCTTTTTTAACTGCCTTTTAAGCTTTCTGCTATTAACTTAACAAAAAATTCTGCATTTGTTTTAGGATATTCATCCTTTCTACGCAGACCTGATGAATGTCCTGTATGACAAAGACCACTACAAGCTGGCTTTGGGGCAGATCAATATTGCCAAGAACCTGATTGACAAGTAAGGGCTGTTGATTTCTCTGGTTTTGCTGTGGCTGGGGGATTGTGGCTGACCTGTGCTCATCTCATTTCTCTGGTTTTGCTGTGGCTGGGGAATTGTGGCTGTCTGTGACTGTGTTCACAGGAGTGCCAGGTTGAGGGAGGAGATGAGGATCTGACTCCATGTTTCAGAAGGCTGATTTATTATTTTATGATATATATTATATTAAAACTATACTAAAAGAATAGAAGAAAGGATTTCATCAGAAGGCTAGCTGAGAATAGAAGAAAGAATGAATAACAAAGGCTTGTGGCTCAGAGAGTCCGAGCCAGCTGACTGTGATTGGCCATTCATTAGAAACAACCACATGAGACCAATCACAGATGCACCTGTTGCATTCCACAGCAGCAGATAATCATTGTTAACATTTTGTTCCTGAGGCTTCTCGGCTTCTCAGGAGGAAAAATCCTAAGGAAAAGATTTTTTAGAAAATATCATGGCTACAGCTGACCTGTGCTCATCTCATTTCTCTGTTTTACCCATACCTGGGGGATGGTTGGCTGACCTGTGCTCATCTCATTTCTCTGGTTTTGCCCGTGCTTGGGGGTGGTTGGCTGACCTGTGCTCATCTCATTTCTCTGTTTTACCCATACCTGGGGGATGGTTGGCTGACCTGTGCTCATCTCATTTCTCTGTTTTACCCATACCTGGGCCATTGTGGCTGATCTGTGCTCCCTGTGCCTGCAGTGTGGCCAAGGACTACGTGAGGCTGATGAAGTACGGCGACTCCCTGTACCGCTGCAAGCAGCTCAAACGCGCCGCCCTGGGCCGCATGTGCACCATCATCAAGAGACAGAAACAGAGCCTGGAGTATTTGGAGCAAGGTGGGTGTTACATATGGGCTGAAAAAAGGCACCTGAATTGGGTATAAAATTTATTAGGCTTAGTAGCATTTAGAAGAATGTGTTTCGTACAGGTTACAGATCCAGGAAACACAGGAACGGTTTTAAAAATCCCCAAAAACTTAGTGTTTATTTCTCAACAAAGTAGTTTTCTCTTTGAATATTTATTAGCTTTTATAGTATCACTAACAGTGATTAAACTTTTTCTTTGTTTAAAAGTCACAGGCAGTCTTTTACCTACCATTCTTTTCACTAACATGTATGTGAAAAATGTTGCTAAAGATTTTGCAGACATTGCTCCTTACTTCAGACTTATCAGTCCTTCAGGTTACGTTGCCCAACTTGGTGGAGTCATTCTAGCTGTAAGACAGTGGTCTTCATCTATTTCAGATATTTCTTAAATTTTATATTTGTCGTATGTAGATACTTGTGAAGTCTGCAAATTATTACATACTTCCATAAATGATCATATATCAGAAATGTTACTAATTTTTAGGTAAACAATTCAGCATACGTATAGTTATTCAATCTCAGTAAAACTTAAATTATCAGAGATACTTAAAAAATCTTTTTCACATTTCAGTGCGACAGCATTTGTCTCGTTTGCCAACCATTGATCCCAATACACGAACTCTTCTGCTGTGTGGCTACCCAAATGTTGGGAAATCCAGCTTTATAAATAAGGTATGTGTGTGGTTTTTCTATAGATAATATTGAGATACAATTTAATTAAAATAAGTTTTAAACAATTTGATATAGTTGTGGCAGAGTCTCATGTGAGCAGTAGCAAGTTCAAATGTGTGAGTAGAGGTTGAATTAAATTCCTGGAGGAATAAATGGAAAGTTTTGATAGATTTTACTCTTAAAAATCCTTATCTTTTCCAAAATAGCAGCCCATTAGCATATTTTCTGATAGACAAATACTTGCAGAGAAGCTAGAAAAACCAATTTTTAGCTCTTTTTTTTTTTACCCCATAGCAAAGACAGTGCATTATAATTAGAATATACTGCTTGCAACTTCAGGAATTTTTAAATAAATGTGTGTGACTAAATCTTGTTTTAAGGTTACAAGAGCAGATGTGGAAGTGCAGCCTTATGCCTTTACCACGAAATCTCTCTTTGTGGGACATATGGATTATAAGTATCTACGTTGGCAGGTAAGAACTGTTACTATTTTGCAGTTCCTTGAAGAAGTGAGCTGGTTATAGCCTGATTTGCCTTTTTGCCATGGGAGGTGCCTTTTTCTGTCTTGATCAGACAGGCTGTGTCTGACAGCTGCTGTGCAAGGTGCAGTGTGCCAAGTGAGAGCAGCAGTCAAAACTTGTTCTAAAAATGTACATGCATGGGTCTGTGTTCTGTTGGAGGGAAGATGGGAAATGGAATTATTGACTAATGCCAGATCACTTTTTATCATTCTCAAATTCTGGGCTGGGTAGGGGCAGAATTTTCCCTTGCTTTGCAATACTTGGAGTGTTGGTTATGAAACATCATTCTTCTTCCATTTCTACATTTTCACATTCCCAGTTTGGCAGAGCTCACAGTTCTATTTGTGACAGAAAGGAAAAACTGTCGCTGTCTTAAAAAAGACAATATAGATGAACAATCAACCACGTGTTCTGCAACAGCTGATCAGTAACACCTGGCTGAATGATGTTAATTTTAGGTGGTGGACACTCCTGGTATTTTGGATCACCCCCTGGAGGACAGGAACACCATTGAGATGCAGGCTATCACTGCCCTGGCACATCTGCGTGCGGCCGTGCTCTACGTCATGGATGTGTCTGAGCAGTGTGGGCACAGCCTGGAGGAGCAGGTGGAGCTCTTCAGA
The DNA here is from genome assembly GCF_027579445.1 of Ammospiza nelsoni. NCBI lineage: Eukaryota > Metazoa > Chordata > Aves > Passeriformes > Passerellidae > Ammospiza > Ammospiza nelsoni. The sequence goes on from NC_080633.1 coordinate 11,275,071, forward strand.
AATATCAAGCCATTGTTTGCTAACAAGGTGAGTTTTGTTCACATTATTAACAAACCCCAGGGCTTTATAACATGGTAACTTGAATTAAGATTTTTTTTTTTGCCTTTTTATCAGCCACTTATAATTGTTGCAAACAAATGTGATGTGAAGAGGATTTCAGAACTTCCTGAAGACAGCCAGGTTAGAATACTTCACTCACCTCTTTGTCTTCTGATGTGTACAAAAATACTGTGTGTGCATTGTGGATGATTATAATTTTTATTGGGCAAAATCTTTTACATGATCATTCCTCTATTGAACTGCTCTAATTGTGCAGTGGGAGGTAGCTTTGCAGGTCTCAACCCCATCTTTCTTTAGTACTGTCTAATGTAGTCCTTGCCTAAGTATTGTAAATGCCAAACAGAAGGCAGGTTCTTAATTGTTTCAGAAATCTCTGATGGTGTGAGAACTTACAATTACTGCTTTAATTGGAAGTTAGACAATAGCTTTACTCAATAATCCTTTCAGTGACAGGCACAGTGAGCACTAGACTCAGAGGTCTTGCTGAACAGTTGCAATAAAAGGTCCTACAGGTTTAATTCAGTTGTATCTACAGGCTAAATTTTATCTACAGGCTAAAGCACATAGAACTTGTGTCTCTCTCCCTTTTTTTCTTTTTCTCTTATGGGTCATTTATAGGTGCCTTTTTTATTTGCTTATAAAATAAGGAAGAGATTAAATAGAACTATAATTGCAAGCTTCCTGTCATCTTTTTAGAAACACCTTCTAATAAAATAGTAATGCATTGTAGGTATTGATATTGGATTAAGATTTCTGGTCTTTATGTATTGTGGTATATTAAGAAATGCACATGATGTCATTATTTGGGTTAATTTTTCAATTTTAGAAAATATTTGAAGCTTTTGAAGCAGAAGGATTTTCTGTAATAGAGACAAGTACACTAACTGAAGAAGGTGTAATCCAAGTTAAAACAGAGGTAGGTGCATTCTCTTAGTTTCATCCCAAATGAACAGCTAACATCTTGCTTCGCTTTATGAGTAAAATCTCAGTTAGACTGCATTATAGACTGCATTATATAAGATAAACTTCAAAAATGTTTTCCTTGTTGTACCTCAAGTGAGCTTGGGTGAAAATGGAAAGTAATGTTGGAATAATTTTTTTAAAATTGTGACTTTTTTCGGAGTCCTATTAAAAAACTATATCTGCATATGCATCTTCCCAGCATGCTTTTAATATAAAATATTTTGATGCTTTCTTGAGAGGTAGAGGTATAAGACACAAAGAGAGTAAGATGTGAAGCCAGATACCTGGGATTGAATGGCTGCAGCGTCATTTGCTGTGTCTGAAAGTCTTTGTTCCTCACCTTACCTTGCCATGTGCCCTCTCAGGCCTGTGACAGACTGCTGGCCCATCGTGTTGATACTAAAATGAAAGGAAATAAAGTGAATGAAGTACTGAATAGATTACACTTGGCCATGCCAACCAAAAGAGATAACAAGGTAGGCTACATGTTTACACTATTTATTGTATTTCCCAATACTTCTTAAATAGGATAAGAATTCTGTCATTGTAATCTGCAAACAGATTGATATGATGAAGTTTTCTAATCTATCGCCTGTAAGTGCCTTTCCTGCTGGGAGCTTGGGATTTTGTATTCTTCAGAAATACATTACAGTGCAGCTAGTGATTTATATCAGTGTGAAAAAACTGATGTGAACTTTTCCTTTTGTTTTTGGGGTGGATTTGTTCCAGGAGCGACTGCCTTTTATACCTGAAGGAGTAGTAGCTCGTAAGAAGCGCATGGAAGTGGACACTCCCAAGAGGAAATTGGTAAGTGGCATCTCTAAATCAGGAAATCAGCAGCTGGATTTTAAATTTGCTGTGTTAGTCCATAGCTTCTAAATTAAATGGTATCTAAAGCCATGTATGTCTTTGCAGGAGAGAGATATTGAACTTGAAATGGGAGATGATTATATTTTGGATCTGCAGAGTAAGTATTAGATAAGAATTGGTATTACCATTATTATTGCTAAATTACCATTATAAGTAAAGTGTGGCTATTCAGCCTTAAGGGGAATACCTAAACCTGACTCCTTTCAACTAGTTGCCAGTGCCACCATTTCAGTGCATACTATCCTTCTGTTCCAGAACTGGAGATCTTTACTGATGTGTTTTGTGGTGTTACTCAGTTGTTTCCCATTTTGGAGTCACAGACATGAAACAGCTGCTCTGATGATTCAAGTGATTTTTTCTTTCCATTCTGTATTATAGTACTTCATTAATTTCTGATGCTCTCTTTGTTAAGAAAGTATCAATATGAGAGAGAACTGCATGTGTTGTGTTTCAGCTGGGTTTTTGTTGCCTGGCATGTCTTGGGGCAGTGGTTCATGCCATCACTGAGCAATATTTGGCTCAGTGATGTAGTAGGATGGAGATCAGAAATATTTGTGAATATAGCAGAGGTGCTGCCAAATTCTTAGGAGTAGGGCACTTCTTTTGTGTATGTGTTCTGAGTGTTGTTTTTTGTCAGGCAACATTATTTGAAATTAATTTTTGTCTCTTTATCAACTTTTGTTGTATTTTTAAGAATACTGGGACTTAATGAATTCATCTGAGAAATATGATAAGATTCCAGAGATATGGGAAGGCCATAATATACTTGACTACATTGATCCTGATATAATGAGAGTGAGTTTTTCAATTTTTGCTTTACACTTTTCTTTCCTCTTTATCTCTTGTTTGTTTAATGTCAATTACCATTTGTAGATTAAAAACAATGTATCCTGAGAACCTGTTCTTTTTTTGCATTGTCTGCAATTGTCATGGGAAAATGTACTAGTTTTTGAATGATAAAGGACAGAATTTCAGAAGAATGGAAAATTGCTTCACCTTGTCAGAATGATCTTAACTGTTCCATTCTAAAATATGAGGTTTGCACTAGAAGTTATATTTCTTTGTTCTTTGACTACAGCTACAGGAATGTAGCTATCAAACTTTATGTATTTTTAATAATATGAAATTAATCCATCAGATTTATGTCTGTGGAGGAAATGGACTGAATGCTCAATTTGTAAGATGTAAGATCCAAACAGTCACTGTTTGGATTTCCTGCTGGTTGTCAAGGAGGAGTGGTGAGTGCAGCCCATGGAGCCTGCCAGTTATGCTGTTGGGTTCCTGTGAATTGCTGGTGTCCTGGACTCATGTTGAATGTCAGAAGAGAAGGGTTTTTCAGTCTGTTTCCAGAAATGGCACAGCAAGCACAGCTCACAGGACAGTACAGCTGCTTTCACACCCTGGGCAGCTTTGGGCAGCCACACAAATTTAGCCAAGTGTTGATGTGGAGTGATGGAGTGAGTCTGCACAGCAGTGTGTCCATGGGTTCACAGTGATCTCTGTCACCAGCCCCTTTTGTGTGGTTATCAGGCAAAGTAGTTCCTTCTTTGAAGGGCCTGTGTGCTGTCATGGCCCAGGACCATGTACAAATATGATGTTGAGGATTGTAAGTCAAGGATCTGATCTCCATTTTACCTCTTCAAAATCTAAGAAACTGGAAGAATTGGAGAAAGAAGAAGAGCTGAGAGAAGCTGCTGGAGAATATGACAGTGAACCAGAAAGTGAAGATGAAGAAATGATGGAAATCAGACAATTGGCAAGGAAAATCCGAGAAAAGAAGAAACTGAAAATCCTGCAGTCAAAGGAGAAAGATGTTCATGGTCCAAGGATGCCCAGAACAGCTAAAAAGGTGAGTGTAGAACATGTTCTGTAAAAAATCTTGCTGCTATGTAAGAGCATCATGAAAGCTTGTTTCACTGTTGGATAGTGGAACTGATGCCTTTTGCTCATACTTGGCCCTGTCACTGCTTGCTCCCTTCTGTTCTCCCAAGAGTTCTGGGCACTGCTTAGCTGAGGAGGGATAGTAACCCTTTTTTTGTGTGTCACATAAGTGAGTCTTGTGTAAAACTCCATATGTATTTCAGAAAATTGGATTGTTTCATTGTATATTGTCTGTTTGCTTAAAATTCAAATAATGCTAAGAATTAGACAATTACTTAAAATCACAGTAATTTACACACATCTGGAAAAGGTGATGTGTCTCTTTAGTAGCCAGGTAATCACTGTATCTGGTGGCAGAGTCTCTTCTGACCAGTCCAGGACAACTGCAAAGTAATAAACTGATAACTGGACATTTGAGAAAATGAATCTAGCTGCTGTTGCCCCCAGGATCTCTTACCTTTTCAGAATGTGTGCCTTTTGGGAGAAAAGGAAACATTTTTGACCAAACTGGCTCTCCTTGTCAGCTTCCTCCCAAAAAGGCAAACTAATTATATGATCTTTGGGAAATGTTGGGCCACTGGAGTCTTGTGAAGCAGAATTTATGGGTGCAAAAAATGAAATGTGAAGGTAGGACATCAATGACCTGTGTGTGGGTGTGATAAAGCCAGTAATATAAAGTGAATGTAATGACTTGTGGTGATATATTAAGACAAAAAGTAAGGTGGAAGGATTTTTTTTTAAAAGAACTGTGTTTTCTTAACTGTGTTTTTACAGGTCCAGAGGAAGGTGTTAGAGAAAGAAATGACTGATCTTGGACTTGACATGACTAATAAAGATGATGTAAGTTTTTGCTCATTGAACATAATACTTGTTTAAAAGAGACTTAGATTTCTTTGAGCACAGTTGAAATGCTTTTTAAAGTTGGCACAAGAGAGAGGTGGGTTCTATTAAGGATGGATTAGGAACTGCAGATGAGGCAGTTGCTACTGGAATTTTTTGAGTAATGTGATCAAAATAGGTTGTATAAGCTGAAAAACTAACATTTATCAACAATGTGCACTGCTTTCTTGGAATTTGTGTAGGATTCAAGAAGAGGCTTAGGTAAGCATACTTCTTAATTTTCAAGTCTGCTTTGTTGGATGAGACTCTACTATGTCAGAAATAGTAATAGCAACAGATCAGGCCTATCTTTTTGTAGTTCATTAATTCCACGAGCTGTAAGTTTTTGAGGGCAGCTGGCATTTTTAAATGTAAGGCAGATAAAGTACTTCATCAGAGACTGGCCTCCAGGAGAAATTTTAACATAAATGAAAAAAACCCAAAACATTTTGTACAGCAAATCCAGCAGTATTACAGCTCCCTGGATCTTGAGATCTCTAATTCTTTAGCTATACAAGGAGGTAGGAAACAAGAGCTGTCAACATTACACATCTGAAGCAAGCATTTATGGTTCTCAGAGCTGCTCTGCCATGTTGATGTAGGAGCAATGTAGAAATGTAATACTTATGTTATACATGATCAGTCTTTATGACTGAAATTCTTTAGGGCTTTGCCCAGTGCACAGGACATTAATCAGGGTAGGCTTCGTCATTGCTATTTTGCTGTTGCAAAATTACTTAAGTGTTGCTCTCCATTAATTTGTATCTTTTTATTGATTAGTTATGAGTCTACTCCACCCAAAGAAAAAAGCCAGTTAGTAATTGTGGAGGATAAAAGCTAAATGAAATGTGAATGTTCCTGTAGGACAGAGAGACAGTGACCAATATCTGTCAAGATCTTTACGTTACCATGGAATAACCAATATAATTTATCACAGCAATCCACTTCCTGTATTTCCTATGACTCTGACTAGAAATGAGCTGATTGTTTCTGGCTTTAGGCTTAGATGATGGTTTCAATTTCAGGCCCATTACGTGAGGAGGTCGCGCAGCACCACGAGGAAGCGCAAGCGCGACGAGTCGGAGACGCCGCGGTCGGTGTCGCGCAGCCGCAGCTGCTCTCGCACGCCACGGGACGTGTCCGGCCTCCGGGATGAAAAGGTTTGTTATTTACCTGTTCTCACCTGCTGGGCAGCTCTACCAGCATGGTTACACCTAGAGCAGCTCCTGGGGAACTTCAGAGTAGGCTGGCTATGTTTGTCCAGAGTTCATGCTTGGTCTCCCTGCAGCTCCATCATCTTTTCATTTGGACTCTGTTTCTCTACTTCCTTCTCACAAATAACATAGACCATTATTATCTATAATAATATAGACCAAAGAAGTATATTTAAATTCTTGTCTCTAAATGCAAATCTGAAGGAAGAATTCTGCAGACTGTGGAGTTCCACCTGTAGTAAGTGAGGAATTGCAGGCACAGCATGGTTGTGTGTTAGTGCACTGGAACGTTTTGCTAAGGAGGGTTAGTGTCACTTCGATAGTGTCACAGTGATACTGCTCTGGAGTCGGTGTTAATGTCCTTTATAAAACCATCCAGCTCAGTTGGTTTTCTTAAAGGTGTGGGTTTTCTTAAAACTTGTTCCCTGAGTTACTGAGGAAGTTACTCTGCATGTTTGTATGTGTGTTTGTTTTAAAATAGATGGTGAAGAAGGTCAAGATCATGGCAAAGAAAGCTCAAAAGAAAATGAATCGCCTGGGCAGGAAAGGAGAGGCAGACAGGCACATTTTTAACTTGAAGCCAAGACATCTGCTGACTGGGAAGAGGAAATCTGGCAAAACACAGAGAAGATAAGCAGTCTTCTGAATCAAGATTAAAAACTAATAAAAAGATCAATTTAAAATCAAAATTAAATTTATTAAAACTAATTTCTAGTCCTGTCATCCTTTTTGGTAATACTTGGTGTTTAAGTGTGTGTTTTATGTTCATGGTTAAGATACTTCAAGCTCAGTATTTCAGTATCTTGAAATTTCCCAATTCTAGTGGCAGAAACCATTATAAACCCATAAAAATACTTTCTTCCATATTCTTATTCCTGACTTTCATGTATCAGTAAAGTGTTTCTATTTCTATACAAACCTAATTTAAATGAGGTTAAGTCTAGAAATGTGAACACCTTGTTAAACTACCATTATAAAAAATGCCTGGGTTCAGTAAGGTTTGGATTACTGCATGCAGATAATCCTTTGTGATGAGTTTGTGGCACTGGTGAAGGCTGAAATGGGGGGAAGTAACAGCATCACGATCTATACAAAGTTTGTGTTTGTGCACTGAAGCACGGGAGCAATGCTGCCACTTCACTGAGCTACAGGGGCACTGGGGGAGAAACTGCAGTTCTAGTACTGACCTGCCACCTGTAATGGGAAGGTTACACCTTACAACCCTGAATATTTCAGATTATTATTTCAGATATGTAGAGAAAAAGGATCAGACTGAAATTTTGTGCCAAGCACATGCTACTGTCATCCTTGGCTTAGCAAGACATTTTCTCTTCGGGACCTGATAGACAAAATTCTGTATCTGCTCAAGGCAAAATATATTGTCAAATGGGAGATATTTTCTTTTTGTCCCTACTTGGTCAATGATTACATAGAAGTTTGTAAAATTATGCATTATAAATGTGTTGCTTGAACAGTACATTTCAAATCCATGTTAAAAATTAACACATGCCCCCCAAAAAATAAGGAGGAAGAAAGAGCCCTCACATCACTACTTTTTGAAATACAGCCAGTGACTGCTCAGATGTCAGATTTTGCAGCATGTGTAAATTCATGGAGCTGCTCTCATCTACTTTGTGTAATACATCCAGAATTAAAGTATACTGTAATCCTGCAAAGAAGACCAATGCCAAGAAAAACTGAGGGGCTTTAAGAACTGTTAAACAAAAGTTTTCTTTCAGCTTCTGTATGCACAGGGCTTCTGCTTCAGGATCTGTTTTGCCAGCTTTTGCTCCAAGCTGAACTAGAAAAACAGAACTTTTTTCCATAGATCTGTGCCCTGCTGCCCTGCCCACATCATGCTGCTTCACTGGTGTTTAATGGGCAGGGTGCTGCATGACAGATTATTCTCCATGTGGCTTCCCATCTGGAAAGAAAACAACAGTCCAAGGGTTTAGGCAAGGTGGTTTAATTATAAAGTTAGATTTTAAAAGTATTTGAGAACTTCTCCATTGCCTACAGCTGGTTATCATGGCTGATTGCACTGAATTCAACACAGCTGCTACATCACATCACTGCTCCCTCACCTGAAACAATTCATCAGTTTTGGATCATACACAACAAACTTGGCTCTAAACCTTGAACCATTGGAGGTGCTGGTACATGGAAGCTTCAGTGCTGCAGTCACAACAGGGATGAAAAAGAGAAACCTTGACCATGGAAAAAGTTAACTTTACCCTAAATCCAGACACAGAATCATTACAACCACATTTACTTTTAATGATAGTTGCATGACATCCTATTTCATCAGGCTCTGCAAGAACTTAAAAACAGTGTGCTAACAGAAGAAATCACACTTTTTTGAAGACCCTCCTTTCCCCCAGTTCTATAATTAAAATTGAAGCACCCTTCAGTATCTGTCTTACTGAAAAATCCTCCTAAGTTACTAGCAATTGATTGACTGCAAGATCAAAAAGGATTAGCTCTGGTACTCTTTTACAATTTCTAATTAACTGACATCAAGACCCAGTGTAAGCCCACAAATGTTAAGTCTTGAATTGTGGGGTTCAGGGGTTTGAGTTGTCTGGGAATGACTATTACAGGAAAAGAAAAGCCCTTATATCAAAATGCCTTGTTTTCTGAAAATGGAGAAGAGCCATTTAGTGCACATCCTGTCTCCAAAGCCAGAGTACTGACATTAGACAGGTACCACTTACATTTGCTGTAATTAACATATTTTTAAAAAATTTGGGATGTCCAGTACTCAACCATCAAATAATCAGAAAAGCCTGGTGGGGGGAAAACCCCCAAACAGTGTTTATTATCTAAAGCTTTAACACATTTGTTAGCACTTCAAAGTCAGACTTACTCCACACAGGCAATCCAATTACTTAAGCTTTTATGGGTTTGCTTAATTATAGAGTACAGTAGCTGAAGAGATTTGCTTTCTGCAATTAAAAATAATCCTGATTACTTTGAATTGCTTTTTCCTTCTGGCAGTTGGTCTCAACATCACAGCAGAGCTCACAGTCATGTGTAATCATTATTTAATGTGTGGTTGAGTTCAATGGGAACAGCCCAGCCCTCCTCCCTGAGCTGGGCAGGAGGTGCCTGGCTCCCTCCCAGGTGTGCAGGGCACACACAGGCTGAGGATCTTTCACCAGGCAATGGAGGAGGAGGAGGAACCCAGGGGTTTCATTCTACTGTTACCCATTTTACATGAGATCTTAAGAGAACCAAGGATAAGGGGGAAGACATGACAAAGACAGAAGAAAAAATATTGGCTATGACCTCTGTATGAATTAAACATGCTCCATGTGGAGCAATTCTCTGCAGGTACATCAAGATTTCCCAGTGTTAATGAGACAACACATCACTGCTACCTTCAGCACCTTTTATCCCAGCTATTCACATTCGGTGTATTTTTTCATGCTCAACAAATTTGTTCAAGTTATTCAAGTTATCCCACCACTTAAAAAGAAAGGTCTCTGCTATCAGCTTGAACCATGGAGTAATCTTAACTTCATTCCTGGCAGCTTTGTCCAGGAGCTGTTTCAGTTCTTTTTGTGTCACGTAGCAGTAGCTCTGGATCTCGTTGGGGTCAGGATTCAGTGTCACATCCTTCTGCACAAATAAGATATAGTCTATCTCATGTTCCCCCCAGATGCCATCAGACTTGGCCTTGTAGTGAATTCGAGTCAGGTAGGAGATGTCTTCTGGAGGTACCTACAAAAAAACACTTGTCAGAAGTGCTGCCAGACCAGAACTGCACTGCTGGGCATTGCAGTACAATTTATCAGCTATCATCCTCCTCCTTAGAAATTATTTGTTCCCAAGTGTACAACTGCAATGCACTTTTTCACAAAGAATTACTAGAAAAAGAAAAAGCAGTTTGATGGCATGAATTGCACAGCACTTCTCTAGCCAGACTCACCCTGTAATACTGGGAGTGTATTTCTCCTATATGGCATGTTTTAAATAATGCTGACCAGACTTTATTGCACACTCACTGAGCCCTGGTGAACACAAACACTGGCACCTACCCCTCACCTCCCAAGGAAAAGAGTTGACAACCTGAAGCCAAGGTCAGAACCATGAACTGACAGACCAAGTGTAACCCTGCCCTCCAGGGATCTCTGGAAGTTCACTCACTTCTCTGCATCTCCAAAGATGAGTTGATTTTTGGTTTGAGGCTGACTCTGCCTGCCACACACAGTCTGTAAGCTGGCAAGCGCTGCCAAGAATTCCTGATTCTCTCTCCTTTCCTTACCTGCTCCATGGGAATTCCCAGCTCTGCCTTCAGCCGTCTCTGCGCTGCTCTCCGAACACCAATGGCATCATTTTCTTCCAGTTCTTGTGGGTGGCTCAGAGGGTGACTGCAACAAGTGTTGGTAAAACAATCTGCAACAAGTTCAATCACTTCAGTTTTGACACATATACGGACCTGGGAAAACAAACCCAAAAAACCACAACACCAAAATCCCCCAGAGACAAAGGCCAGTTACTGAACACATCCCAGCCTCATTTCTGTTTTGCAGACAAAGGTCACAGAAAGGGGATATTGACACCTCTCATTTTCCTCTACATATTTTGCACTGGGATTTGCCTCTGCCAAGCACTACTTTGCAGGCTACTGTTTGATACACATGAGGACAGGCATTCTTATCCCCAACACATCTACTTAGAGAGCCAGTCTGTAAAGTCCTGGTTTATCTCTCAAATGCTAATTAAAATTACTTTTGGGAGTTCATATGTAACAGAATAATGAAAATATTCCCAGAGCTTCAAGAACAGCTGGCAGTAAGTAGAATGAAATACAAAATTTATATCTGTGTTTAAAGGACAAACAATCTATAACTCTGTTTTTAACTTTTTCCTTCTCTGCTAACCAGTCAAAATGTAGATATTCTAACTCTACTTTAGATGCTTGGTTTGTAGATATTCTAACTTTATTTTAGATGCTTTTGAGCTTGACTTTTATAGACAAAAGGTTGAAACAAGCTCTGAAGTAAAGATTCTCTTGGAAAAAAGAAAAAGGTCTTCCTTCCTCCAGTTGGAAACACTTGATTTTGTTTTCCACTGAAAATTCTGCAACAGACAGCTTCATGCTCCCTCCAGCACACCTCATGTGAGCTGTTTCTATTTGATCCCCTCCTTATTTTTATGCCTCTCTATGTGCATTTGACAGTTCAGGAGTGTTCAAAAGTCATGCACTGCATGGTTTGGCCACACTTTTGCCTCACTTCTGGCAGAGGTAAACAAGAGTTTGTCAAGACAACACAAAGGTCCACAGATGTGCCAGGCACCAGGGCTCTGCTGCACATCAGCCTTTAGCAGGGCAATGGGACACTCTGCACAGCCACCAGAGCCATTTATTCAACCTCCATAAATGTCCTGCAGCAGAGGGGTAAACACCACACCCTCTGCCCTGGCACCAGCAGGACCAAACATGTCAGGGACAACTACTTCCCAAGAATATATATAACAATACACAAGCATTCCCATTATCTTACTTCACCCACAAGGTAATCTGAACTCCCAAAAGTACTGGAAGAATGTCCTCTCCAAAGCAGTAAATTCTAAAACCTCAGAATGAGTCTACTGCAGGATTGGATTGATGTATTTTTTTAAAGTATTGATCTAAATAAAGCATTTATATAAATACAGTGTTTCAGCACTAACCTGGAAATGTAATTTTTGCATTTGACCTCTGCTGCAGCAGCAGTTTATTTTCTGTATTAAATAAGAAAACACTGAAAGCTCGGTGCAGCAAACCTAAAAATTAAAAAACAAACAACAAAACTGAGATATTTAATACAAGAGGAAAAAAGTATATAAAGACAGTTAAGGGCTTATAATGGCCTCGTTTTTACATAATCCAATTTTAAATTAATGTATGTTAAAAACCAGGAATTTGATCAATAACTCAAGAGCTATTATTCAGGTTTCTAAGTCAGCTTATGCAAAACATGGAATTAGAAGAGTTCCTAGAATAAAAATGCAACAGAGGAGTTCTTCTAAACTCAGTCAGTTCACCATTCTGAATGTGCACATTTGGGCAAGCTTCCAAGGAGAGCTTGGCACCCATAAAATTACAATCTAGAAGAGATGACTCAAAAATTCCTAAAAAACTGAATTTCAAGACCCTTCAAGAATTGCAAAAGCAGAACAAAAATAGGCTCCATTAAAAACAGTATAATTGCTGTTTTCTTCACCTTTTCAGTTTGTTATTCCTCACTCTTCAGGAAGATGCTTTCCCTAAGTACATAAAAAGAGGTCACACACTTCCAAGAGAGACTGTTGAATTTGACCAACCCAAAATCAGTTAAACCCTTTCCTATTAGCAGTGTTTGAAGTAGAACTCTGGGTGAACTACTTTAAAATGAAATCCTTTTCTACTTGAAAAGAACTCAGCAAAGAAACAAACAGCATTCTTTAGAAAAAGCTATATAGAACCAGGTATCCAAAACAGGAAAAAATACTGCTCTATCTTCAAAATGTGATTTAAAATATTTATCAAGCTTGTATGTGCAATCACACATTTCTCTCCTTTGCAATTGCCTCTAATTGCCTCTATTCTGCAGAATTTTAACATTAAATATTTAATGCTGAGGAGGAGGGGCCTGAGGGGAGACACTTGCTCTGGTTTGATCCAACACTCACCTGAGATCAAGGCTTTAATTTAATCATGACTATGCTTCTGAAAATATTTAATCAACTTAATGGTTCAATTAGGAGATAAGCAGCCATACCTTTGTCAATGTTTTCATTCAAGTGACAGTTTTTCTTGGTCTCTGCTCCAATCTTATTGTCATTTTCATCGATAAGGATGCACATCTCTGCCAAGAGCTGCACCTGCTGCTCATCCAGGTGATCTGTGTTTACTTCAGGCATCCTGATGGTAGCACACGTTCCACTGAAGACAGACAATGAAGAGTCATTCACTAAAAAACAACCTCCATAAGGATCTGGGCAGAGTGGGAGAAATAACCTAATGGCTTGTTTCTCTGACATGGTGCAAATTGCACACCAGTTTTATTCTGAGAGAGTTTATATGCTTTTAGCTTCCTGAAATTTCTTACCGACAATACAAACCACATAGCAACACTTGACAGGTGCTTGAAACACTTTTATTTCTCAGAAAGGCCTTGCAGCAGCTGTTGCAGGACAGCCGCGCTGGGCATAACATTTTTTTGGGCTGTCAGTGGCAGGAATTCCAGTTCCAAAGGTCAAGCTGTGCACCAGCTGCTTTATAACGCCAGGCATCCCGTACACGAGGATTTATCCTCTCCACAGTCTTTAAAGGCTCGGGAACAGGGTTCCAACCCGAGGCACCTCCAAAGCAAAACCTGCCCTGCCCAAGCCCCTGCGGCTCCCGGCAGCCCAAGGGACCACAGGGGCCACCCGGGGATCTGCCCGAGCCTCTGCTGCTCTCGGTAGCCCAAAGCAAATCCCAGAGCGGGCCAGGCTGGAACAGGGATCACCCGGGGACCTCCCTGCTCTGCCCGGCTCATCCCGGAGCACACAGGCTGGCATTCAGACAGCTCTGCAGCAGCCCCGGGGCAGGGGCTCACACCGACTCCTGTTCCAAGGGAATAGGGAAAGGAATTCCTTCCTCACGCTCAGGTGAATTCCTGCGCATCTGCCCCTTGCCTTACTGCTCAGCAGTGAGGACCATTCCCTTGGCACCCTCCCACGGATATTTATAGATATTAACGATGTCTCCTCTCAGCTGTCTCTCCTCGAGGCTGAACAGACCCAGCTCCCTCAGCCTTTACTTCTAAGAGATGCGCCAGTCCCTTCATGACCTTCGCTGTCTTCCGACAGAGCCGCTCCGGGAGCCCCACGTCTCTCAGGCACGGAGGAGTCCAGAACCGGACACAGAGCTCTGGACGCGCCTCGGCACGGAGCTGAGGGCAGGGAGGCCGCTCTGGGCCCGCCCGGCAGCTCTCCCGTGCCCCGCTCTCCCTGCCCCGTTCCCCGCTCACCTCGCAGTCCGTGCGCTCGGCCCCCGCCGCTCTCCCCTCACGCCGGGGCCGCTCCGAGGGGCCGCGCTCCCGGCCCGGAGCAGCGCGCGCCACATCGCACGTCACACCCCGCCCGCCAATGGCGCCGCCGCCCGGCCCTGACGTCACCGCATCGCCCGATCGCCCCACTGCGGCGCGGGAGGCGGCGCCAGCAGTGACAGGTGGGGGAGGTGGAGGGCGCGGCCAATCGCGAAACAGCACCGAGCGGCGCTGGCCAATAGAGACAGGGAGCGGCGGCGAGTTGGCCAATGGGCGCGGGGCGGTGCGGTGGGCGGGGTGTGCAGCGGTGCCCACAGCCGGTACCGGAAAAGGTCCGGGCTGGGCCGGACTCCCTGAGCAGGGAGCAGTGTTTGGCTTCTGAAGGGAATCACAGAATCAGTGAGGCTGTAAAGGACCTCTGAGGTCATCGAGTCCAGGCTATGACCGGACAGTACCGTGTCAGCCATGGCACTGAGTGCCGCATCCACACTTTGCTTAAACACCTCCAGGGACTGTGACTCCACCGCCTCCCTGGGCAGCCCATCCCAATGTCTAAACTTGAGTGTCTCTAACATTCCCCGCTGCTTACATTCCCCGCTGCTTATGGTCTTTTCACCCACCCACGAAAACCGAAGGGCTGTGCCCAAGTCCCGGTTCCTACAGATGTGCCGCTGTTTGTGGCAAGCAGTTCTAGCATGGAATATTTGCTCGGTCTGGGAGTGCTCCAGGCGGCGGCCATAAGCCCGGGACTGCAGAGTACCGGGGGGTTTTGGCACATCTCATCCTGTATGCTTTTCTTTGATCCGCAGCAGCATCTTCGAGCTGAGGAGGTTTGGATGAACACCGGCTCCCTCCTGCGCTGAGCCACAGCTGCTGGGAGGCAGCTCCTGTGCTGTCACTGTTGGGTTGGACGTGATAGACACACGTGGTCAGGATTCAGGAAGAAAAAAGTTTTTTATTCTGAGCGTTCTCTAGCTTATATACTCTTAACAAAGCGTGATCTTAAGTCATTAACTGTGATGGTGTTTGCAGGGGCCCCAGGACGAGGGAAGAGAGGAGAATCTTGACTCCATGTTTCAGAAGGTTGATTTATTATTTTCTGATATATATTATATTTTATTAAAAGAAAATGATATATTAAAACTACACTAAAAGAATAGAAGAAAGGATTTCATCAGAAGGCTAGCAAAGGAAAGGAATGGAATGATAATAAAATCTTGTGACTTCTCACAGCCTCAGTATAGGTGGCTGTCATTGATCATCAAGTAAAAACAATTTCATATGCTGGGTAAGCAATTCTCCAAATCACATTCCAAAGCAGCAAAGCATGGAGAAGCTGATGTTTCTCAGCTTCTCGGGAGAAAAGATCCTGCAAAAGGATTTTTCATACAATGCGTCTGTGACAATTAACTACATCACAATAACTTATATTCATTGGTGCAAAGCAATTAATGTTAATATAATTGGCAAAAGTTTTACAGAAATTTAATAAGGCACATCTACTTGTATACACATCTACTTATGCATGTAATCTAGCTTACAAAAATTGTCATGTATCTTTTCTAATCTGTTTCTGTGCTGATGGCTTTGTCTTCTTCTTTGCTATGGATACACTCGAAAATCATCAATTGTTATTTCTTCTATTAACTCAGCTTTGTTGCAGGCCAGCTGTCAAACCCCTCCACACTGTGCTAGTCAAGCCCTGGAATTGCCTGGCTCTGTGAGCTCTTGAGGGCAGAGAAAGCAACAACCAAACATCCTGGGCAGCAGTGGAGCACAGGTGGGATGTCAAGGTGAACTGGTCAGATATGGGAGTTTAGATATGCACAGATAACAAATTAGAAAAACTTCAATACCAGACTCTAGAAACTTCTCACCACCATGGCTAAATACCTTCTCAGCAAGACTTTTGCTGGCTTATTGCTCGTCCACGGATTTGGGTTTTGACTGGATGCCATAAAAAGCCTAGAAATGATATTTCACATGTCTTGGAGGCAAGGCTTGCTCTGAGTCACACTCAGATCAAGTTCCAGCATTTCAGCCTGGTTTGCTTGATTTTTCCTGTGAACAGGACAGATGGCCTATCACTGAGAGATATCATTAACAGCACAAATGTTCAAATGGACAGTTAATATTTTTCAGTGGAGGGGGGATGGGGTGGGTTATCTTACATTATTTCCCTGTGCAGAGCTTGCTGAAAGAAAGAAGAGTGGAGGTGATTTGAGTGAAAGCCACTTGAAACCAGCAGAGCATCAAAAGTGAAAAAAAAAAGAAAAAAAAATAAGACTGTAACAATGTGTTCACTGCTACATATCCTTTTAACTACATAAACCATAGCATTATCTACTAATGTTAATATTGTGTTATTCATTAATAAGCTACAAATTTAATGTTATCACAGGACTGTTGATAATGAATATGTACTCTCAGAAAGGACAGAAATGTACACAGATTGCTTTTTATTGAGTTTACTTTTCCTTACTTTACAGATTAGTTATTGCTGAGTCACTGGCACAAAAGAACAATAATTGGAGACTGAGATATACTGGTATATCTTCATAGATATACTGAGAACATCCTTCACCACATGAATCACTTACTTGTTTCATTGTTCCAGATAAAAATAAACAAACAAAACTGTAATTTTTTCTTCTATCATTTTCCTAAAGTAACAAAATGAGCTACAGAGATCCAAAAAAAAAAACAAAAACAAAAAAAAAAAAAAAAAAAACAAAAAAAAAACCAACAAAAAAACCAACTACTGAGATGGACACAGAAACCAGCATTTTATATGATGCCAACAGAGTTAACACACAGCTCTCCTGCGAGTGAAGCTCTTTTAGAATAGAAACTACTCCCCTGGGAGGCAGAGATGTGTCTGTGCCTGGGGCACAGCTGGCATGGGACATTGGCAGGTGTACACAGTGACCTTCAGGCTGCACAGCAGAGGGAAGCCAGGAGAAATGTGCTTATGGATGATAGAGAAAAGAGGCTTTTCTTCCTAGCAATAACTACTGAAAATTTCTATGCAGGCACCTCAGAACCTGACAGTCAGAAACAATTACAGCTTCTGTCTTGCACAGACAAACACAGCACTTCACCTGAGTCAATGCTGGTGAGCAGCAAGAAGTGGCAACAAGTCCTGGTGGAAAGTGAGAGGCAAAGAAGCAGGGCCAAAGGATGACAGAGACAAAACAAACCATTTTCATAAAACAAACAAGGGAGAGACTTCCCAAGCCTTTAACCAGATGCCAGGTTTTATGTCCCCTGTATCATCTTTCCTTTTGCTCCCCTCCAGACTTGCTCTTCACCTTCAAAGCTCTGTGTTGAACATAAAGCATGCTAATTTTTGTAATGGTATGCACTTCACTGTAACCTCAGAACTTGTACTCCACCCTGCATAAACAGAATGCCTGAAGTGACATACAAATGCTTTTGAGACTTAGTTTTTGCATCTCCTGAAGTCCCCTGCCTGTTTTCAAACACTCAGCTAACAAGGCAAAGACAGTTTCCTGTAACAACTGGAAAGTCTTTCATTCCCCTGAAAATCCAACCAGTTGCTAACCCCTGACATAGTTTTGGTGCCTACTAAGAGAAAGGGAAGTGCAATACCCACCAAACTCAAGGAAAACCTTTCAATTCTCCAGCAAGTTAAACAAGCTACAAGATGAAATACATGCTGAACAAAGCTGGGATTTGATACCAGCCTAGAATGCATAAACTCCTGAAAAATGCTTGTCCTCAGTTTTCAGATTTTCCAAGGAAGATTAATGGGCTTCTTTCCCCCCCTTCACATGCAAATTTGTTCTTTTTCACCTTCCTGTTAACTTGCTCTGATGTTTAAGACTTCCACTTCACCCTTCTCGGCTACAGAGCTATCCTTGTTCCTGATCTCCCTAGAGAATTTCTCTTGTGAGTCCTTTCCTGCCTGGAGCTGTAGCTCTTCACAAAATATTTGTCTAAATGATCCACTCGTGAGCTTAGTGAGAAACAACCTGGGTTTTATCTGAAATGAGAAGTAAATTCTTCCCAGTCTTAGCTAATCTCCTGTTCCCTTGACTCTTTTTAAAAGGCCTCTTTCAGGGAAGTGGGTTGGCTTCATCTCGCTTCAGAGAAGACAGATGTCTTTGTAGTAAGAATGTAATCCATATACGCTAAATATCTAAGTAGGATGTTGTATTTGCATTTGTTCTGCTATCTCAAGCTGATGGAAAGAGTGCTGTGATGGATGGCTTCCAAATGTTTTTATACAGCATAAGGTGAATGAATAATGGTATAGGAAACCACTCTTCTAGGAAGGAGTTATTAGAAGGTTTCCTATATGAATCAAGAAATAACCCTTGAGTCCTTTTCTCTCTTGAATTTTTTGGTCGGTTGGTTTGGTTTTGTTTTTATTTCTTTTGGTTTGAGCTCTGGACAGAAGGCTTTGCCTTTTCCTGCTACATTTACAGGTTTGAAAAATGCTGATTTGGGAGGTTCAGCTATTGCTCTGTCATGTTGCTGACTTCCCAAGCCTCCTATCTTGTCTTTTCTAGTCCAGCCATGGGTGCAGAAGTAGATTTGTCCAGGACAACCTAACTTTTCCCACTCTATTTACTGTATTCTTATTGAAAAACCTATTGACTAGCACTACCCTGTTTCCCATGGCTCCTGTATTGATATTTATGTCTCTTGTTTTGTATCAGGAAGTTTGTGAAAAGCAGTCTTTTGTTCTGTACTTGCTCCTACACATTACACAGCTCCTGCCACTCTTGCAGTGCCGTGACAAAACCAAACCAGCAGCAGAGCTAGAGTGACAACAGGCCACTTGTCATTCTCCTCTCATGAAAAAGCAACTGCATCCATACAGGGCCTGCTCATTTTCAGATGAGGCACCCTGTATTAAGGAAAAAATTGTCTAAGCCCATCTTTCCTCATTTCAGTATTTTGCATTTATTCAGGTGAAAAAATGGCCATCTCTGTAATGCACTCTGCTCCTGGGGAGTGTGCTGCTCCAGAAGAGAAAAAAGCTGCCAGGTGTTCTCCCCAGGAAATCTCTAAGGTGGATCTTCGTGCTGGACATTTTTTTCCTTCATACATATAGCTAAAACTGTTACAGTACAGTACAGTTATATTAGTGTAAAGTAATTTTGGTAGGGATTATGAGGCTTAAAAATGTCTAGCTAGAAACTGAACAGCTGAGAACTCGAATTGTCACTTGGCTAAGATGGCTGAGCCACCCACAACTGCACCAACTCTAAAGAGAATTCAAAGCATCGAACTTCAAAGTTCATTCAAAGCATTTAGTCAGGTTGTGTTCAGCTTCCTCCTGGGCACCTCTGTTCCATCCCTTGTCCCTCTCCTTTTGCCTGTGCAGTCTCCCCTCTTTTCCATTCCTTGAAGCCATTTAGCTATTTAGTTTGCTCTCTTTTAGTGACTTTGAAGAAGGGAATAGGCTAAAATTACAGGATGTTCTCAACCAATTAGTGATTTTGGAGATTGACCTCCAGTAATGAAAAATATGCTAGTAAAGAGGTAAACCACTATTTTTGTTGCTGTTTAATACAGCTTTAAGACATGACTGCACAGAAGTGAGTAGAAAGGAAAAAAGACAAATGAGAACTGCAGGCAGATTTGTAGTTGGGAAGCACATTAAAAGAAAATGTAATATTTCCGGCTCTCACTGGCACATGTTCTTCTGGCCTTTTTACAGACCTCTTCTAAGGCAGTGAAGATAATCCGCCAGAAGAGAGAAAATAATTAGGCGAAGACCTCTTTTGACTTTCACTATCTGCTACAATGAATAAGAATTTTAGGTGGAGGTTTATTCCAAGTGCTAATCAGCAGAGGAATTAATCACATTTCAATTACGCCTTGTAGGCTTCAGAGTGAACAGCCTGCTTGCAGAACGTCGTGGTTAGCTTTGATGCGCTGCCCCTGTCACTCGGTCTGCAGACACAGCGGAAAAATTCCACATTCAGTATCTCCCAGCCCTTCTGTATTAAAAAAATATGGAATTCCAGTGGTGTTCCAGCAAGGTTTCATCTCCCTGTCAGCCCACCTGATGCAGTGTTACGGGAGGTAACTGACTAACCAAAGCAGCAGCAGCAGTTTCAATTCGGTAACAGTAACGGTGAGGGAGCCAAGCGTTACCCCGGGGGGCCGCGCTCGGCACGGCACACATCCCGCTGCTTAACCTCCGGCACTGCGGGGCCCGGGAGCAGCGGGGCCGGGAGTGCAGGGTGCCGGGGCAGCTCCTGCCCAGCCCCGGCGGCACTCTCGGGCCCGCGGGGCTCTCCCTGCGGCCGGGGCACTCTCGGGCCCGCGGGGCTCTCCCCGAGGCCGGGGCACGGCCAAGTCCCCGGGCAGTACCGGGCGGGAGGCTCTCCCTGTTCCCGAGCCCGCGGGCAGTGCCGGGCGGGAGGCTCTCCCTGTTCCCGAGCCCGCGGGCAGTGCCCGGCGGGAGGCTCTCCCTGAGGCCACGGCACTGCCAAGCCCCCGGGGCTCTCCCTGTGTCCGGGGCGTTCCCGAGCCCCCGGGCAGTGCCGGCCGGGAGGTTCTCCCTGAGGCCGGCACTGCCAAAGCGGCGAGGCTCTCCCTGAAGCCAGGGCGTTCACGAGCCCGCGGGCCGTGCCGGGCGGGAGGCTCTCCCTGTTCCCTTCCCGCAGTGCCGGGCGGGAGGCTCTCCCTGAGGCCGGGGCGTTCCCGAGCCCGCGGGCAGTGCCGGGCGGGAGGGAGGCTGTCCCGGTGCCAGCCCGTCGCCATCGCGGCTCGGAGCGGGGGCTGCGCCGCTTCCGCCGGATGTCGCCGCGAGGGCTCGGCACCGGGGAGGCGCGTCCTGCCCGAGCGGCGCCGCGATCATCGCCGCTGCTGCTGCTGTCTCCGCCGCTGCCCCTCCCGCCTTCTCCTCCTCGTTGTCCTCATCCTTCTCCTCCTCTTTCTCCGCGCCGCCTGCGGCCCTGCCCCTCCCCGCCCGCCGCCGCGGCTGTGGCTGACAGGTGAGTGCGGGGGCAGCGGGGCGCGGACCCTCCGCCATGTTCGCGGCCGCCCGCGGGGCTGAGGGCTGCGGGGCTCCGGGCGGGCTCCGGGGCAGCGGCGGCGGCACCATGGCCGCGCTACCTGCGCTGTGCCACTGCCGCCGCCCAGGCCCGCGGCGCAAACCGGGGCTCCTGCCCGGGCACCCCCTCCCTGCCCGTCCTATTCTGCTTGATTTCCGCGTGAAATGACTTGCACGTTCTCCTATAAAAACCTGAAATAAGCGAAAATAAGCTGTCCTTCCTCTTCTGTGTGTGGCGGTTTTTGAGCGCTCCCAGCCCCAGGCTGTAGGGATGGTTCCAGGTCTGCGGTGGGGAAGCCGAGGGTGCTGTGAGGAGACTCCTCTCGCTAACTTTGTTCGTGTGCTGCTGTCTACCCTGAGGACAGGCCAAGCATAGAGCCCCAGGAGCTTACAGGTGGAGTTCAGATCCTCTGACACCTGTATAAATGGAGTAAACGTGAAACCCCCAAATTTCTGAAGGGGGGCACAGCTAAATGATGAGGGGAGCACAGTTTGTGGTGGCATGGGGTGAATCTGGCCTTCAGCAGTGGGAGGATGACATGGAAGTGTCCAAGATGGATAAAAGTTGTCTGCAAAGAGCCATCTTCAGATCTCTCCTTTTCTGAGCTAAAACCCCATGAAAATAAGTTTGAGGGAAGAATGGATATGCTTAATGTATTCAGGGGTTGAGTGGATGTTAGGTTCCGTTCTTTGCAAAGAGGAGGAAAACTTCTTTCAAGTTGTGTTGATCTGTGGCTCAAGGACATCGTGGTGTTTGTGAGAAAAGAGAAACTTCTATGTGTGTTTTTATCTCTCTTGTCAAATTTATTTTGTTATTGCTGTGAAGTGGGCTTTCTATAACAGTAATGTAATGGAAGGTTTATGTTAGGAACTGGTGGAGCAGCTTCTTCGAAGTGATTCAGTGTCATTGAGTGCACCTTGACATGATACGAACGTCTGTTGTTCAGGCACCCATTTTACAACATTACAACTGCATCATTTTCCTTGAGCAAATTTCTGAAACTGCTTTCCAAGCTAGTTTGCTGTTGGCGTTTCTGATCATTTTGAATGAGAACTGCTAACCCCAAGAACCCACAAGTATGTTTTCTAATGAGTAGTTAAGTTTAGATAATCTTTGTGCATGATGTCAGCTCTAACCTGTCTTGTAGTAACTTTAGATGTCGCTTTGTGTGTTGTGGACTTGGGCAGTTATTTTAAGAAAAGGTGCTGGCACTAAACATTAGCATTTAGGGCCAACTGTAATGTTGATTGTCTTTTTAATGCCAGTTGTTTATGTGTATGTTTGTCCCTGAACTATGTTTATCATGTTTAATCTAAAGATTTTGAGATGAGACTGCCTATTTAATATAGACAGGCCCTTCCACCATCTATTTCTTTAATTCAGGACTTGTTTGAAGCATGCAGTCTTTAGTATGGACAGAAGTGCTTAAGTTTGTTGGTACAGTCACAAGACAAATATTGTGTAGTAATAATCGCTTACAATAAGATCTCACTCCTATCCTGAAATTGCAAGCCACAACTGGTATGTGCCAAGTAAGGAGGAATTAAGTGGTATTGCATTCTATACATTTGAGATGCGATTAGGATCATTTTATGTCATGGAATTTTAAGTCTTGGAGCTAAGGCTAGTAGGTTGTCTTGTGAGGTGAAAGCCAGGGTGAGGGGCTTTTTTTGGAGGCCAACCCTTCAAAGCCCTGTGGGGGAGAGCTGGTTACTGGTCTGTGAATGACCACTGAGGAATGGACAGGAATCAGGATGGTCTTCTTGCAAGCCAGAGTGGTTTGTATTTTCTCATCTGCAAGCAATATGTACTGACTATTTTTAGGCTTGCTGTTCAAGATGGTAGGCTGGGTGCTCACAGTGCTCTTACATGGTCTGTTGGTAGGTTCTGTAGTTCTCTGTGCTAGACCACATGAGGTAATGCTTCAAGAATGTGCTGTGCAGAGATTATTTATTGGTGCTTCTGAAGAGCTTGCTAGATATATTACAGTCAGAGTCAAAATTACTTGCTTTTGTTCAAGTCTTAAGAATGAAAAGATTTTAGTTTACTTTATATTCCCAGATGAAGAGCAGTGATACTAGAGGTCACTGTGCTTGAATAAGACCATAATAGCAATTAATTAATACATCCATAACAAATACACAAATATTATTTGTTTAGGGACTAGCAGAATAATATTCTAGCTTCTGAGTGTGGTGCAGTACTTCCTTGAGCAAACACCTGGTTAAATTGCTTTTGCTTTTGAACTTCCTTAGGATTCCTCACCCTCAGGTCCTGTATTTGCATCCCTGTGCCTGCATGGAGGCTACTTCTAGGCTGTTAAGGATTTGCTAATACAGAAATGGGAGCTGCAGTGCCTGTGAAACAGCTGAGGAAATAAAGTACCCTTCATATTTTAGGAGTTCACCAGCTGTGAGTAATTTTGCAGGAATTGATGCTATCCCTTGAGTTCTTCAATAAAGTCAGTTCATCAATACCTCTAAATAAAGGAAGGGTACAATATATACTGATAGGTTACTAACTAGTGTTGAACATAAGATTATATTGTATTTCACCATTTAAACTAGTTCAAACAATGAGCACCCTCAGTGAGCATAGGTAGCCCTGGTCTCAAAGGGAAGCTTTCAGGTCTTAGTCTGATTATTATTAGTGGACCCAGGAAGGTTTCTACCATATTAAAGAAAGTCCAAATCTGCTAATTATTGTTGTTTAGTATTAGATAATATGAACTTGTATGGTGGGAGTAACATTTTTTGCTTCAGCAGACTGTATGGCAGGCTGGGTCAGCCCTGCATTTTGGTGTGACTGCAGCATTTGCTGACATAGTTGAATTAGCAAGATCAACTTGCTAGCTGCAGAACTGGGCTAGCTTACATTTTATATTTGGATGTTGGTGTTAGTAGCTTGCTTAGAGTAGGTACTCACTAATGTGTTAAAGTTTTTATCCTTGATTTCAGCTGTATAACATACTTCAAATTTATTGGTGCAGCTTCTTTACTCGGCTTTCTATTGAAAGGAGGTTGTCACCCTTAGTGGTGGATGCCTGCTTTCCCCCTGCTTTCCCCTTTTACATTTCGAGGAACACCCAGTTTCATTTGAAAGAAAGCTGCACTAAATTTAGAAAAAGAAAAATCAATGTTGTAATGCTTGAGTGGATTTCACAAGGTTTGAGCACGCTCATTAGTGTTTCTAGCATCATCTGTGATGATCTGGAATGGTTTTGTTTCCTAAATATTTACCTTTAGCTAAACAGCTAGTCTTACAAAGCAGTCTGTTTAGCCTGGTCTTTCTCAGGTGTGCTGTAGTCCTGCAGCTTGCATTGAATTAATGGTACTTGAATGTACAGCATCACTGAGGCAAATTGTTCACTGAAGACCTCAAAATGAAAGTTTTACTCCTTTAAATTTGATTTCTTTGCATATTAATAAAAGAATGTAGTGGCATGTGTTGATACTTAAATTCCCTTAACTCATGAATAATGCTGTCAAACTGAGTTCCATGTAATTAAGAACCTAATAACTGTAATCATTCTTCTCTCTTTCTGTTTTCCCTCCCTGCTTTGTGGAAAAAAAAGCCCCAAACCCACACACTCCCCTACATTAATGGGCATCTTTGTATTGGAAGGTTTTAGTGCTGCACTAGACAATAATTACTATTGTAAAATGTCTTTGTGTTTTATATAGTACACACAGAAATTTTCTTCTAAGCTATGTTTGAAAACGGGAGATATGAGATGAAGAGATTTAAGCACACACAAATACACTAAAATGCTATTTTTTTTTTTTTTTTTCATTTGAGACAATCATTTAAATAGCAACTATTGCTATTTCTAAACTCCAAAGAAAATGGAGCAGGGAGATGTTGGGGAAGATGTTGCTGAATCTTCTTGATGCTTTCCCTTTACACAACTTGTGTGTTGTCTTGAATGAACAAAAAAGGAAGTGCAATACTGTAGCCATTCTGTCTGTGCTCTGACAGCAGAGCACAGCTTTTCTCCCTGGCTTCAGCAACATGCATACCCCAGGAATTCTTTCCTTTCAGCAGCCTCCTTGTTCTCTGTTCAAGAGCAGAAGTAGGCAAGCATGATTAGTTACTGCTGCAGTGAGTTTTTAAGTCTGGAAAGGCCAGTGTGTGCACTCTTTGTTGGTGCTGTTTCTCTGTTGTAGCTGACTAAAACAGTAATTGGTTACACATCTGCTCTTTACTGTTACTCTGATGAAATACTTCCTGTGACTGGGTACATCTGTTACAGAAAGGTAGGTGGTGGAACTTTAATTTAACACACTGTAAAATATCCTGTGAGTTTAATTAAACAGCATATCTGAAATACTGGAGTATCTTTGCATTTAGCAAGCAGTAACCACCTGTGGTCTAGATGTTTTCTGGGACACCTTTTACTCCCCTACTTCTGCAGATTTATATTGCTGGAAAGATTCTCTGGAGGCTTTCACAGATCACTGTGTGAAGTCTGTGCAATTGGAGTGTTTTCCAAAATGATTGAGCAGAATAGCTCAGTATGTCTCTTAATCTCACTTCTTAGTAATACAGCACTTGTGAACTGCCACCCTTAGTGAAAATACTTTAGTAATACAATATGCTTCCTCTTTCTCCCCCTCTCCCTTTTTTCTCAGAAAGTACATTTCTTCAGGCTTTTTTATGCTTGATTGCTAATTTTTAGCTTCTGTGAATTTAGCTTCATTTGATTCAGGAAGCAAGGTTCCAATGCTTCTTGGTGGGTTTTCCATCCTACTTGGGGCATTACTGAGTAGAAGGAAAAGTGACCTTAGTGAATTTTTCTTTTCAGAACCCATTTGGAAAAGCTAAGATTAACTATATCTGGCTAATAATATATAATGGGTTGTTTTGAAGCACTTTTTTCTTACTTGGTTTCACTGGGATTCATTTGTGTTTATGTTTTCCCTCATCCCCCCTTTCCTGTTGTCTGATGTGTTCTAACTACAAGTTTCAAAGAATTGAAAGACTTTGACTGGTTTGTGTACTACTGACTGTTTCACTAATCAATATTTAATATGGTTTTCATAGGATATGTAACATGACACTGATATTCTGGACAGGTAATTTTCATTGTTTGAAAACCTTACATAATAAGGGGAATCAGGTAACTGCTAGAAATGAGCACCTAATTTTTTTTTGCATCATATTGCCAAGGATCTATTTTGTGAAATCTACTCTTGAAAAACCTATTGCTTCTTACTGCTGCAATTGGATCAGAAGAGTTCTGAAATTGTCAAAGTGAAGTTAATATTTAAAGGGACACTGTCACTATTTTAAAACTGAATTTAAATCCTTGTTCTAAGAAAAACGTATTGATTATTGCTCCATGACTCAAAGTTTGTCAGGCTGTTTGGTGGGATTCAGAACAACACTATTAAAGGCAGTGAAGCTATTCCCCTTAACTTGTCCTTGCCATCCTCTGTATGCACATGCCTGCTTGTGGCCTCTTTGGTTTCAGCTTTGCTGTGGCTGTGTGCACCCTCCTGCCGAGCCTGGGAACAGCTGCATGTTTGCCCTCTCCAGAACGTGCATGGGTGGTGTGTCATGCTGCTGCATGAGGAGGGGGCAGTCCCTGGCAGGGACACTGCCTGCAGGGCAACAGAGACAGTGATTCCTACCCAGTCTGCTCCCTTTGCTCACGAGCTGCCAAAGTAGAAACTTCTACGTAGAGAATGTGAGAATTTCACTCTGTAAAGATGTAATCTCATGCATATGACTGTGTCCCTTTAAATTCTATGTGCTAGAGTGTATAGCTGCCAAATCTGCATGTAGTGATGCTGCAGTTGATTCACTGAGAGAAGGGATAGCACCCAGAGGGACCATGACAGGCTTCAGGAGTGCAAACCTCATGAAGTTCAACAAGGCCAACTGCAGGGTCCTGTACCTTGGGTTGGAGCAGTCCCTGGTATCAGTGCAGGCTGGAGGGTGAACAGATTGAGAGCAGCCAGCAGAGAGGGACCTGGGGGTACTGGGGCATGAAAAACCAGACATGAGGCAGAAATGTGTGCCTGCAGGCAATGGCACAAGAAGATGTGGACATGTTAGAGCTAGTTCAAAGAAGAGGTACAAAAGTTATCAGTGTGCTGCAAACCTCTTCTGTGGAAAAAAAAACTGAGAGAGATGGGGTTTTTAGCCCAAGAGGATTCTCTGGGGACACCTTATCAGGGTGTCCCTGTCACCTTATCCCTTTCAATACTTAACGGGAACTTTGGAGAAGGAGAGACTTATTACCAGGGACTATAGTGATATGACAAAGGGTAATGATTTTAACCTAAAAAAGGGTAGATTGAGATTAAATAGAAGGAAGAATTTTTTAGAATGAGGGTGGTGCAACATGGGCACAGGCTGGCCAGAGAGGCAATGGATGCCACACCCGTGGAAACATTCAAGGTCAGGTTGCACAGGGCTCTGAGCAACCTGGTGAGCAACCAGATGTCCCTGCCCATTGCAGAGGAGTCTGACTAGAGGACCTTTAAAGGTGCCTTCCAATGCAAATCATTCTACTCAAAAAAAGGATATTGCTGGGTAATGTCCTCCAAAATGAAGTAGCTTGGCAGAAAGGGCAAGTGGATACTGATATAGTTAAAACAGTGGCTTGTAAGGCATATGCCACATTAACATCTTTGTGTCTAACAGTTCAGGAGCCACATCTGGCAGGGATTAGAAGTTGTCTTTTGGGTTTTTTTACCCCCCTCTACCCCCAGATCTTAAGTGAAATGGTGTTAATGGATTTATGGGATTATAGTAGCTATGTGAATAAAACTGTCTTAACAAATCTACTTGTGTGCACGCTGATGCTTCTGGCCTTAAAATGTAATCCCAAACTGCAGAATATGGTCACTGAAAGCCATTGAAAGAGTGGTTCCCAAGGGAGCTAGGAAGCAGGGTGGAAGAGGGGAGAATATATATGTGTGCTTGGGATTTGATCCTCTTTTGAAAGGAAATAGAAATGTGATGAGCATGGAAAACCTGTTCCTCATTCTTGACCATATGTCCATGAACAGGAAGATACTTAGTGAAGCCCAGAGAATTGACAGTAACTGTTTATGGGATGGACTTAAAAAATTTTGTAGAGGACTCTAGCCACAGTGAATAGCAGAATTTAGGCAAATAAGGAACTACCCAATGGTAGTTTTTTTTAGCCTCTTCTTTAATTTGTGAATATCACTATTTAGTTACTACTGATTAATCACACATTAAAAGCTCTGATGGGATTAGGTGCAGGGGAGGACTCTGTGGAATCCAGAGGATATGAAAAATAAAATTTAGTACAGTACAGGTCACTGGTGCAGCCTAAATTTTATTTTAGATTCACTATGGAATTGGTGTCAGGTTACTGGAACACAGTTCTTCTAAAAGCTAATTAAAATACCAAGTTCTTTAATAAGGATGGATGGGCATTAAAATCTTAACTAAATCTAGTCTCATTTTTGATACTAATACCTGTATCTCTATACATTTTCATTTTGTGATTTAAAACCCAAAGGAGGTTTCAAGCTCATGTTATTCACAGTACATACTGTGTTTTTAGTAGTGCTTTCCTTGGCTTTATGATGTGGTAAGAGCTGCACACACCATGTCAAAGCCCTGAAGTGGTTAATGCCTGCCTTGTTCATAGCCTGGTGCTCATTCCTAGCGTGAGATCCAGCGTGTTGGCGGATCTTAAATTGGAAGTGGTCCTGGGTTTGGTTTAAATTTTCTCTGATCAACTTGTTTAAAAGGAAGCTCAGTTGCCTGGTTAGCTTTGCCAACTCTGCTCTCCTATTTCTCTGCAGACTATTGCACCTATTTTAAGTTTTGATTGTTGTTTCAGAAATGATTTATGCTGGAGAATGAATTTTTATTTTGTTCTTATTGTGCATGATTGAAAAATTTTGGGTAATCAATCCTGAAACATTTGAAATATTTAACAACTGGTACTCCATGAAACAAAAATTAATTTCTTTTGAGTGTTGGGTTTAAATTAAAAAAATCCAGTAATTAAATGTTTGAAAAATAAGATTTTGACAGTAAAGAACATATTCTCCATATTTATGCAATCAAACATAATTTGATTTTTCATATATATTCTCCACATCTATGCAATAAATCAGACATAATTTGATTTTTCTTAAACAGGGGAAGCAGTAGCTCATACATGGTAATACTGTTTGGTGATACTGTCAGGTGGTTTTAGGCATATTGAAATGAATATATTTGGCTTTATCAAGGTGACAGAAATTAACCACATCACCAGCAGCCTGTTAAGTCAGGCACACTTTCACTACTTTCATAAATTCATGGGCATTTTCATTATTAAGGAAAGTGAAACCATGAGCTTCCAAAAATGGTGGAAGGTAGTTTTCAGAACTTCTGTAATGAAAATTAGTTTCTGCCTAATTCTGAACAAGGACATCTGTTAAATTTCATACAGTAATGCTAAAAGTTGAATAATACATTTTTAACCTGACAGTGTCCCTAAATTACCATGTTTGCTTTCATTTTCCAGCTGGGTTTTAATTTTGCATGCATTTCATTGAACTATAGTATGCATAATACTTGTTTCCTGGAAGCATTTTGGGGCTGTCTCTGCTGGTGTTCTCCAAAATGAGTAAGGAAGTGGAATTAATTTTCCTTTTGTGGAGGTTTGTTAGCTAATGAATAAATGATGCAGAAACAATTCCATTCTATTTACCTACATGCATATGGTTTTGGACTTAATGTTTGAAGACCAGCTGTAAGTAAGAGGGATCTCTTCTTTTTAATGACAACCCAAACAACTCCAAAGTTCAGTAGAACCAAATCCTTCCATTTTGAGAAAAAAAAATTTAAATAGTGGTTCATTTGGCAATTTGTAATGTGTAATGCTTGTCCTTAGTTTATCATAGGAGCCTCTGTGAAGCTGTTTTTTTGAAGTAATGCCAGTAGAAAGTGGAAGCTGTGCATCTGCTCGCCAAGCCAAGCAGAAGCGTAAATCACACAGCCTTTCCATCCGGAGAACCAACAGCTCCGAGCAGGAGCGCGCGGCGCTGCACAGAGACATGCTGGAAGGGCAGGTGAGCTGCTGCTGGGGAGCTTGCATCACTTTTTGTGTCTCTCCTATGGGGACAAGCTAAACAAACATCACTATTGAAGTATGTCCAGCAAAGCTGCAGGAACAGCAGATTTGTTGTTTGTAAGCGCTCACTGCCTTTGGAGATGATTGACGTGATTGTTGACAGTGTTTCAGGTAGGTTGTGTTGAGACCTGTGGAGTTTATCAGCTTCTGTGTTTTCTTAGATGAATGATCAAGCCATAAAACAGTGGTAAAACCTCCAGCCTGTTTATTCACTGCAACCTCTCCCTCCCACCTGCAAAAGAAAAAAGTCAAGATTGATTCTTGCTTTCTTGGAATGGCAGCAATCCAGAAGTATGAATAACCAGATACTTCTTATGATGACTCTGATAGGGAAAATATTAGTTGGAATGCTGTTCTGCATTCCTTTCCATAAAGTAAACAAATACTGCCTGCCTGACAGAAGTGTGAGTTAACTCAGATTTTTGTTTGTGTGGGCTTGTTTGTCTTGTTTGGCTCAAATGAAGGTGTGCTATTCTGGGATTAAATTTAAGGGAATGAACAGCAGCCACAGCTTCTGTAGCTTTCTTAATCATGTCAGAGTAGTGGGTGCAATCTGGACTTGGAGTGTTGCACCTAAAAATTCTGATATTACCAGTAGGTAAGGCTTCTGTCAGAAGCAGTACTAGCAAATATAAGCAAATGCCAGTTAAAAAGAATTTATTGTCAAATTGACTACACAGTGTTAGTGTGGGACTGGCAAAGATGATGCAAAGCTTGATTTTTATGAGACAGTTGGTTTGAAATACAAATGGAGTTTGGCTGCGAGAAACCTCACACTGAAGTCTGCAGAAACACTGAAGGGAAAACCTGGTGTTTTCTCAGTGTTGTGACTGTTTTATTTTAATTAAATCTAATTTTTAGTAAATCATAGCATTAGTTTTCTGGGAATTAACAGAGCCTAGGTTGTTGCTTCTAGTCATCTAAAAGTTGGAGAATCAAGTACTTGGATAGAAAACTCTTCATGCATTTGTAAGTATTGCAGCCTTACTTCAGGAAAGCTGTGAAGGGCAGCTGAGAGGTCAAGATATGCTGTCACCCCTGCATAGTAAACCAAAATGTTAAACTGTTTCAGGTGTTTTAGGCTGTAATGCATAGGTGTTTAAAATGTTTTATCTATCATCTTGTTGGATTTTGTTGACCTTGAGCAGCTGGGTGGCAGATTCTATCAAGTAGAGAGTATTAGTGCCCCTTCACAGTGGAGCTGTGTAAACCTCATGAGATCTAGCTAAGGACTTTTGCAGATAAAGAGATAACATTATTACATGCTGTTTTAATAAGCTGTTTTAAACAATGCCAATTTTAAACAGAGGAAAGGAAGTGAATGCATTTTACTGTGTTGGTTACTTCATTACAAGTTTAGATTTGTTTATACTTTCAGGCTTTGAGAATTGGTTTGAAAAACTTCTATACATCTCCTTTTGGTTGCAAAAGTTGTAGGATAAGTTAGTTTCTTCCATAACCTTGCTGTGTGAAATTATTGGGTAATTGATTTTGAAATAATTCTTCTAACTTCAGTGTTTCTCTTAACAGTGTTTAATGTATTTAGTATTTTTGTTTAATCAGTTTTGTTTCGAGTTGGTTTTAATTAGGATCTATTGTGCTTCTGGTCTCACCCTGTCCGAGGAGAGGCAGATGAAGAAAGGAATGATGTAGAGGGGCTTAAGGAGCGTGGTCCCACTTCTTCCAGCACAGTGCCACAGCTTAAACCAGCTGTGAACCTGTGTGAAATTGTGCACAAAGCAGGTGTGCTCTGTGTCATGGCTATGAGTGCCTTCTCTTGCTCTCTCTTTAAACTTTGGAAATAACCTGCCCAGCCAGGGTCACGGGCGGCCTTTCCCGCTGTGCCTGCAGACAATTCCCGGGGCTGGAACGGAAGGTGACTCAGTTCAGTGAAAGCTTTTTTAAAAAGAACTTTATAGCTGGCTACCTGGGTAAATAGTAAGTGTAGTAAGCCAATTTACATAGTGTGGTCTACGAGCATCTGAGGAATAGAATGCTTGAGTAATATCTGAGGAGGGAAGGATTAGAAATTGTAGTTTTCTTCACACTTAGTTATGGTTAATGACAAAAGTAGGTAAATGTCAAAAATACATTTAAAATTTTAGTTTGTCTTAAGCTTTGGTAATAAGATGCATTGTGTTCACAACTTTGTAACCCATTGCATAGTCAACTTTTGAATTACTTTATCAAACAAAGGTATTTCTTCTTGAACTGGAAACATACTGATACTTAAAAGAAATTTTTTCTCACTTTCTATTTTTTAAAATGAATTGTACATGCATCTTGGTTTTGTAATTTTTCTCTAGTAGGGAAAACGAAAACAAATATCACCATAGGTGTTTTGAATTCTATCCCTTGAAAGAGAAAGAATATATAAAATGCATAACTCTATGGTGCACATAGCTATTTGTTTTGTTTCTACACTAGGAGTAGTTTTAATTTGCCTCCTTGCTGGGACATTGAGATAACTCTTAAAATCAGTTCAAGACTGAAGAGTAATTTTATCAAATATATGTAATGAAAAATCTAACCCCCCAGTATTTTGCTTCCTAGGATTCTAAGTTACCATCTGCTGTCCGGAATACACTCCTTGAACTTTTTGGGCAAATAGAGCGGGAATTTGAAAACCTGTATATTGAAAATTTGGAATGTGAGTATCTAGTTTTTTCTCCAACTTATGAATTGTTCCTATTTAGGTTATATTAATACTAATTAAAATGTTTACATTGGATAATGCAGTATAATTAGTGTAGTTTTCCTGTGAGCAGTTTAGTAGTTGTTCTGAACTTGTAGCCAAAGATGTACCTTTTCAGAAAAAATCACTTTCTTAGCTCTTTGATGCAAGCAGTGAGAACTGATGTCTGTGGAAGCCAGTGACAGGCCTGCTCCTTATCATTGTAGGCTCTGGTTATGTTAATCTCCAGAAACTCCATCCAGCCTTTGAAGTTTTTGGCAATGTTTTATATTTACAGGCTTTATTTTAATGATGTAATATTAGTAAATAAATAGGCTTCATTTTAATTATGTAATATTAGTAAATAAAATTAGAAATCCTACTTGAAAAAGTGTGAAATGGGGTGGTTTTGGATCAAACTACTTACACATTGCATAACCAGCACCTGCAGCTGCTCAGGAGTTTTGAAGTCAAGCAGTCAGATAAAAATTCCAGGTGTTATCTTAAAAAGCTATTTGTTTGATGACAGTGCAGTTGTCTGATAATGTAAGTGGTCCAAGGTGATGCAAGAGGATCCCAAGTTAAGTAACACAGGGCTATAAAATTCCCTTGCTGGAATTTCAAGCTGTGTTACATTGGCTTGGATTCTGAATTGTGGAATATGTCTGATTGGGGTCCAAGGTAATTTTTTTTCCACACCTAATCAGTTCCCACATTTAAACCAGACATGTTACAAAAAAAATAAAAATTCCTGCCTGCATTTTTTGACATGTTCTGGGTTTTTTATTCTCTTAAAACCCGTGATTGTTTTGGTTAAGGCTGTCATCAAAAGTATGCATTTTTAGTGACAATTTGCACAAGTGAACTCTTGGCCTCCTGCTGAGAAGTTGGTTGGTAGCAAGAAAAGTAGAATTTCCATCCCCAGCCTTCAGAAATACTTGTCAGAAAACAAGTGGTGGATTTGTACCCTCCAGAGTATGATTATTTTCCTTCTTTTCCATTTCCATTTCTTTATCTACTTTCTTCACCTCACAGCTCTAGTTATGATTGTGATCTCTTTTCACCCCCCCTGACAATTTCTAAATTTTTCTCTTCTCATGCTCAGTCTAATATTTTTTATTCTTGGTCTAATTCCTACACTAGTGCAGGAGTTATTGTACAGAGAATTTTTTTTTAAATAAATTCCAAAGTATAAAAAATAGTCATTTGCAGCACTACCTTTCCTGTGAGACTCTAGTATTAGTCAACTATTCAGGGAGAATGCTATTTTGTGATTAATAAAACCTGTGTTAAGAAAGGATGTGCTAATTCTGTGGCTAAAATATTTATGGTGCCTCAAGTTTTCTGTCTTCTGCTGGATTTAATTCAATACAGATGGGCCATGTATTTCACAGAAACGGTTTTGTTAAACCTTAGCCTCATTTATTAGTAAGAGCAATTAGAAGCCACCAATACTTTGTGGGAATCTGGGTCAAGGTTGGTCTCTGGAAAATTCAGCATGAGTCTTGCTTTATAAAATCTGCTTTTATAAAATCCCAGTTCATCTCCTTTCCTCTCCTTAGCATAAAATACCTTACTTACTAACCATACCAGTTTTTAAGTAGTGTGTTAATGCTGTTATTAATGATAGTCAGTTTCTGTAGTAATGTGGATTTCTGGGTTTGTTAGTGCGTCGGGAGATTGATACACTGAACGAGCGCCTAGCAGGTGAAGGACAGACAGTTGATGGTGCTGAGCTGAGCAAAGGACAACTGAAAACAAAAGGTAAGAGAGCCACAAACAATCCTAAACCAGTATTTTTGAATCCACTTTTTTGTACTTTGTTGAATGTTACTGAAGGGAATGAATACCAGTTACTTACACAAACAAGCTAATGCTGTATTTGAAATATCTTCCTTTGAATTTATTTGTCTCCACAGCCAGTCACAGTACCAGTCAGCTTTCTCAGAAATTAAAGACAACTTACAAGGCATCTACTAGCAAGGTATGAGACAAATTAATCTCTGTTCATCCATGTGTACTTGTGAAACTCACATGACTGTCCTTTAAGTTGTGAATTGTGGTTTCTCTAAGCGGGGTAGTGCTGGTCTGTAAATAAATCTGCCTCCTAAGGAGCAGTATGTTTATCTTGGATTCATCAGTGACCCATTACTTCAACCATACCATATGATATTGTTACAATAATTGCTCACCTTTTTTGAAGAAGGAATATTGGAGGGGAGAGAGTGTGCACATGTGTATGTGGGAGTGCTGTTTTGTAAACAGGACTAAAAAAATAATTCTCTTTCTGAGGGAAATAGAGAACTTGCTAGTGGATTTCTGAATAAGATTTGGGTATTACAGTTGAAATGGAGATTTAAGTAGGCGCCTCTGTGTGTACTACTACACATTCCTTTTTAAAATAATTTTTATTTTTAGCTATGAGACTAGAACAATTTGTTTCCTTTATATTGCAAGCCTTGCTCATCAGTAGCTAGTGATGTTTTTTTTTGCTTGGTGTATGGCACAGTTAACCTTTCTGATGCTTTTCATTTTGTACATCTACATCAG
Organism: Ammospiza nelsoni; assembly: GCF_027579445.1. Taxonomy (NCBI): domain Eukaryota; kingdom Metazoa; phylum Chordata; class Aves; order Passeriformes; family Passerellidae; genus Ammospiza; species Ammospiza nelsoni. Next base: position 11,310,314 of record NC_080633.1, read on the forward strand.
CCTGGTATTTTTGTTTCCCACACTCTCTCCTCTTTTTCAGTTTTTGCAGAGAGTTTACCTGCTGCTCTTTTTTCTCTATATCAGAGTAATTTATTGATACATTATTAAGGTTAAATAAAATGTGAGGAAACCACAGTGGAATCTGGAATGTGAACCAGCTGTTTGGTCAGCTCTGTGGTGACCTGTAATGCAGGCTGATATGTGGTGTAGGTGTCTTGGAAATGCCTTCTCTTAAATATGAAAGTTTGAGAGTAGGAATAGGGTGGTGAAATAGACTGAAGCTACTGTGATTTATTTGGTCTCCTTTTTATTTTGTTGTTTTTCAAACTTTTATTCTTGCCAATTTGATGCATAAAGGTGCCTCCTTCAAGACTTAATGACTTGAAAATTCTTTAATGAGACCACTTAAATAGTGACAACATGATATTAATAGGGGCTGTATAGTTTTGGCACCTACTATGTAGTTATGAATTAGTACCCTCTAGTGTTGTGTTTTGTGGGTTTTTTGGTTTTGTTTAGTTTTTTTTTGCTTTGTTTTGTTTATAGGGTTCTTTTTTTTTTGTTTGGACTTTTAAGGCAGGTGTTAAATCCTTGTCTTCTTTTTACTTCCTTGCAATGTAGCACTTTTATTTTTTCCTGAGCAAGACAGGGAGATCTCATAGCTTCAGCATGGGAAGCTGGGAAGTATGAGGAGGAGGAGGAGACTCCTGGGGAGCTGATATGCATGCACAGCAAAGCAGCCATGAGTAGTGGAGCATGAAGAATTTAATACCTGAACATTATGCTCATCTCTTGTATCAATTGGTAGCCAGCAGATATCTGCATGTGCTGATGTATTTTGCAACTTTGAGTCAGAATGTACTGGGGAGTAGACAGGAGCTGAAGGAAGTTACAACACTGAGAATATCTCTGTCCAGTGTGTTCTTTGAGATCTTAATGCACTCACAGAAGTGCTTTATTTGGACCTGTCCTTCCTCCCCACACAGAAGAGTCAAGGCTGTAAACTATTGCCTTTTGACCCACAGAGAGACTATAGCAAAGAGTTAGGAAAGAACATAACTTTCTAACAAACCATGATTTTTCCATCTGGACCCTGACTGGATGTAGTTCCCCAATACCCTGTCTGAGGAAAAACACATTTACAGTTTTAAGAGTTCAGCAGCTTTGAAATTTTTATGGCTGTACTTTCTGTGAGCATTGAATGAGCAATGCTGTTTCCCAAAATGGTTGTGTTCCAAACTCCCTGGGGTAGGAGGTCACAAGTTTTCTCTTCAGCCCTGCCTTTATGCTACTACCATACAGGGGGTTCTTAGGTATGTGGTTTTTTGCACTGATTGGGTTTTTTTTTGCTTGTGGAAGATTAGAAGAGACTTGAGTCTTACAAACCAATTGTTTTGTGTAATTGCACACAACTACATTTTTCAGATTGACAGTGCATATAGAATTCATTTTTTTCCTGAAAATACTTTCACTATTTGCTTAATCTAATGAGAAGTCTGATCCTTGACTGCTTTAATATTGGTAAAAAATAGTAGGACAGGTAAGAAATACTGAAGCAACCTGTTCATTCTCTTGGAGAAAATGCTGAAGTGAGCATTCTTAATTCAAGCCCTTCATGTGAGATTTCCATACTGGAATATTTTTCATCACTTAGCTGTATATCAAGTTGGCAAAACTCGTTTTAGAAAAGCATGGTTTTAGCAGGAAGGGTTTTCCACCAGTGTCTAAATCCTGAAGAGGTACATTTAACACTTGGTGCTGATAAAAGTAATTTTTTTGTTAATGGACAAGATTCCATAATTTAACTGCAGTTGGTTTTAGATGCAGGAATCACTATATGAAATCCATATTTTGATGTTAACAAAATGTAATGGCTGCTGTTAATGATGCTTGGCTTATGAAAGTTGTTACAACATCAGGGAAGCATCAATTGTTTATGCAGAGTCCTAAAATAAGCTGAAATGATGTAACTTGCTCCATCCAAGCTAAATAGCAGGATCTCTGATTTGTCTAGATCAGGATAAAGTCTCTTAAAAAAAAGTATTTATGCACCAGTAGTTAAAAGGAAAAAAACTTTTTTTGACTATGTAGTTTTGACTTCACTGCCTAAAGTTGCTTCACAGGACATTCTGTTCATCAGGCACAGTGTAATGCTTCTGGACTGATCCTGAGTTGATAAAGTTTTCATTCTTATTTCTAATGTGCCCTGGTTGTGTAAGAAACTTTGTTACAGGGTGCCTGACTCTGGTTGCCATGCAATTGTTTCAGTTTGTGCTCAGTTTTCACTTGTTCACACAGTAAACAATTGTTTTCCTATTGAAAAATCTTTTTGTAGAAGGAAGTACATGAAACTGTATCAATTTAAGAAAGAGGACAAGCAAAGCTGAAACACACTCAGGATGTGCTTGGTCATTTATTTGTGTATGATGATCTACAGAAGTTACTTCAGAAATTTTCTGCACTACAGAGACCTCTTTTTAGCAAGTTGCATGTTCTTTAAATATTTCCTTTCCTGGCTTGGGACATTGTTTATGTGTGTTTAGCAAAGCAGGAAGTAGTCCAAGTCCTGTCTAGTTTATCCAGTTACTGGTACGTGAGGTGAAGGGCAGCAAAAAAGGAAAGGAAAAAAAAGCTTGGAAAAAGTGTGTGTTGAGTAAATATCTGTGTCAGGATGTTTAATGTTGGATAGTGTTCTTGAACTCCTCTGTGTGTTAGTTAAAGACTGCTAATACCTCAGAAGGAGTTTTACATCCTTGCCATTAAATGATCAGTGAAACCACTGTCCAGCAGTTTTGGAAATTCTGTGTTTGTTGATGGGTAGGGTTTAGCTTCTCCTAGAAAACTTTTGTGTGGGTGTTTGACTCAACATTAGAAAGACAGAATAGAATGCAAGTACAGGCTGAGTTGGAAAATACCAAGTTTGGAGTTTGAGCTGAGTGCTGTATTAGTCCTTTCCTGTTAGTACTTAATTCAGCTGTTCCACTTCTCATACATGAGTCCATTCAATTTGAGGACTGTATTCAAAGTTGTATCTGTAGGATGGTGTTCAAAATTGAGGAAATTCTGCAGTATGGTTGAACTAATAATCTTTACCATTAGCATATTTTCTTTTCATTGCATCTGTAATGACTGCTCCTTCTGCTGCTGTGAAACCAAAATGCATATTAGCTGATAATTTGGAATTCAAATAGGGCATTATCATTTCATCATTGGAGAGTTGACATGCTAAGGGTTTGGAATGCTCTTGCAGATTTTCTTCTAGCTCTAAAAATCTTTTTTGAAGTAATTTGCTTTAATGACATACTTAAGACCTTCTATTTTAATACCAGAAACTAATGGGATTTAACCATAGTTTATTGTATCTGAAATGTAGACTTAATTAACTTTCTAACTTTTGCTAAGCTGTAGATAAGTCTTAATGTGATTTGTGTTGATGTATTTAAAGGTTTTGATTTAACTGGTCAAATACCTGCCTGTAATTCCATGCTGAGGAAAACACTGATAAATTGAAGTTGTCTTTTTGTTTCAGTTTAACAAAGCTTTTGAGATAGTCTTTCTCAAAGAAGAGTTAGGAGCTTCAAGACTCAGAGGGTAAAAATAGGGTATTGGTAATGGTGGTCTTAACTTTTTAAAGCCATCTTTCATGACTCTTGGTTTCAATTGTCTCTGGAAGTGTTCAGCAAGAGAAACGGTTTTTTTTTTTTGGAATATTGCACTTCCTTTATCTGAAAATGCAGAATTTCTGCCATTTGCATCCTTTCTGTAGATGCTGAGTGTTTTGAGCATTCCTGCACTGTAGTGACTTGTAGTTTTACTGTTTTACTACACTTTTCTTCCTTTTGTTTGATATTACTTATGCACATAGTAATTTGGATTTAATGAGCCTTCTCTGTTTTTCCCCTAATAGCTTCACTTTGAGGGAGCATGCTTATCAAATGTTTAGATGAGTTTGACATCTATTTTTAAAAGCTTCATTACACAAATAAACAGGCATATGCTCTCAGGTTGATGTTTGATTTGATTAGCTTCATGCAGTTTTAAAGAAAAGCAGCAGTGAGTGTTTTAAATTGGAATGTGTCTGGGTTTTACTAGAGTTATATAATAAATACATTTTTTTTCAAAGTCATTACACTGGCTAGCAGGGACTGTCTGAGTAACCAGATGTACTTGTTTGGGTATAGCAAGGAAAATTTTAAGGTCTTTTGCTGGGTTTGCTCTTCTCCTTTTTTATTCCATTAAAATCCTTACCCAGACTGAATGAGGAATGCACTCTGCAACTGTACAACTCATTATTCCAATAAGATTGCTTTATTGTAGTACAGAATAGTTTGTCTTGCATTCTGTAAAAGGGCTGCTGTTGAAAAAGAAAAAAAAAAAAAAAAAAGAGAGGTATGTTTGCATCCAAACCATCCAAACTCACTTTCCTACCATCAATTGTCACATTTTTCACAGTAGTGATTTGTCAGAATATTGAAGAATCATGGAAAAGTTAATATCTATTTTTATCTGTGAGATAATTACCTAATCTTGCATCGATGTGGAAAAAAAAATGTTGGTGTCTCTGCTATTTCAGATTGTATCCAGTTTTAAAACTACAACATCAAGGGCAATCTGTCAGCTGGTAAAGGAATATGTTGGCCACAGGGATGGTATTTGGGATGTCAGTGTCGCGAAAACTCAGCCAGTGGTGTTGGGAACTGCATCTGCTGGTAAAGTTTTGTGTTGCATGAATATTTAGAAAATTCTGTTTAAGTCCCTAAGCTATAGCAAATACAGATCCAAAGCATACTCAAAAACTGAGCTTCACACTGAAAGAGTCCTTTTAAAGAAGTTCTGTAGCTGAAAAATTCTTAAAATTGGAATTTCCTTTCCCTTAGAAGGTTCAAGCATGCTTGTTGGTCTTCCTCAAGTGTGTGCCAGTCACTCCCATGCAGGTCACACTCTCCCTAGTCAGCTCTGGCATGTTGGGTGGGGTGGGTGGGTGGGATGGGGAGCTGCTTGCTTGAGGAGGCCTGTGGCACAGAATTCCATATGGCTGGATACAGAGATCCCTGCAGGTTTTCTGTCCTAGCATTGTTTAGTCTTTGTTTTATAGAAGCTGTACATGTGGTCATTTAGTTGGCATATTCTTGTATTCTTGCATTCTGTCTTTTGCCTCAGGACACTGGGGCAGCTAAAAATCTTAATTTTCATTCCTATTTAGTTTATTAGATTTATTCCTTCCACTTGAGGGGGTACAAGTACTAATGAACAAGTCACTAAATCTATTATAGTCCAAAAATCAATGTAAAGACTTGTATAGTTTTGGAAAATTAAGAAAATAAATAATAACCAGATAGAATCAGTCAATTTGAAGTGACATTCTTTTGAAGCTGAAGGTATTGACTAGACTTTAATATTTATGGACCAGAAATCTCTGCTGCTTGAACCGAACTGTTACAACTTTTATGTGCCTGCTGAGGGGAAACATTTTGTCTTTGTGTGGGACATCATGTCTTGGTCCTGATTTAACCTGGAAGCCTCCTGGAAATTCTCCAATTCAGCTTTAAGGTTCTACCCACTTAAATACTGAAATTAATTATTTATTTTTGGGTGTGGCAGGATAAAGGAGTGGCATTTGGAGTGATTTCCTTTTTAAATTAATTTTTTTAGTGCTCTGCAGTGACCTGTGTGCATTTGGGATTTCCATGCAGGAAGTAAATAGATTGTGCATAGAATTCCTGTTTGTAGTGGCTGCCTTTTTCACCATGGAGTGCTTTCTCTTTTTTTTTTTTTTTTCCCTGAGTCTCATGATACACAGCTGGAGCATTATACAGAATTTGCCTTTCAATTTGCCCTGCTGCAAATTAATCTGATTAGGACAGCACCTTTACTTTTTGGGGGAGTTGTGTACCATGATAAGAAAATATTTTGTATATGAAGTGGTAGTCAAGAGTTCTACATTTAAAATCTATTTCATATGGTATGTGCTACAGTGGAAGTTAACTTGTTTGTTGAAAGGGTAAAAATGAAAAACATGTTTTTAACTATTTACAGCTGCTTTTTAATCTTTGTAGATCACACTGCATTGCTGTGGAGCATAGAAACAGGGAAGTGCCTTGTCAAGTATGTAGGGCATGTTGGCTCAGGTAAGATAAGGGCATGTTGTGAAAACTGGGAACAGAGCTTGGGAGGGGGAAATGTGTTTTGGCCAGCTACAGAAATGTTTATTGTGGTTTCACTTGCAGCTTTGCCAACATCATTAACAAGTCAGTTGTGAAGTTCCACTAATTTTCATACAGAGAACGTTTTGTAATATGATTCTTTATTGGAGAGGCACATTAAGAGAGTTCTGCAAATGCTAAATGAATAAACAAGTCCATATAAAGAAATTTACAGGCACAGTTACGACACTCAGAAGGGAAATGTCATAAGTCATTGTGGTCTTGTGCATGTGGAGAACAAAAGGAGCTTATATAATCAGAAATTAGCTGTCTTGCAGGATCTCTGTTATATTTGGGTTAGAACTACACATGCTAGGTGAATATCATTTTGTGCTTCTTTTTTTAAGATGCCATTTGCTGCATAATGCAAAGATCACGTTTTTAAGACAGTTAATTAAATATAGGTATTTTTCTTTCTTTATACCAGTATGAATATTGTGCAAAGTGTTTTTTAAACCCCTCTTTGGGTGGGGAGGTGCAGTGCAGTGAAGTGTCTTTGATATTAATTTTTGGTGTCCAATTTGACAGGAACTTGATTAACACCCTTCTGCCTCTTAATGAGTTAGAATACAGGATTTTATAGACCAAAACTGGAGAGGTTTTCCATAGCTTTAATTTGCTGTTGTGACCTGAGCACTTGAGTGATCATACCCTGGGAAAGTAAGGAGCCCAGTTATTGACCAGGATTGTTTGGTTAAATAACTCAGCACATCACACGAACTTCATGGCAAGGGTAGAAATAGAATTAAATTCTCTAGAACTGCTTCAGCTGTGAGTTGTACTTTTGCTTCCTGCTACATGACTTGTAGCTCCTACAGCACAAAGATAAATGCATAGGAACAACTGGTAACATTTTAATGCATTGAGATTGAGATATCTCAGGTTGTTTGCTGCACGGACCTCTAAGTTCTATAAAGTCGTGTTTGAAAACTTCACTCACTTGAACTTTCATGCTGGTAGTTTTCTTTAAAAATTGATGTTTGGATAACTATGAAAATAAGAAGTTCTAACCTGCATTTAAACAATTGTGTTTAAACAACTGTGTTTGAACAACAATGAAAGATAAATTGTATTGTATGTACATTTTATATAACTATATACACCTATAAATTATAATAGAAAGAATATATTTTTTATGTAATAAAACCTTTTTTGTTTGACAGTTGATTTGAAGTGGTGCAAAGGTGTTGGGTGCCAGCAGCTGGTGCACCATAAAGTTGGTTCAGTTTAAGGAGTATTTTTTAGACTCATTACACCATGCTCTCCCAACAACATATGCATATATTTTACTTGTATAATGGATGGAAATGAGTTCTAAGTTCTGTTTTGAATGAATCCTCTGAAATGAAATAAAGAGCTTTGTTAGTTGATAGAATTCTTGCAGGACATCCTGTTTTGATTACATATGGTTGCAGGATTGAAATCTGATTTGTGTTACTTGCATCAGGTTTTCAGGAATTTGTTCTTGCAATGCTGAGAAATAAGCAGGATGTTGATGGTAACATACAGGAAGTTTTCATTGAGTTAGAAATAATTATGAATACTTAAATTCTCTTTATGGAAATCCAGGGTGTTATCCCCTGTCAGTTTACATATGATTTGAATGTGGTTTGTCTGTCCTCTCTAACATGAACCACATGTACTAGATTCAGGAAATAGCTTGCTAGAAAAATGTGTTGTATGTAGCTGCTTTCAATTGTTTCAATTGTAGCTGCTTCCCTTGATACTACACTTTCATATCACCTTAAAGATGACTACCAAAAATTGCTGAAAACTTAAGACTACTTGATTTTTCAATGCTTTTGATGATAAAATATTGTGAAACAATTCTTATAGTATACTAACTTAAAACTTTGCTTTGTTTCATGCAGTAAACTCCATAAAGTTTCATCCCACTGAGCAAGTGGCTCTTACAGGTATGTAAAGTTTTTTCATATGTTAAGTATGTTAATATTGATGGAAAATAAGTGTAATTTGCTAGTTTGTTCTAGTTTTAACCTCTGTCCCTATTGCTTGTCAGCATCCTTGTTGATTGAATTATTTTTACATTTGAAGGCATAACAAATCAGAGCTAGATCTTGCCATCTGTGTTTTTCATGTCATGTTGTCATTTGTGCTTGTCTGCTCCAAACCAGACACTTAGAATCATACATCAGGTGAATGTTCTGGAATTGATCCCAGAGTACTCAAAGAACTAGTGGGTGTTATGGCAGGATATCTCCTGATTACCTACCAATGTTCTTGGGAGTCTGGAGAGGTCTCTTCTGACAAGTATTACTCCAATATTGCAAAAAGGATGTGAGGAAAGACCAGTGGAACTACAGACCTGTTAATCCAATCTCAGTTCCTGAAAAAATTATGGAGATTTTACTGGGTACTGCTGAGAGGCATTTAAAGAATAATGCAGTCATCAGGCACTGTCAGCATGGGTTCACAAAAGGAAGGTTCTGTTTAATTAATTTGACATCCTTCTAGGATAAAGTCACCTTCCATGTGGGTGAAGATGTGGTGGATTAAGTTTTTCTGGTTTTTAGTAAGGGTTTTGGTGCTGTCCTTCTGCCTTGTTCTGGACAAGTTGCCCAGCTGTGGGATGAGCTGGTTCATGGTGTGCTGTGTGGCCAGCTGGCTGAAGAAAGAGCTCAGAGGGTTGCAGTAAATGGGGCTGTGTCTGCCTGGCAAATGATGACCAGTGCTGTTCCTCAGGAATCAATGCTAGGGCCAGTCCTGTTCTATAGATTTATCAATAGATTTATCAGTGACTTGAATGCAGGAGTTGAATGCATCATTACCAAGTTTGTTGGTGATACCAAACTGGGAGGTGCTGCTGATTCTCATGAGGGACAGGAGGCCTTTCAGAGAGATCCAAATAAGTGAGAGTACTGGGTGCTATCCCATTAATGGGATGAAATTTAACAAGTTTCAATGCCGGATGCTGCAGCTAAAACAGAGTAATGTTGAGCACAAGTATAAATTGGGAGAGGAGTGGCTGGAGAGCAGTTCTAATCCTGCAGGATTAGAACATGTTTGTTCTGACCATAGCAAGGGCAATCTTGAGTTTGTCCTTACTTAATAACGAATAAGTCTATTTTAAAACAGATGGAGTTAAAATCACATGGTGCCTTCTGAGCTGTAAGCTGCCACTAGTTAAGCTGGGTTCTTTAAAGCAGAAGAGGAATAGCTTCACACTTGCTATTTTGGATTTCTCATTAAAACCATGATGAAAAAGCATTTAATGGAAGAAATCACTGAATAAAGAACCCCAGGATTTTGAGCAACAGTAAATGAATATCTGGTGATGTATTAAATGCCTTCTTCAAATGCTACATACTGAGCAGGGGTGAGACTCACATTCTGATGTGTAATACTCAAGTGCATGTTTCACTGTAGGAGTGATTAATTTGGTAGCTGCTTATATCTTGCATAATGACTTATGTTTTAGATGTTGAGACTTGCTTACCATAAAGTCATACTGGTTTCTGTTACAAAAAGGTACAACTTAGACAGTATTGCTAAATGTAATATTAAAGCCTGTTTTTATTGCCCATGGAAATATTCTTACTTATTCTCTTTCTTTTTTTTTTTTGCTTCTCTTCCTGTGTACAGCATCTGGAGACCAGACAGCTCACATCTGGAGATACATAGTACAGTTGCCTACACCTCAGCCAACTGCAGACTCCAATGTAAGCAATCAGCTTGCTGCCACTGAACTAATTGCCAGCAATTTCATCAGATACAGGTTTTATCATAAGACTGAATGTTAAATTTACACATAATTAAAAAACTACACGATTTCAGGAGTGCCAAAGGTGGGATTTTGAGGTTTTAGTTTATCAGCTGCATTTCAGCTTTTCTTTGAAAATAGACTCCCTCATGATTTCAAAAGCATTTGGTGCAGAATAGAATTTACAGCTTCAAGTAGACAAATTGACGTTTTGTTCAAGGTAGTAAATGTGTAAATGAACTGCAAATGAACAGTCAAATAACTTCTTTTTTGTAATAATGAAGTTCTTTTTAAACTGGTTAAATTTTTGTAGCATAACTTAATGAGAAACCTGTATTAGCTATAGTTGCTGTGGATTGAAAACTGATGGTAGACTTCTAATTTTGGCATTTATTTGAGTCTTCATTGATTTCTAATCAGTCCTTGCCAGCGCACATCTCACTGTCTGATTTTGTTGTCCCCAGGGCTTTATTTAGTCAGTATTTAATTTAAAGTGTAAAACTGTTAAATCCTTATTTTACTTAAAAGCACCCTTACTAAATTGTGAAGAAAACATAGTTTATAGCATGAGCTTCTCAGTAGGCTAAGTAGGGGCAAGAGTTGACTGTGTAAAAAGGGACAGATTTCTGAATGGAAAACGTTCGATTCTGTTTATTTGATTTGGCATTTCCATTCTCAAAGAAAACACAAATGTTATCTTTTCCACCCCCAAATAACATAAAAGAAAGATGTTTTTGTCTTGTGTAAGTGTAAAAGGAGTTCAGAGAATGATGTTTAGTGATGAGCAAAAGAATTTATTTTGTGTCCTGTTTACATCAGCACTGCATGATGACTGTGTATTGACCAACAGACAAATATTGCTGTAATGATTTGATTTTTGATGAATAAAAATATGTCTGTAAATTATTGTCTTCCCAAAGATTAACATAATCAGTGTCTTGTTAGATGCTTCCTACCTCTAAAAATTGAAAGGAGAAAAGTCCCTTGGAATTGTGCTGCAATGAAACTCTAGGGTAATACACTTACCAGATAGTAAAGGGGACTGGTACTCAGAGCTAAAGAATTTGGAGGAGATTTTAAAATTAAGTAGAAACATAGAATTATTTAGATTGGAAAAAATCTCTTAAGATCATCAAGTCCATCTGTTAATCCAGCACTGTCACAAGCCCTCCACTACACCATGTCCTTAAGGGTGATATCTACAAATTATTTAAATACGTGCAGGGATGTTGATTTCACCATTTCCCTGGCTTGATAACCTTTTTGGTGAAGAAATTTCTCCTAATATCCAGTCTAAACATGCCCTGGTGCAACTTGAGGACACTTCCTCTTGTGTTATCACTTGTTCCTTGGGAGGAGAGGCTGACACTCCCTGGCTGCACTGTCCTTTCAGGGAGTTGTAGAGAGCAATGAGGTCTCACCTGAGCCTTCTTTTCTCCAGGCTGAGCAACTCCAGTTCCCTCAGCTGCACATCAGCAAGTTGTTAAAAGGAGTTATGAAAACTGCATTTAACTTACTGGTTATATTCCTTCAACTAAGTTTGTGATAGTGAGTACTGGAATAGGCAGTGTGCAGCAGAATTAATTTTCACACATTCACATTAAGGGGATTGGGAAGCATTTACACTGCAAAATGTAACTTAGAGACATTCCTTCCCTTTTATTCTACACCTTTTTTCCCCTTGCATTTTACAGCAAGTGTCTGGAGAAGATGAAGTTGAAATCTCAGATAAAGATGAACCTGATGGAGATGGAGATGGTTCCAGTGATTGCCCCACTGTCAGAGCCCCACTGACCTCACTGAAAAGCCACCAAGGAGTGGTCATAGCAGCTGACTGGCTTGTTGGGGGGAAGCAAGCTGTGACAGCATCGTGGGACAGGACAGCAAATCTGTATGATGTAGAGACTTCTGAACTTGTCCATTCTCTTACAGGTATTTGTTCACTTGCAAAAAAAAAATAAATTAAATTGGTGGTTTGTTTTTATATGAGGGATTATTCCTAGATACTAAAACACTGAGAAAAGAAAGTTGTTTCTCTGGAGCAGGATGTGTGTACCATCTGCTCAGTGTTGTAATAGTTTTTGAAATTGCAAATTTGTAATTGAAATTGTAAATCCTCTGAGCATGAATTTGTTTTCTTTTAAGCTTATGATTTAACCTGTGAAAAAACAGTTGTTCAAATTGAATGTACCCAAATTTTAGCTCTTGCAAAAGGCTTTTATTGTGTTCATGGTGTGCTAAGCAGCAGTAACCTACACTACTGGATGTGAAATAAGTAGTGTGGGTTTTGCCTTCAAATACATTTCCAAACTTTTAGAGCAGTAACAGGATTAAAGTTCAGAATGACCATTACTCCTTTCTGTTTGGGAAAAAGAGAAAAAATCATCAGCATGTCATTCCAAGCGTATGTGGAAGTGAAAAGTGTTATTTTCATGACCTGACACGTTGTGATGTGTGGCTGCAGGGCACGACCAGGAGCTCACGCATTGCTGCACGCATCCCACGCAGCGCCTCGTGGTCACATCGTCCCGCGACACCACCTTCCGCCTGTGGGACTTCAGAGATCCTTCTATCCATTCTGTGAATGTCTTTCAGGGCCACACTGAGTAAGTGACAGCTCCTTCACAGGTTTTCCTAAAGTTTGAAAAGTTGCAAATCTGCCCACAACTGTTCCTGTGTGCTTTTTGAGGTGCTGAGTTCATTCCTGTTTTGTGAGACTGATTTTCACAAAAAGCCCCAGTTGTCCTTCAAATGTAGCACAGCAGTACATAATTTCCAAAACAGCAGCCAGGGCTCTTGGTGTGCTATTGCTCATATGGTAAGTCTTGATAAAAATTGTTACAATTAAAGGTGATTTTAGGGTATGAGGTTCTTTTTGGCATTGGTTATGCTTGCAGTTTGGGGTTATTGCTGTAATGCAGTGGATCTGGCAGATTGCCTCTGCTTGTCTTGATACTGACTGTGAAGTAAAGGTTACTCCTTTGAAACCAGTGCATACAAAAGGATTAATTTTTACTCTTAAAAGCTTCTAATTTTTGCATAAAATAAGAAATAAAAGTACAGGCACTGATTGCCATGTTCTGTCAAAACAGTGATTCTGATGTAACAATTTTAGTTACCGGTTTGGGCTTAATGTTGTTACACTGACTACTGTTTAATATGGATAAATGTAGTACTGAGAATCTGTGTTCTGGTGTTCACTTAACTTTCTGGTTTTGGAGCTCTGATACATGGAAAATGCAGGTGTAACTTGGAAATACTTTACCCAAGGAAGCAAATCTTTTCTTGACTTGTGAATGTGTGAGCTTGACTGTTTCAGAAAAAAATTCACCTCCTTTCTTCAGAATAAAATAGGATTTTTAGTCCTAGCTCAAAATACAAACCCCAACTATTTATTCACATTTTTTTGTTAATTGTGTAATTTACATTATGATTGAGTTGCAGTACCCTCTATTTAATTTTCTCATAGCCTACATATAACCAAAAACCTCTTTAACCCCATCTGCCCTGGACTCCTGAGCTTGATAAATTACTTGGTGCTTCACAATCATCCTGTATAAGTGGCCATCTTCTCCTGATCAAGCAGTAACCTTGATTTTGTGGCCTACATCCTAGAATTGTTTCATCTCATCACTTTTGTATTCTTCTATCACTTTTCCTAGAATGTTGTATAAAGTTGTAAGGTTTTGTATCCATTGGTGCTTGCATTTTCCCCCAAGCTGATTAACTGCTTTGTCTCAGGATGTTTTTTCCAGAGAAATGACCAAGACTGACACTTGTGTTTTCCCATATATTTGCTGAGACCAAATGATGTTGACCTTGGGTGTTGGTACATACTATAAAAACTGTTAGCTGGTGTTTTGGCTTCTATTGCTGAGACCTATAAACTAGCACAAAGTTCATTTTTTAGGAATGGATTAGATCTTGTGCAACCTCTTCAGTCACTCTTACTCTAGCTTTTAATCATCTTTATATTTGTGTTTGTCTGCTGTATCAGCTGTCTCTGTTTTGTACTTTGAATGTATGAGTTTTAGTATTGACATAGGCTTTTTCACCAAATACACCCTAAATTTGACAGTCTCAAAAGTGATTTTACTTTTCAGTGGCCAGGCCTGTTGAGGCTTTCATTTGTGGAAGGGGTAATTCTGTTACAGAAGGTGTTTCACTGGTGAATGCAGACTGAGCAGAGATGGGGGGGGTTTGATATTTTTACAGTTGAGACATACTTTAAGGAATTTTATTTTTGTTCTTTTATTGTACCACCTGCTGGCAAAATATTTTTAAATTACCCTCTAATCAACACTGCAACAATCTCTTGACATTAAGCAGCATAGAAGAAACTTTTTTTTTTCCTTTTCTGAATGTCTGTTTGAATAACTTGCCAAGTATTTAGTATTTTGCTAGGCCCTTGGCATCACTTCTGTAAATTGGATGTTACAGTCGTTAACACTGATGATTTAAAGTCCTCAACCATAAGTTTTAACACCCTCTGGCTGAATAGTATCTCACAGAGCAGCTATTTTTTCACCAGATCAACTCCTAATGCGCTGTGCCAATATAACGAGATGCCAAACATCTCAATCCCGAGGCCGGCATTCCGTGTTTGTTGTGTCATACGCCCAAAGTCTCGTCCCGGCCATCCCTTCCTCCCGGCGCGCATCCGCGCTGCCGCCGCTCACCGGCAGGTGGCAGCACCGGCCCGAGGCAGCGCCTTTAATTGGCCTTAATGAGGACACTGGGGTGCGGCTCGGTGTCGTGTAAAACTAAAACTGACGCTGATGTGCTGAGAGAATAAAGAATCCTGTTACAAGCAGAGTGTAGAAAGCTTTTATAGAGTTAATTGATGTCAAAAAATGAAGAGTTGCAGTGTGTTGTCCTGTATGTCAAAGTGATGATATGTCATCATCTGTGAGAGATTATTTATATCTTAAGTGGACTGAGAAATCACCTTTCATTGTAGTGTCTGAACATAGCTTTATTATAAGCAGAATGTTTCTTATCATTTACTACTAAGGCAATTTAAGAAAATAAATTATCTTCCAGTAAGGGCAGAAGGAATCATTGAGATCAACCTGTCTGTCTTGAGCTTGCATTGATAACTGTTTTGCATTAAGAGGTAGGTTTATAATTGCCAACTGTATGTTAGGTTGCTCCAATAGTAAAGATTTCAACTTACCTCTTGGCAAATTCTGTAAGTTGCTTGTTTAACTTCCGTGGTAAACAAGCAACTTACAGAATTTGTGCCTCCCTAGTCGCCGTAGCTTCAGATTCATCTTATGGTTTTTTAACTTCAAGATCTTTGTTTCTTATGTTAATTATGGAAATTTCCTGTATTTTCTTCTTGTATTTTCTGTTCTTATTTACAAGTCACCTAATTTGCCTCAAAGTGTGTTTTCAAGTATATTTTGACATTTATAGACTAAGTATAGTACATTGATAATACTTTTGCCCTTCGAGTCTGCATTCAGCTGGGGTCTTTTTCAAAGTTGTATCTTACCAGGGAAGTTTCCAGTTCTGTAAACATTACTTGTTTACATTTTTCATATATATATATATATATATATATATATATATATATATGTGTGTGTGTGTGTGTGTGTGTTTGTGTATGAATATGACTGTTTCAGTTCAATAAATGACTTATTTGCCTGTGCCCTACTCACACAGCAGTAAAAGTACCTTGTCACTTACTGCTTTAGATCTGCCGTGCCCCCAGCTCATCTCACTTAATCTCTGATGAAAAAAATATGAAATAGTGTGGAAATAAGACTGATGTTTGCTTAAATATAAATATTTGTTATTGTCTGGTTCTGTATGTGCACCATTAGGAATTAGTCTTGCTAGTGCTGTGAATCCCTGGTCACATCCCCACATGAAGAGTTTAACAGAGCCCTGGGAAAAGATTACATTTATGTTATTTTCCAGGCACTAACTTGTGGCCTTTAACTAAATTGATCTCCTGAGTTAAAGCCTCCAAAAATCATACTGGTGGCTCATATTCCAATATCTTTTTTCCAGCAGATATTGCTTTCAAATACGTGATTGATAGTAACAGCTGTTCTCCTATTGAGAAATGATTCATTTAAGAGGTTATTGATTAGAGCTCTTTAAACTGAACTAAGGTTTTGTTCTGTGGAGTAAAATGGTTCTGGCATCTCCATGGCAGTTTTCATTCCACTTCACTTGTGCCTTCCTTTGCTGACACCTGCACAGCCCATCTTGTCCCAGCTGTGAAGGCCTTGCTTTTCCCAGCACAGTGGTCTAGTTGAGTAACTCTGGTGTTGACATGCTCTTGAATATCTGCTTGATGAGTTTTTCTGTCCCTTTAAGCACCCTGCATGTGCTGGGGTGTGTCTTGATGTGTGGAGCCTTCTAAAATGTTAATGCTGGAAATGTTTGCCATTTGTAGCTTAAAAAAAATCTTAGTCTATACAGGTCTAGCCAGTACTTTATAGATTTTATACATTTGTTCTGACAGTTTAGTAACACAGGAAATAAATTAATCCCCTATGGGCAACAGAATGTTTATGAGCTAGTGGATTCACATACTGTGTTTAAACTACAGCTTTTGCTATACATTTGAAGCATACTGATGCTTATATGCAGCTGAAAAATTACTTGGTAAATAATAAAGGGTTTTGTTTTCTTTAATGACTGTCAGAGGTACACAGTGGTTGGGGACATTGCTCTTGAAATGCTTGAAAAGAACATGCAGGGCTTCCAAGTCTGTACTTGCAAATACCATCCTTCAAGGAATAAAGTGGTATCTTCAGAAGCAGCTTCGGGTTGCTACTCTTGAGTGAATATCCGTTGGTAATGCTTTTTGATTGTTCAGTAGTTATGCACCACTTTGCCATGGCAATTGAATGCATTTTAGGCTTTAAAAACCGCCATAAATTGGAGTGGGTATTTTGTCCTAGCCCAAAAAAAAAAAAAAAAAGAAAAAGTTTGTTTACTACTTTTCAAACTTACTAAATTGGCTAAATTGGGCCAGTGCATGAAGCATGAGTGTGTGTTAGCTGTGGAATCTGTATGAGTGTTACTTTCTGGGCAAACTCAGGAAAAAAATTGCTGATCGTGGATCTTATGTGATTTCTTACAAAGAGCTTATAGCTCTTTTGGGCTGCAGCATATTCCATCTCCTCTCACTCTGCTTGTATGGCTCTAAGAGACCAGAAGGGAAAGTTCCTGTTCATTTGCTGCCTGTATGTCTCTGAATGTGGCAGCTGAATGGTGAGTTGTGCTTCATCCTGAGAACTTGGAAATTAGAGAATTGCAAATATGTCTTGTTTCAACTTTATGTTTTCCAACTCCTATGCTTGCTGAAGAATCTGCATTAAAAAATACAAAAATTACTAAGCAGCTGCTGATTAGGATGCTGGGCTGAATTCTGACATTTAGTGAATTGAGAGTTAATGTCAAAATGGCATTCTGTTTCAGGAGAACAGTAATTGCTTTAGTTTTTGTGGGCACTTGGGTTTGCCAAGGTCATTTGGCTTTCTCAGATTCTTGGGCCTGCAAAATTTAATTCTCATTTGTGTCTGTTTTGTATATATTGTTCTTGAAAGAGCAAGTCATGGCAGGGGGAGAAGTGCCTCTTCTCCAGGCAGTGATGGCATTGGACATCCCTGTTGGAAGCAGTCTTATTCTAGATATGCCCTATATTACAAGGGTACTGCTAGGTATTCTTGTTCAAGCACACTTTCTTGGTGAAGTTAAAGCATGTGTAGTTGTAGTCCTAAAAATGCACACTTTGCACCTTTGACTAAATTGGGCTTTCAGTTAAAACCTTTTGTGCCAAACAAAGTGTAACCAGTTGGATGCTATCAGTGGTGTTTGATGAGTCTAACACATCTGTTCTTTTCAAGATAGTCCTGTTCTTGCTTCAGTTATTAATGACTTTAGTGATGCTTTGTCTACCATTTTTCTGCTGTTTCTCATCAAAGAATGCCTTAGGCATTCCCCGTGTGTGGATATCTCAATCTAGCTTATCTAAGAAATGCAAAATTTTTGTGATGAAACATTGTTTTCTTCCCAAGCCTCACTGATTACCTAGATGGTTCTGATATTGCTATTAATATTCCTACTTTGTTTTGTGTGCTGAGGGACATTTTCCTCTTGCATTTCATTGAAAAAAGGCTCCAAACCTGCATTTCACACACTGTTCTGATCCTACATTTGCATGTTGAATATTCTTTAAATGAAGATTATGGCCTGGGCTCAAAGCTCTAGGGTTAGCTTTTTTGAAATGCTTCTGTTGCTTCTGGACATTTTTACAAAACCTTTTGGTTTACTTTTACTACATAGATGTAACAGACCATGATGAGAATTCAGTGGTTTTCTTAGACTTGTTAGCAGCCTTAATACTGCTAGCTCAGGGATCCAGCTTTGAATGTGCCTCACTTCCCTTGCTGAGGGCTTCTTCATAGGTCTATTTCAGGACAGACTAGGGCCAGCATGTTTTACATGCCTTCAGCCCATCCAAGCCACCACTTCTTGTTCCCTTGCTCAACTTGAATTCCCAGTTTTCTCTTGTAACATTCCCCCAACGTGCTACTGGCATGGAGTTATCAAAGTGCCACTCTCTACAGCTCCCTGAAAGGAGGTTGTAGCCAGGTCGGTCTGTTCTCCCAGGCAGCCAGTGGCAGGACAAGAGGAAATGGTCTCAAGCTGCTAGGCGAGGTTTAGGTTGGACATTAGGAGGAATTTCTTCACAGAAAGGGTGATTAGACATTGGAATGGGCTGCCCAGGGAGGTGGTGAAGTCATGGTCCCTGGAGGTGTTTAAGGAAAGACTGGATGTGGCACTCAGTGCCATGGTCTGGTTGACACAGTGGCCTTCGATCACAGGGTGGACTCAATGATCTCTGAGGTCTTTTCCAACCTAAATGGTTCTGTGCTTCTGTAATTCCTTCATGGTTTGCTCTTATAATTTCTTAAGTTGCAGAAAAAAGCTCTGCTGATATTTGGAGATAAATCCACAGACAGCCTTTGGGAATGATGTGTGTAGCTCTTGCTGGAATTGAGTATTTTTAGCATATCTGAAACCTGAATGCACTCAAATGTGAGTGGGTTCCTTACCTGGGCCTCCTGTGGCCAGTGCCATCTCCTGTTGAGATGGGCAGTGGGGTTGTCCACATCTGGAGGGGTTTTAAACACAGTTCCTGGCTTCCCCTCAGGCTGCGGACTGCTTTATGTGAGGATATGCTTTGTTCCCCTAAAACAAAGGAAACTTGTGCAGAAAATGTGTTACCAAATTGAGCTTCCTTTAGGCTTTGTTTCTCAGTTTTACTAATAAAAAATAGAGGCATATTTGAGCCTTCAAATTTTGCTGGTTCCATACAACTGTAATTGTGTGTATTCAAGTTACCTTGAATAAATTCATTCTGAAAGCTCTGGTTTAGTCCATTTTCATCCCACACATGGATTTATACATGTAGATGCCTGTTTAAGTCTGTGAAAATGTGTTGCGTCCCAGTTTGATGGTAAATCCCAGTTTAAGTTGCAAATCAAAATGGAAAGAGCAGCGTTAACTTCTTTTTTGGTGCATTGCCAGCGAGAGTTCTGCATCAGCATTTCATGGTCTAACATTTTCCACGTTTTTTCTTTCCCCCCTTCCCCTATGTGTGAAATTTCAGCAGATTGTTATGCAAAGCAGTTTTGTGTCTCAGTGTGACTGGGAGACAGCTGTTGGGCCTAATGAGGAGTGCGAGCAGCGCAGCATTTCTGGTGATTGAGACCCACGCGGGGAGCAGGATGGTGCAGGCCAGGCACTGGTGTGTGCTGAGGAAGTGCCGTGCTGTCAGCTGGAAGTACACGCTCGGCTGCTCCCTGTGACAAGATAAATGAGTTTTGCTGGGGTTTGGCGGAGGCTGAAGCTTTTTTGGAGAATAGTTGTAGCACACCAAACTCCCTGTGGGACCCACAGTTTGAAGTGTCATCAGACTGCTTCCTCTTTGCTTGTTTCTTTCTTTTTTTTTCTTTAATGTCCTACAATACCTGTCATCTTTTTGAGTTATTAAAAATCTAATGTCTTCTAGCATTCAATTAACATGGGGGCTGATGATCTTTTGTTGACACTTTTTATTAATTTAGCCAAGGGAATGTTAACCAGAGTTTTATCTGGGTGAGAACAAACTGAAGATTAATATAAACAAAAATTAAATCTAGCCACATGAAATCAGAGGGAAAAGGCTTTTAATTTTTGTGATGTGGATGGGGTTATGGAAGCAATACTTTTGAAAGGTTGTTTGTTTATTGGCTGATTCTGTTAACTTCCTCCCACAGGCATTGTGTCCTTTTCTTCCTTCTCACCATTCCCCTTTGGTTGGGCTGAAATCCTGGTTTAGTTTATGTGTAGGAAGTGGCCTCTCTTCTTCTATTTTGTTTTAATTTAAAAAACCCAAATAAACACAAAACAAAAAAAAGTTGCTGAGATGCATATGTCATATTAAGAGATGCCCCAGTTGGAGTACCAGAGGAGACAGAATGTAATTTGTACTGCACAAGATCTGTGAGTGCAGCACTTGCTCGTGTTTTAGGTCTGTAGTGTTGAGCATGCTTTTGAATTTAGATGCATGTGATTTTTAAAAATATCAACTCATTATGTTCCACTTTAAGGTAAAAAAGAAAAAAACAAACCCAAAAACCTTTTTGTCTTTACTCTGGTGAATGAAGTGCTGATAACCCTCCCCAGAATTGTCAGGTTTGTGAGAATGATGATACTGTTTTGGCCTTTCTAGACTTAAAACTTCAAGCCTTGCAATCCTATTTTGAGAAGGAGATGTCTTTGAGAATTGAATTGAGTGTTTCCCTTAGAGGAGTCATGCTTTGTTTTTGTAAAGCATAGGGAATGTTATGCAGACATCCATATGCTGTTTGCTCTGGAACTGGGACCAAAATTCTTGGTCATAAACACTAGGTTCAGTAAGAAGTGTTTTTATATTTAGCCATTAAATTCAAAGCTCCTTATGTAAAAGATTGTTTTCATAGTCCCATGTGCTTGCAGATAGTTCATCCCAACCTGCAGGGCCTTGCAGGGCTGAGCTGAGGGTGAATGGAGGGCTAAGGCCACTAAGCACCTTTAAAGTTGTCACTGAAAAGAGATCAGCAGCTTTCCCTTTGCATTTGTATCTCTTGCCCTATTTCCAGAGAGCTACAGAAGAATTTAAATGGATTTTTATTTTATAAACTTTTGCTTGGTGTACGCAGTAATATCTGAACAGTTAAGCTGAAAGAGTAAGTTAAGCTGGAAAGGATTTTGTTATCTATTGAGAGTCTTTGGAGGAGCAGGAAGGATTGAGCTAACCTGGGGTTGGCATTCTGTTTTCCTGGCAATAGTTTTGAATGTTTTCATTTAAAAATGATAAATCTAAGGATTAGAGAACCTCATGTGGTCAAAGAAACTTAACCATGTTTGAAAGTGATAAATGATAAAGCAAAACCAATATGAGATCAAAGAAGCTGGAAAGCTCTTTAAAGTTTTGAAAAAAAAACACCCAAAAGTGGAGGGTTATTTTAAGACAGTTTCCCAATGTATTCCAACTGTAATTGGAATAAAATGTATGATGGGGAAAGAGATCAGATTTGTTTGTTGGCAGCAGAATACTAAAGCACAGTATATTCATTTTCCTGGAGATTTTCTATTACTTGAATTCTTTATGCTGTTGTGTGCTAGGAAGTCTCCCCATGTGTGTGGAAATTATGGAGATTGAATAGAAAATTTTAAACTTGTAAACTTTGCTTCAAATGTATTGCAGCAGTAGAGAGATTAGTAAAGGCCTGAATTTTTTTTTTATGAGCTTCTTTGTGTAAAGAACCAGTGAGAAGTGCAGATGTTGGTAAATTTAAAGGAGTTTGAGCTGGTAGGAGATAAGTTTGGTGGTAAGAACATGCCAGCTGTATTGTGCAGCAGCTTGACTGCAAGAGTGAGTTTTTTCCCCAAATAAGATGGTGCCTGATGAAAGAGACTCGGCAGTTGTGGCCTTCATGTATGTTTTGACTTTTTGTTCATAAAGTCTAGAAGATTATTCGAAGACCTCTTGGTTCTTTCTGTAATCATCTCCCTGGTGGCTTAGCTGCACTCTAATAATGTGTTAGGAAACTTGGTATCATGAAAAAAGTGGGCCTTCATCCTAATTAAAACTTAATTTGGTGTCAATTTAAATTAAGAGGCTTGCATAAACTGGTCCATTGTGACCTGGCTTGTGCTAATCTTAATCAGCAGCTTGGATAGGACATGAATTCAAATTTCTGCAGAACAACTAAAGTGACAGTAACAACTGACAACTTAAATTAAAATTACTAAGTTCTAAGAAATTGATGTGCATGACCCAAGTTACAAGATAGGTCATTAAATCAAATCTGTAGAAACAGAATTGAGAAGCCTTCCCTAAAAATGCTTTGTTAGTACATTATGTGGGCAGAAAATAACTGGCTTTGAGTTGGGAATTCACACAATTACAATGAAAATTGTAGTACAAAAGCTTTTAATTGGTTAATATGAAATAAAGGTAAAGTATTTAAAAATAATCATAGAATCATGAAAATTGCTTGAACCCAGTATATTGATGACATACTGTTATCTGAGGCTGTAAAATACAAAGATAATATAATTCTAAAATACAATTCTTTATAAAATAGCTTCTGGAAGTAATATGTTGGACTTCAATTGCTAGAAATATTCTCATGGGTCTTTCTCTGACTGCCCTTGTGCATTTCTAGGCATGCTAGGTAAAATTTGAAGAACTGTATGCTTGTCCTTCTTACTGCTAATTGCCATTTTTTATCTGACTCTCAGACTTCAGCTGCTTGTGAAACAGGACTAGAAATCACAATTAGAGATTGTTAATTGCTGTAGCTATTGGTTGTGGAGCTACACTGGGGACTTTGTGTGTGGATTACAGCATGTTCAAGTGTTGTGTACAGAACAGCTTTAGCTACATCTCGGGTGTTTGGGGCCTCCTCAATATCTGTGCAGTGAATGAAAATGTCTGGGATAATTCTACAGAAATCTTTGGGTGGAAAGAAAAGCTTGGTTACTGTTCTAAAATGACTTAAGAAGATTTGTACTCTATGCTAGTAATTCTATTGGGGTTGTGTGATAAACCTGCAGAACTTCAAAAGTGAATTCAGGCCCAAGACTGGGCCTCTTTAGCTCATGTCAGAATGAGTGGAATATGAAAGATGCCTCCAGAGTGAGTCTCTACTGTTGGGCTCCTTCTCTTAGCACTTGGGCCACTCAAGCCCTGTTCACCTTAATTCTAGTAAGAATATTTTTTACTTTAAAACTAATTGCTTGGAATTTTAAAATTTCAGATTACTCTGCTTAAAAAAAAAAAAAAATGCAAACTACATGTGCTAAAGGAAGCACGGGAGCAGAAAGCGAAACTTTAAATCAGATGCTAGTTTAATAAATAGTTTAGAGTTTGACATCTTTGTCTTTGCTCTTGGTTGTTTAGCACTGTGACATCTGCAGTTTTCACTGTGGGAGACAACGTTGTTTCTGGTAGTGATGACCGTACAGTAAAAGTTTGGGATTTGAAAAACATGAGGAGTCCCATTGCAACCATCCGCACAGATTCTGCAATCAACAGGTGAGCAGATCTCTGGGTTACTGCTTTGCTTAATTCGTGCTTTCTTAATTCATTCTTAATTTCTTTCACATGTGGGAGTGGTTTAAAGCTGTGCCACAGAGGTTTAGATGGACATTTCTTTCCTGAGAGGGTGGTCAAACAGGTTTCCTGGAGAGGTGGTTGATACACAAAGCCTTCCAGTATTTATGAATTATTTGGCCAATACCCTTAATAACCTGCTTTAAGCTTTGGTCAGGCCTGAATTGGTGAGGTAGTTGGACTGGATGATTGTTGCAGGTACCTCTCAACTGAAATAGTCTATTCTATTAATTCACTGAATATACATCTATTTTTTGTCCCTGAAATTAAACTTGAGATTTATAAGAATTTGAAAAAGGTCTGAAATGGTTCTCTAAAGTACAGGTGTGATCAACATTAAGTTTTAGTAAGTACATTGCTTTTAAGAAATTTTCTATAAGAAAATGTGGATGTTAAGGCTATTTGAGGATCTAGTACAATAGAAAATTGTTGGGAAGATAAAAGTCTGACAAGAAAGTCTCATAGCTATGTATGCTTGGCAGAAAGATTTTTAAATGTAGTGTGATGAAGGAATAGAGATGGAAGCAAGTTTTGATATAGAAGAAAAGAATTGCTGAGCCAGTATTACTGGATAACCAAGAAGGCAAAGGGTGTGTTAGTTAGAAGGGGTTTTATGACTTAGAGCAAAGGATAAACCTACCTCAAACAAGGTGTTTTTACCAAGCAGAAAGATAGCACAGGCAAACAAGTCAGCAAAGTTGCAAGCAGGAAAAAAGTCTCAGAATTTTCCACTGCAAGAAAACTGAAAAACAACTTCTAGCTTAAACTGTAATGTACTAACTTTTAGTGATTGGAGAATAGTAACATGAATATGGTAATTATAGTAGTGATGAGAGGCTATAGATAAAAGTTAAGGAATAGATTGGTTCTGCTGTATTAAGATGCTCAGCAAAGAAAAGTATATAATGCAATGTAACCAAAACCAAAGGGTCTCCAGGCCTGCCTGCAGCTGGAGCTGACAGCTGTAGGCACAGGTTCTGTCACCCATGACCCTGGACTGCTGTAACCTCTTGGATAGAATAAACTGCATTTTGGAGAGCCCCTGGAGTCCCACATCCCTCATTTCGGCTCTTGCAGAGAACACCTCAATGGTTCAATATTTATTTTCTCTTTCCATTTGTGACTTCTAGCCAGGAAAAATTCAGCTGCATCCCTTCCCGTGAGCTTAAATTTGTGCTGTCAGTTTCTAATTGCCAGGCCTGTTGTTTGCTCCCCACCTCCTTTGTCCCTTCTCTGCAGGATTAACGTGTGTGTTGGCCAGAGGATCATCGCCCTTCCCCACGACAACCGGCAGGTGCGGCTGTTCGACATGTCCGGGGTGCGGCTGGCGCGGCTGCCCCGCAGCAACAGACAGGTACCTGCAGGGCTGCCCCTCCCTGCCCCTGTCCCTCCTCAGGCAGGGTAAAACGGCATTTGCCTCTGTCTGCCTTACAGCTGAGCAAATGCTGAGTGCCACTGTGTCACAGACATCTTTTATGAAAAATCTTTTCCTTAGCATTTTTTCTCCTGAGAGGCTGAGAGGCCTCAGAACAAAATGTAAACATTGATTATCTGCTGCTGTGGAATGCAACAGGTGAATCTGTGATTGGTCTCATAAAGTTGTTTCTAATTAATGGCCAATCACAGTCAGCTGTCTTGGACTGTCTGTCCGAGACACAAGCTTTTGTTATCATTCTTTCTTTTTCTATTCTTAGCTAGCCTTCTGATGAAATCCTTTCTTCTATTCTTTTAGTATAGTTTGAGTATATATCATAAAATAATAACTCAGGCCTTCTGAAACATGGAGTCAGATCCTCGTCTCTTCCCTCATCCTCGGACCCCTGTGAACACGGTCACAGCACTGGTCTCAATAAATACGCCCTTAGTTATTCAAAATAACCAACATGGTGATCTGAAATGTTTTCAACGTTTTTATTGGAGTTGGTGATGGTGTTTCAAGTGAATTTTATCACAATGTTTCCCCTTACTAAAGTGAAACACATATCTGCCTTCTCTATGAAATGGAAAAAGTGTGTAAGAGCATTTCTGATGTGTTTTAATGCCTTGATGTGAATCATGTCAGAAAAATGGCTCACTATGAGGTTTAATGGTGATTTTCTCACGGTGATTTTTTTTTATTTTTAATTATACAGTGTGTAGCTGGTTTATATATTCCAAGCCGGATGGGGCTCTGAGTGACCAGGTGTACTAGAAAGTGTCCCTGCCCATGGCAGGAAGGTTGGAACCAGATGATCTTTAAGGTCCCTTCCAACCCAAACCATTTTGTGATTCTATGACATAGAAACATAGAGGGAAAACGTGAAGGTCAGTTTTGTGAGGTCACCTTGTATGACTTGGTGATAAATTTCATTTTTTTTCTTCTATGCTTATTCACATACATTCTAGATACATCCTACCATGTAATAAACCATCCTTGCTGCAGCCATCAGGTTTTGTGCATTTATGGCACTATTTGGCATGGCAAGCATGACTAATGGAGAAATCAGACTAAGTGAAATTAATTGGATTATGTCACATAAATAGGCCTTTTTGGGGGTTGATTCAGCAGTTCTTGACAGAATTTAGGAAGGACTTCTAAGACTTACTTAATCTCTCTTAGATTTTTTTTCTAATTTAGGTAGGTTTTAAAATTTATTATAGTCTTGAGGAGTTTTTTGTGTATGTGTGCATGTTTTCCTTTTTTTCCTTAGTAGTTCCATTCAAGCTGACACTACTGAAATCATGACTTTATTTATTTCTTTTTTAACCTGAATGTTGGTCAGAACCCTATTTTGGACATTTTTGTTGCTACTGAACTATATGCATCAGTATCACACTCTTCCTGCCTGCAGTATTATCACTCCTGAATTATGGATGTTATGGACACTTAGTCTTGCAGGCTTGTTACAAAATAGTTGCCATCAAGTAATTCCTTATTTTAAGTCTGATTTTATAACTAAAAATGCTAAAATCAAAATTTGATTTGCTTTTGTGAAGAAAATATAACTAGATAGCAAACAGACCTTGGAAAACTCAAAAAATTTTGACGCACCTTTTTGTATACATCTGTCCTTATGGAAGCAGTGCTGGTGCTGAGGAGTCACATCATTATGAAGACTTTTAGCATACAGATGCAGGTATCAGTGACCTGTAGGATTCTCAAGAGCTGTTTGCAGAGAGTGGGCTGAGGATTGGCAGGGCTGAGTTGCAGTGAGCTGTTGCCCAGCAGTCCCAGTCCGTGTCAGTAACAGCACTGTCTCCCTCCCACGCGGTGGCAGGGGCACAGGAGGATGGTTTGCTGCTGTGCCTGGTGTGAGGACCATCCCATCTGCAACCTCTTCACGTGTGGGTTTGACCGCCAGGCCATCGGCTGGAACATCAACATCCCTGCTCTGCTACAGGAGAAGTGAAGTGCTGGGAGTTTCTGCGTTTGTGTCGCCGTGGACTTCTACACCTGGGCAGACTGCTCTGAACACTGGTCTGCTGTGGCTGTAACAGCTCTTCCCTGAGGGGAGACTTGAGCAAGTGTTGTTCTTGTTACCACATTGTGCACAGTTTGCATGGGTTGTACAGAAAAATGTGATTTTTTAAGAATTAGTTTGTCTTGTGTATGAAATTTTATATTTTGGCATCCACTGGTCAATATGTTCACTGTTGCGTAGAGCACATAAATGTTCATAAGTTATTTAGCATTTAATAGTTACACAGTAGGGCATTCCATTTGTGACATAAATGTGAAACTTATGTAATTACTGTAGAGAGTGTATACAGTCTGTTACGTTTTTCCATGACTCTACATATCTGCCTTGTGTTAAAAGGAATCTGCAGGGCTAAAACTTTGAAATGAAGTGTGAATTTTGCTAGTTGTATGATTGTAAACATTTTCCTGTTTGCATCTGATTTAAATACTTTTTTTAGTGCTGCCATATAGTGCAACTTGAACTCCATTTTTACTCCGGTTACTAGAGAAATAGTAGATTTGAGAAGGAAAATGCAAGAAACTTGTAGTGAGTACAGACTGCCAGGTTTATTTGTGATCTTTTTTGTACTTTTTATTTCGAAAAAAAAAAAAAAAGAAAGATTCATTCTGCCCTTCTTATATAAAGTGATTCTGAAACCTCATCACATTTCATATTAGCAAAAATCCAGAATATTACGATTCTAATCACTGAAATCTAGTCAAGCAAATTCTGAAGCACTTTAGTTTATAGCTATTGTTATAAACCATTTATGAACGTTTGACTTTACCAGTGAATGTGAGCTAACCTTTGTAAGAAGGATTAATTCCTTTTGGTGATCTGCCCAGAAAGGAAATAGTTTATTTGGGGGTTGATGATTTTGTTTATGTACCTACAGTGAGCATACTTTTAATTGTGTTCACTTCCCTTATTTTTATTTTGAGCCAGCAATACAAAGTAAATGAGTACTACCTCAAAAATGAATGTTGGTCAAGATGCATCAAATCTCTCTGTAGCCTAGAAAAAAGCACCTTTGGTCTGTGGCTGAAGTACTATCTCTGACAGGAGAGGAAAGACAATCATACTACATGTGATTCTTAAGGTAGTTAACACATAAAGCTGGTGGAGCAATACACTGTCAGCATCATGTGCCACCCAGCCATGACAGGGGCACTGCAGTCTCTGTCCTGTTCCAAAAGGGGGTAATTAGCATACCTCTCCCTTCTTTCTCCCAAATGATCTTTGGTTTTGCTCCTCACTGTGTTTAGCTGTTTTTGCACTGGCAGTGGGGTGTTACTCTGCAGCTGCTGCTATCAGTAAATGCAGGTGGCAGCTGGTGTCTTGGAAAGAATGGAAGGGCTGCCTCAGACAGACACTTGGTTTTGGCTGAAGGGAAATGCTGCCCCAACTGTCTGACATATCACAGTGTAAGATGAAGGGTGGGGGTAAGGAAGGGTGCCCTCTGACAGTGGGAATCTTGGGGTTCATGGTGGCTTGGCAGATGTATTAGGAGCTCTGTATCTCATCATCATGATTCTGTGCAACTACAGCTGTGCTCATGTCCTCTGCATCACTGTTTATAATGATTAAGATATGTGTTAGCTGGTTCTCCTGTTAACTAACATTTGTGTGGCATGGGAGTACAGTGGGATGGGATGGGATAGTGAATGCATCAGTGAGGAATGGAAGGAAAATGGGGGTCCTAAACATTGTTTTGGACTGTAACATTAAGGAAACACAAAATATTTAATGGAGAATATATGTTGTGTCCTTGTAGTACACGTCATCAGAGTGGTTTGATCCCTTGTTTTTTTCTGTTACGGGGTTTGGGATTTTTTCTTGAGAGGCAAGATGGACAACTGCACTGGAATAATCTTAAATACTAAAACTAGTGAGGTTGCAAAAAGCAGCTGCAGAGTTTTAAGTCTTCTGGTGGTAAGAGTTAAATGATGGTGACAATGTTTATTTTCACTTTTTTTTTTTCTCCTGGATTTTTTGCTCTGGGTTAAAGCCATTTGTTGTTGCGTTACAGGTTTTATTCTTTAAGAAAACAAGACTCACTTTCTTTTAGTTGGTAACAGAGAGAACTTTACAAAGGTTTATGCTGTTTTTTAAAACAAGAGAAAAGTGTCTGGCCAGTACAAACAGTTTCTCCAGCATGGCCTGCATGTAGGATCTGGACAATGGCTCTCCTCTATTACCTGAGGCAGAGGAGAGGGTCACTGGTTTTGGTCCTGCTAAACTAAAGTGTCTAAGCTTCTCTCATACATATGTAGTACAGAACCACTGGACTCTATGCAGTTTAATCATCATTGCTGCAAACTTTTTATATCACCAGAGGGGCCATCCTCTGGCACCAGAATGGGTGAAACATTACATGGTTTCATTTTGAAAAGAATCAACCAAACAAGGTGCTAGAGCCACGTTCTTATGAGCAGGCTAATACTTAAATCAGCTGAACACTGAACTATCACTTAGTGTAGTTTTCTGTACTGTAGTGAAGGGTAAGCCAAACTGCCATTCCTCTGGAAGCTAAACATATGAGCAGGGGTAGTGAATATACCACATTGACTAAATATGTGGAAAACATTTCATGGCTCTAAATGTTCTAAAGAGTGTTTTTTCAGCACTAACAATGTCCAGCATTTCATTAAATGGAGCAGAGTTGCAGTTGCAGTTTCAGTATTGTGCAGAATTTCACAGAAAACTCATCACCAGGCAAAACCAAGCTTCTGTGTCTTTCTCTCAAGCAATGCACATCAATTTTCACAAAGTTTGTGTATACTTTACAATCAGAAAGATCTGGAATGAGACATCTTATTTGTTGCCTAAATCTATGAAAACTACCTTTTGGGGAAAAGAATTTATAAGTTATGTGGAACCACTTTTTATTATTCTGCTAATTTGTTTTTAGATGTAAAATGTTTTTCTTCATTACAATTCAAAATGCATTAAAACATTCAACAATTTTTTTTTGCAATTTGCTGTTTTTCTGTGTTGCATTAAGGTTACTGTTGATGTTAATATTTCAATTTTTTTGTAGTCAAAGATCTCCCTAGTCACTTTCCACTCTTCTACTAAAAAAAGTTTGTTTCTGAGGCATTGATGAGCACAGTTTGGAAGAGAGGGACAAGTCTGTTTATTACAGTGAGTCTTCTGTAGCACTAATTGTCACACTGCCAGTAAAGGGTGTTCAGGACTGCATTTGTACTGTCTGCTCCCATTCTTTATGAAAAAAATTGTAATTGCATCTTGTTATGCAGATTATGCAGAAGTTTCCATGACTTTTCACCCCACTTTACAAACTGATATTTTGAAATGAAATCTAAGCAATTTTTAAATGTTTAGAATACAGTGAAAGTATTGCAAAACTACTCTAATGAGGAGAACCCACCCTCAGTTTTTCTGTAGGTTAAAGGTAGGTTGCTTGTTGGACCCACGTTCAAACCAAAGCTGTGTAGTTTTGGAGTAAAACCCAAAGAACTTGGTGTTGTTGAAAGCCTTGGGTTTCAGAAGCCAAGGCAGAGTCTTGGCTGGTGCCTGAGTGCACCTTATTCTCCTTCAATGTGCTTTGGATTCCTCATTTGGCCTTAATCAGTTGCTGGTGGTGTAGACCAAAAATAAGAGACTGGAGTTCCAAGGTAGCACAACTGACATAAGGGCTGGGTTGTGACAATGCCAAACCTTGGGCTTCAGTTGATTTTAGCTGAGGGCTTACAAATCAGGCTTTACTGCCAACTGACTTAAACTTAGTATTTCTAGTATCATTTTAAACCCCTGAGTAAATATCATGTACAACTAGTGGTTTCAGGAGTCTGTCTGTGTTTAAACCTGAAGATGAGCTGCAGGAGAACCACTCTGTCATGCACCGTAGTTTGCTCTTTAGACCGGCATAGAAATTTTATTTAATGCTCTGTTGAGACCTGAGTATGTCTCTGAAAAATTACTCAGCCTTGTGATATTTTATTTTTAAGGAGTTGTTGTTACCTTTTCTAATTCCCAAAGGTCAGAGTTTTCTGAACATAAGTAATTTGCAGGAGCTTACAGAGGAAATCCTGTTTAATTCAAACAATAAATCCTGGTCAAAACTTAGCATTAACTGGGAGAGGTGTTATAGTGGAGCACTGTGGGATTTTGTAGATGTGCTGCTTGTCAATGTCCTCCAAGTGAGAATATTCAGTACTACCACAAGGGGCTGTTTCTCAGAGGTGTAGGGTTGAGGTTGGTAGGTGTTTGCAGCGTTGAACCCAAGTTCCTGAATTTGCAGCTTGGATATTTTGTACAGGTTTGGGGTGTTTCTGGCATGGTTCAGCATGCCATGTAGAAGCTGGATTTCAAGCATTCAGACTTAGTCCAGGAAAATAGAAATGGTGCAAAGTGTCAGTGGTGGCATGTACAATAGAAGAGAGTTTATGTAGAAAAAACCCCAGAGTTCTGCCTCTGCCTTGAATTGTTTTGAAAATAGAAGCTTCAGCCTGGCTGGTGACTGCTGTGCAGTGGAATGACACAATTGCAAGTTAATTGTATTGCTTGACTCTGCTTGAAGCTTCATTTCCATTTGTTGGAAACTGTTACAGTTCTGCCTCCTTCT
Source organism: Ammospiza nelsoni (assembly GCF_027579445.1). Taxonomy (NCBI): domain Eukaryota; kingdom Metazoa; phylum Chordata; class Aves; order Passeriformes; family Passerellidae; genus Ammospiza; species Ammospiza nelsoni. The sequence continues at coordinate 11,341,938 of NC_080633.1, forward strand.
ACTGAAACTTGTCATACTTGGCATTTGTTTAAGTTTGACAATAATTTTACGTAGTTCCTCTCCCACTAGTATTTGTGGGAGTTTGTCTCTCTAGGGCAGAACAAATTTAGTTACACCTTTTTTTCAAAGCCCCATACCAATGGAACAAGACCATCCAGCAGTCCTGTGCAGGGAGGAGAGAACTGACTGATCTCCATGTGCACTTCATCATCTTAATGATTTTCTTTAATTGTTCAGGTGAAAATTTTTAGTAATGGAAGTTGCTTGAAGGCTGTATGCATTAATGGTCTGGGGTTAGTGAAGGCTGAATCAAGTCTGTGCACCTTAACTGCTGAGAGAAAATAGATTTGCAGTGTTGTAGGTGACTTAAGGCTTTGGAAAGGAGCATGCAGTGATTTCAAGTGCTGCAGAAGAGTTATAGAGGAAGACTTTCCCTTACTTTGGAGCTTCTGTGCTGTATGCAAGAGTGGTGACCCAGCATTTGAGGAGGAATTAAGATCATTTGAGAAACACAGAGGCACATCTGTGGTGAAAGTGTTTAAACTGCAGATGAGGAACACAGAGGAAGAATAATGAAGGGGAATGAGAAACTGGAATAAAATTGGGACAGCTGTGGGCGGTAGGCAGAAAAAAAAATGCAAAGTGGTTCATAGGAGTGCATGTCTAAAAGGTGGAATTTATTGGTCAGTTGGGGATAAACTGCTGGGAAGTCAGTGTCTGGTGAATGCCCCTGACTTAGGGAGGAGAAAGGAAAACAGAGAAGGGAACATGGCAAGGCCAGCCTGCAAAGGGGAAAACAGCAGGACTGAGCTCAGGGGAAGCATGGATATTGGGATGTACTAATGGCTAGAGCCTAGAATGGAAACAACTGGAAGTTAAGATTCGTTTGCTTTTTTTAAATCAGTCTTCTTGGTTTCTACATCCTTGATTTTGGGGGAAAAGCTTATTACAAAGTGAGAGAGAGACAAATTTATTTGCATATATTGAATTTTCCATTCCAAGAGTTGCAACGGTGCAGAGATCACTCAACAGCTGATGCATTGCTAGGATTACAAATTACAAGGATTTGTAATCTTAGCAGAGAAGTGCAGATGTTACATGCAATCTCCAGGTATGGCAGCAGGGCATGTGGTTAATTAGGAGTCACTCCCAGACTGGAAATTTCTTGAGTGAATAGTGGATTTGGGAGAAGTAGAAGATATTTTGCACAATCCCTTTGAGAATGTTATGCCAGTCCAGAAAGAATCACAGTGGTTTTGGTTGGAAGGGACCTTTAAAGGCCACCTAGTCCAACCACCCTGCAATGAGCAGGGACATCTGCAACTAGACCAGGTTGCTCAGAGCCCTGTCCAACCTGACCTTGAATGTTTCCAGAGATGGAGCATCCAACACCTCCCTTGGCACCCTGTGAAACACTGGCACAAGGGAAGTTTTATTAAATGCTTCTTTCTTATATCTAGTCTAAGTTGACCCTGTTTTACTTAAGTTGACCCCTTGCCCTATCACAACAGGCTCTTCTAAAAATTTTATTTCTAACTTTCTTAGAGGCCTCGTTCAAGCACTGGAAGGTTCAGTATTTTAGGCCTGAACAGCCTGAATTGACTGGGGAATCTCTCTAAGCAAACCATCCAAACATAGAGATTGCATCAGGGAGATACTGCTGTGTTTCAGTAGTGCCTTAGTTCTGGGAGAGGCAGAACTGGCCTTTCCTTCAAATTTTCACCTTGTTGATCTGTCAAAATTTGACAGTCTCGTTCACAAATCCAAGTGGAAATATGTATAGATTTTGACTTCAGTGATCAAAAGTCTGGCTCCAGTTGGCCGCAGTGATTTTGGTCAAAGTATAAATCTTAAATACAGACAGGATCAGTCTTACACTGTGGCATTTTGACAGTAAGGAAAACAACTGTATGACTTCATCAAATAATGCCATACACTTATGTGGATTTAGCATTTAATACTTTCAATGATTTACTTTTAATGATTTTTTTTTATACTTTTAATGATTTTTTTAAAGCATGTTACTCCTTAACGTGCTTAATTTGGATAAAGAGAGAAATCTCAATTTTGTTGGGTTTTTTTAAACCTTATTTAAATTTTTGCTAGGTCACTGAGATCAGCCTTGTACAGACACAAAACTGAACCTGAGTATTTTGTGGAGCAGTCTGTCCTCTGTGATGTCTGAGCATACAGAAAGGTGAGTAATCCTAACAATAAGAAAGAGTAAAATCTGACACACCACACCACAAACACCACTGAAATCAGGTTGATGGTGTAATAAAAACATAAAGTACGGTATTAAGCATTAAAAGGGAGAGACATGAAGGAAAGGCAAAACTTTTCAGCAGCTCTTTAAAGAGTAGAGGGCGTAGTGATGATATCATTATTAATTAAGGTTGTTTTTCAGTGTGGATAATTGCAGGACATGTTGTTTTGGCCTCTCGTGTTTTCTGAAGCTTGTGAAAGCTGTCTCTGCCAGAAGGCTGTCAGGATGTTGGATGCTGTCATTGAGTGGTGCCATCTTCAAAGGTGCTGAGCTCCCCTCACAGTCTGATGGGTGGTTGCTAGCTTGGAAAATCAGATTCATGAGCCTAAATATGGATCTAGAAACTTCATTTCAGGAGCCTGTTTTTGAAAATGATACCCTAATTTTGTATATATTTTATATTGCCGCTGAATTAATGATCTGAAAAGTTCTTGGCCACAGATGCATGGTTTGCTGAAATATAAGGAAAGCAGAGAAATTATTTTCCCTCCCAAATTATATAAGGCTACTTAGAGTTTACTGTTGGGAAACTGAAGCTACACTGCATCAGTTCCAGATGTAACTGCTTACTGCTCAGTGAACAAACACTTCCTGTCAGATGCTCATTTTCCATCTTGCAAAAATCTCACCAAAGCAGACATGATAGCATGAGCTTTCCATAGCAAAGGAAACAGAAGGATTGGCTGATCATAAATGTGGATAGATAGATGATAGATAGATAAATAAGATAAATAGATAGATAGATAGATAGATAGATAGATAGATAGATAGATAGATAGATAGATAAAAATCCCAGACATTTCTGGGATTTCATAGATTCCCAGACATAGATTTCCCAGACATTTCCCATAGATTTCCCAGCCATTTCTATAATTTCATAGATAGATAAATATATAAAAATCCCAGACATTTCTGCCATTACCAGCAAAACTGAGGAAATCAAACCTCACTATATGTGTATGGCTCTGACCATCCAAACTGATGCTGTGTTTCTGTGAAAATATGATGTTTTGGTAGATCTCTCCTGTGCTTACTTGAGGACACTACTGGATGCCCATCTGCAGATGAGCTATCAAGGGGGATTTTTGATGTCCAGAAACAAGTGTAAAAACAGGAGGTAACAGAGGAGGTACATACTTCTATCTCCAAATGGTTTTTAACCAGAAAATACAATTTCCTTGAATTAAGCAAATGCACAGCATTTACTTACTTTGGTGCAGGCATGTGAGCCCTTGCACCTGAAATGGCATCAAATGAAACTTGCTTGTAACTTTTCTGTGCCAGCAAGAGATGGAGCCACCTTCTAAAACCTGAATTTTTTCTTCTTTTTTTCTTGCTCAACTGCATCATCTTCCTTATGTCCATGCAGGTGTATGTTTGCAGTAGTATTTTTAATGATATGATTTATTTTGTCAAACTTGTGTTTTGTTTTTGGCAAACATTCTGGCAAGGTCTTAAAAAAGCAGATATAAACAGATCAGCTATGAACAGTGAATTAAAGGAAAGTTTAACAAGAGTCCATTAGAGCCATATCCCTGTGGAGATTAGCTGTGATCCACACAAAACCAGCAGTCACAAGAAAAATACAAGTATCAGCAGGCAAAATCCTGAAGTTTTGCTCTGCTGGAAGGAGAGACCAGCAGGTAGAGCTGCTTCTGGAGAATAAAGCAGTGAGGGACTTTGCAAGTTCTCTCTTTCCCTTTCCACCTCTTCACACCAGCTCTTCACTGTGCCAGGCTGTGTGGGAACCATGGGGACAGAAGGTGGAGATGAATTACAAGGGATTTGTAAAGAGAATTGCCAGGGTGAGGCACTGGACAGAAATCTTTTCTTGGAAAGATCTTGAGTGTCTGGTCAGGGTGGGCCTCCAAAAACTGAGAGAGAGGGGGAAGGAGGGAGCTGTGAAGGGCCTTTGCCATGAAAACAAGAATCTTGTTTTAAAACAAAACAAAACAAAACAAAACAAACCACCAAAAAACAACAAACAAAAACAAAACAGCACTTGATGTGCAGAGCTCTTCAAGAGATGTTTGATATGGTCAGAGGAGAATGTAATTTTCAGCTCTATCAACTGTGAGACTAAAGGAAAGGAGCTTGCAGAAAACTGGGATGTGACCAGAACCATCATTTTAGTTTGGCTGAAGAGAGAAAGGTTGTGATTCACTGATGGTGTAAAATAACATAAATAAAAAATGTTCAGGACTAAACCCTGAAATAAACACAACATCCAAGAGCAAGGCAGAACTTAGGGAAAAGCAGCTCTGCCCTGCTTCAGTATCAGGGGAGTGTTGAAGGAATTTGGGTGGAAGTAATAGGTTTGGAGAAAGGCAGCTTTGTACCTGAGCTCAGCTGGTGTTAGCAAAGAAACCAAGGACAGGGCCCTGTGGTGCTGCAGGAGTCCAGGCTCCAGCATTCCCCAGGAGCTCTGTGGGAGTGCCAGGCTGGGGCTGGTGGCACTGGGTGGCTGTGCAGGGGACTGGGACCCCAAAGAAGGGAACATTAGCTCCACCGTGAAATCACAGGAGAGGGTGAGAGGGTGTGAAGATGATGGGCTTCAGTCACTAAAGTGGGCAAAGGAGTTGAGAAGATGAAAAAACTAACATAAGTCAGTGTCTGTGAGATTAAAAAGAGGAGCAGGTAAGGTGACATCATGGTTTTGTCACTTTTCTTTTGGAGGAGCTGCTGAGATCCAGGGCAATGTGCAGGAACACTGAGTATTTCTTTGGAGGACCTGGTGAGCAGGAACACTGAGTGTTTGAGGACTTGGCTGAGGCTCTAGGAGCGAGTTCAGCTGGATCCTGACTGGTGTCACAGGCTGAGAAATCAAGTTCATCTGAGTTTTAAAAAAGATCTACTTCCTAAACCCCTAAAAGGTTAGCCTCATAGCTGAAGTTTAAGAAAGAATAATAAGAATAATATCATAGGAATAATATCCTCCTTACCAGAGAGCCTCAGTTTGTATTACTGAGTACAGGAGGCTTTGCCACAAGGTCAAGCATTCCTTCCAGAAACCTCTCTGTGCATGAGGCCTCCCCAGCAGGACAGTGTGCTAGCAGCAGTGCTGTGCATTGCCCTGAGTGCTCCAGGAACACTGTCTTTAGTATTACAGAAATATAGGCACCCTGTTTTTGGGCTCCTAAGTGTCCAAATGCACTCTGTTTTTTCCACACCCCATCCCTCCATGCCATGCTGTTGGCCCCCACAAGCCTGCAGCAGTCAGGTGTTTGTGAGAGCCTCATCTGCTTGTTTGGTATTTTCCCTTGAACCACCTACCCCTGGAACATCCCTTATTTCTGCTCTCCCACTAGAGAGCCACAACCCCTGGATGTCCCTTCCACTGTTCTCTCTACCTCCTGAAAAAGGGTTTTTCCTTGCCGTGTTCAGCATCTTCCTGTCTCAAAGTGACTTGAGGGGGGCAGAGAAAGGTAAAGCCAAATGCACAAACAAAGATTTTTCCTCATCAGGCTTTTTCCTAAGCAGCTTCTGTGATGCCACAACCAAGCTGCTCAGTCAATAGCCTTTTTATTTGTTTTCCCATAATGAAGGCCAAAGATTAATTTATCTGGACGTCCATTCCACCTTGCAACACAGCCTTGTGTTACACTTGATAACACGTAGAGCTATTTTAATGCAGCTTAATTTGATTGTGATCTTTAGTTAATATCCTTTTGATTTTTTCCTCTAACCTGTGTTCCTGAAATTTACAAGTATAAAATCGTAGGAGAAATGGTATCTGACTTCTGATCCACTTTGTTAATAAGCTGATTACAAGTATTTAAAGTTATCTCCTCTTCTCCAGATGCAACAGAACAAATGACCTCTAAACACCATTAGTCTTGCCAACAAGTTTCAGAGCTCTTGCTGGAAGTAAACAATGTCAAAATGCAGATGGAGACCTTGATCCTGCAAGCTGAACAATTGTGCAATTCCAGCTGAGCTTGAAGGAGCCCTATCAAGGCACAGATTTCCAGTCCTGCAGTTCCATCAAATGTGCAAGCTTTCACTTGGAGAAACTGCCAATAATGTGGGGAATTTGCAGGAAATATTTGATTTATGATTTCTCTGTGAGTACCATGGGTAGGTTGTTCCCTCTGGGGCTAGAGGCAGCACAGCCTAGTGCTCAGCCCAAGGATAACAAAGGTGCTGCTGCTGCCCATCCTTGCCTCTTCCCTCTGGTGTAGGGGGATACAGTATGGGTAAATGAAGGTGGTATAGAATGTAATCTTATCCCCCCAACAAGTTACAGCTGAACCAATTATTAAAGAGTAGGAGTAGGCCTGATGTTAACAGGCCACACCTGCAGCAAATGAGAACAGTGTTAAAATGAGTGGATTGGTGGGAACTGGAGTCAGATGGCCGCTGCAAGGACCAGGAAGAGCCAATGCTTAGAGGAGATGCCTATGAGAAACATTGAGGAGGTATGAAACTCTGGTGATATGGGATCCTTGCACTATAATGATAATAGACCTCTTGGTGTATAAGACAACACTCTGATCCCTCACACCTTTATCCTGATTTTTGATGTCCTGAGCTTTTGCACAGGATCAACCTCATTGTGTATTTGGGCGAGTCTGGTGAGCAGCAGCTCCCCATGCAGGCACTTTGCCTCTGTGGGAGCAGGGCTGTGCTTGTCTGCATTCCCATGGCAGGGAACAGTGGGATCTCTCCCAGAGGTGGCCTCCAGCAGTCAGTGCAAATGTGGTCAGCCCAGATCTGGGAATGTGGGACATGGAGACCTGGTTGGGATCCTGCTCTGAGGACCTCTGGGGTCACAGTTAGAAGATGAATGAGAATGTGGGGGTCTTAGCACCCAAATGCTGGGAGGGAAGGGACTTGTCCCTTGTTTTTCAGGTCCACATGTTATTGGTGAATTGCCAGACTTGCTGGTGAGCTCTGGCTATGAGGGAGCTGCAGGCACTGGGACAATATTATGTGGTTGCTGAGTGATTGTCCCTTGGAAATGTGGTAGGAATAACTCTTGTCCAAGGGCTTTCCACAGCAAATGTGCTCTGTGCCAAGAGTGCTGCTCCAGGGCTGCACCATTTTTCCCTGTAAGGGAGCTCATCTCTTCTTTGGGGCTGATTTTATACTGGTGTCCCTCTGTTAACAACAATGGCTTTGCATGAGGTATCTGAGAGCACAGACAGATTCTTTTTGGGAAGAAAAGAAATCTTTTCTGCTCCATTAGTAATGTCTCTGCATTACTAATGGACTTTCCTGCTTGTATGGTCCCAGGCCCTTTCAATGTAAAAATTCAGTAGTCAACATACATTTAAAGGACATTAAATAAGGACATCTCTGACACTGCCCCTAGAACTCCATAATTCAGCAAATAATATGCCAGAATGAATTCTTCATTTTTGTTATTTGTGTTCCATTTCTTTCCCATTTAACTGATTTTCAAAGTATTAATCAGCACCAAGCTCTAAAAACTTGTGGCAAGAATGAAAGAAATGTTCTGGCTGTTTAAGGACAACAGGTAAGTGCTGGATTTGTGCCAGAACATCAGTGGCTGTCAAACCATAACTCCTACCTATGTCAAAGACTTGCTGCTGGACCACTGGGTGGGCACATTTGGGACCAGCAGCTCCAGCCACCCTCCCACCCTTCCTGGAGCCTCTGTCTTAGGAGAACAATTTCAGTGTTCACAGGATAGGTGCTCTCACCTCACAGCTCTGCACGAGTCCTGCCCTATTGCTAATGCTCCTGCCTTTATTTTCCTCTTTTTCTGTCAGAAATTTGTGCATTTACCAAAAACTGTCCCAGAGTGAGCAGAGCTGCTGGCCCCAGGTGTTTCCCAGGGCAGAAGGTTTGGACACACGGGGATGTGTTGTTAGGAATAAATGCCAGCAGAGGGCACACCAAGATATGCAGACAGGAAAAAAAAAATAAAATTGGGTCTCCGTTTTGTCTGAGGAGTTAAGCGAAACTCTGCTGGTTCATAATTCATGTGCCTGTAGGACATTGTAAAGGAATATAATTGATCTTTTAGGGCAGTGCTGGTATTTTGCTTTGCAAAAGCAATCAGCAAAATATCTTAAAACATCTATGAATGTAATATGATTTCAGATGTGCTGATGGAAAGAAAAGAGGTTCCTTTCCTCTGGCTCACCCAGTCCCCTTCCATTAACCTTTCCCCCACCACATTTAGAGGCAACAATGTTTTGCTGTTTTAAAGCAAAATCAAAAGTGATTTTTAATAATTACATCTCTTTTATTTTTGCTGTTCTTTTAATTTCTTGTTTCTGTTGCATTTCAGGGCTAGATTTGTACTGCTTTGTGGTGGGCATTGTTTTCCAGCTGAGAGTGCTTGTCTGGGTGGGATTGTGCTATGGAAATCTCCCAAATGTGAATCCTCCTGGGGAACAGAACATCCTCAGGCCTCTGTCCAACAGCAGATACTAGCAGCTATCCAGCACCAATAAATGCAAAGGAAATATTGATGCCATCCATTGGAACTCTGCCTTAAGGACCCTGTGGAAAGTCACCCAAACTACCTGTTTTGTTTTGCCACCCAAAACTACCTGTTGTGGTTAAGGTTGACCAACATAGTTTGCGGATACATCAAGTAATTTCTGCCCTTGGAAAGTTGCACTGCTTTGAAGTAATGTGGTTTTTTTTAAGATTACTTTTTCAAAGTAATTAATCAGCTTTTGGTCCTTTTACCTAAGCAGCAAAAAGATTCCCAAATAAAAAAAGTTTGAAGTTAACCAAAACAATTTTTTTCAATTCAGTCAAATTTTTTTTTCCTTTTCAGAAAGGAAGTAACCTGACAGATCTATTTGGATAGTTTAAACTGCCTGTAAACGGAATGCATAGGTGAAAGGCATCATGCACTTTATGAGACGATTTATTCAGATACAACAATATTTCCAATACTGCTTTTGGTGTCTGATCAATCTTCCAATATTAGCCTTCTGCTGAATTACAAGAAGTACAGAAATGCTCAAAAATCTTGCTTTATTTGGCCAAAACATGTATAAACTCTGCTAGAGAGCTGGTGGAGCAATAAATAAACATGTTTAACACCTAAGGCACTGCTCCCCTCCGTGGACTCTAAGAGTTCATTAAACCTTGCCCTGTAAACTTATGGACCAATTTTGCCTCATGCTGTCTGCTCTGCCAAGTTCTTGCTCTGTAATTCCCTAAACAGGATAAACTCCTAAACATTCAGCCAGCAGCCAGAAGAGCAGCAGCTGTGTGTAACCAGCAGTCCCCACCACCTCCATCGCTGCTGTCCCTGCAGCCTGCTTCCATCCCTGCTTCCCAGCTTGTTTCCATCCCAGCTTTGTCCAACACCAGATGCTAGCAGCTATCCAGCACCAATAAACTGCAAAGGAAAAACTGATGCCATCCTCTCAGGACCTGTCAGCTTGCTTCCATCCTCCCTGCTTTCCAGCTTCCTTCCATCCCTGTTTTCCAGCCTTCTTCCATCCCTGCTTTCCATGATCCCTGCTGTGACCGTGCTCACAGGGGTCTCAGGTTGAGGGAAGAGATGAGGATCTGACTCCATGTTTCAGAAGGCTTGATTTATTATTTTATGATATATATTACATTAAAACTGTACTAAAAGAACAGAACAAAGGATTTCATCTAGCTAAGAATAGAATAGCAAGGAATGATAACAAAGGTTTGTGGCTCGGACTCTCTGTCCAAGCCAGCTCACTGTGATTGGTCATTAATTAGAAACAATCAACATGGACCAATCACAGATGCACCTGTTGCATTCCACAGCAGCAGATAATCAATGTTTACATTTTGTTTCTGAGGCCTCTCAGGAGGAGAAATCCTAAGTAAAGGATTTTTCATAAAAGATGTCTGTGACACCCTGCCATCCCTGGAGCAGGGGGGGAGCAGCCTGTGCTCTGCCTGAGCTTTCTCCCTGTGTGCCCCAGGCCATCCCTGCTGCTCTGCCCTGGCTCTGGGCGCCTGGAATCCTGCTTGGAACGAGGGGCTGTGCCCGTGCTGTGCTGACAGGAAATTCCTCTCAGCTCTCTCCCTCCAAAAGGAGGTGTGGTAGCAATAGGTGCCTTCACCCAGCTTACACCACACGTGGGGCTTGTGGATGGCAAATGCCACAGGGCATAAATTCCCACATATGCTCCAGAGATATGTATTTGAAGTTGGAATGTTGTTCCTAACCAGTGAGGAAGGGAGGGCTTTATGAGACATTTGCAAAGTAACAAGGTTTAATTAAAAAGCATGTTGTATTCTTATGTCTCTCCCCATTATAGCCAAAAAAAAAAAAAAAAGTGGCAATTCTGAATGGTAGGAGGCTACTGTGGTTTTTCCAGCATAAGAGAAAGGTTAAAGAAGCAAAGTATCAATCTATAATTGTTGTCCCCCTTCTTTTTTTTTTTCTTTTCATCCTTCATGTACTTCTCTGTGAGCTGGATCTGTGTTTATCACAACTTAGTCCCAGACTAAGGGGAAGCCACTGCATGCTATTAACCCAAGATATCCCGTATTCTTTACAGATCTCTGAAAACAGACCTTAGAAAACTTGGAAGACAATTATTAGGCCTATTTTATGCACCTGTGGCTGGCAAATCATGCAAGATCCTAGAAAGAGAAAAATATAAGTTAGTAGTTCATAAGCAGACACTTGTGTGACCTTCTGAGGGCTGAAAAGCCATTTACAAGTCCAGTGGCTGGTTCCCAAGGGAGAGGCATGAGGGACTGTTCTGAATGTTGCCTGCATTCCTGCCTGCCCTGGACACCAGGTGAGTGAGGGTTTAAATGGAGACTCAGCTTGTGCTAGGACAGGCCTGAGCTGCGCAGGACCCAGCCATTCCCCTCTCAGGTTTCAGGCAGAGAAAAGGGGATGGGAAATTCTTTGTGCTGAGGGTGGGCAATAATTTGATGCTTTGTTTTTACAAGGATAATGCTGTTTGGAACAGTCCCACTTTGCTGCTGGCTGCAGGCAGGTGGGAACCACATGGTGCTGTCAGGGGCTGGGGAGGGTGGCCAGAGGCACGGGCTGTGTGTCCTTCCTTGGCTGTGTGTCCTTCCTTGGCTGTGTGTCCTTCCTTGGCTGTGTGTCCTTCCTTGGCTGTGTGTCCTTCCTTGGCTGCCCATCTCCAAATCCTTTCTGATCATTGGTCTGTCATAAAAAAGCGGCTGCACCTCTTGTGCTCCCTCTGCTGTGTTTGCAAACGTGGGGCTCTCTGGAGCCCTTCTGGCGGCTGTGTGAGAGGGGAGCAGCCTGGTCCTGCCACCCCCTGCCTGATCAGAGATGGGTGGGTTTGGTGCCAAGAGCTGAATTAAGGTTATTTGGGATTTGAAGGCTTCCTATTGCTACCAACACCAGGCTTCAGGTGTAATGTCAGTAACAAAAGCTGAACAAAATGTAGAAATATTTGTGTTTGTCACTAGGTGGGAATGGAGCACCTGACTGTGCTCTGGATATTGTGTGCTGTTCAGAATATTGCAGTAGTTACTTTTGAGCTGACACACATTTTCAGTAAATTTCAAATAGCTAGAATAAATATATAGAGAGTTCTAGTAAATGGTTAATACAAACGACATGCTCCTACAGAGAAAGAATGATAACAAGTGCAGTAATTATGACTGACAAACTGCATGGGCACAGTAGAATTGCAGTCATGAATTTTGCTTTTGATTGATACCAAGAACACACAGCTGTTAGAAATTAATAGTAATAGCACTGAAATATGCATCATCCCAAGCAGTAATGTAACTTTGTGTACTTGTGTGGCAAATTTAAGTGTCTATCTTGAAGTATGTAATTATTAAAGAAGTATAAACTTCCGTCTGCAGAGATTAAGCATGAATATTTCGTATATTTTGAAAAAGTGTGCAGCATTTTTTTTTCAAACTGGACACCTTCTGTAGTTATATTAATACATATAAACAAATTATTTTTTCAAATCACTTCTCCAAAGTGTCCTTTCCCCAGGTTTTGAGTTTCAGAACTTCTGGTGCAGCATCTCATACTCACAGTGATAACATGATGGCAAGGAGACACTCTCAGAGCCCAGAGCTGGACCAAGATGAAGGTCACACCATGGCTTTTCCCTGTCCAGGAGCTGGTGCAGGGCCAGCACAGCTCTGCCCAGCCCATGGCCTGTCAGGGTGATAGCTCTGCCTCAGCTTCCCTTGTTCTCCATCTCAAGCCCGTGGTCCCACGGGGAAAGGTTTAGACCACTGCTCCTGGGAGCTTTCTCTGGACAGGCAGCCTGTGTTCTGTCCCTAAATATTTCTGGTTTTGTTTCTTCTCCACTCCTGCCTTGATTGAAGTGGCTGTTCCCTTCTTTCTCAGTCCTTCTCAGCCCAAGCCCCACAATTTCCACGGGAGGTTTCTATCCCAGGGTCAATGGGCAGGTGGTGTGATTTGTTGGCCCAGCACATTTTGGAACTGATTTTGTACCATGTCTTTGTTTTCAAGGCTATTTTGGAGAAGTTGCTGCTGCTAATTGATCTTGTGGAGGGCCAAGCTCACTCTTGTTCCGTAATGGTCAATAGCATTTGATCAATTTTGTACTGACTAGTGTTGGTCACTCCTGGCTTAAAAAAGGTAACTTCTGTCTGAATCTCTAATGTGTTGGGGCTGTAAAATCTCTTTTAGCACATTAGCACTGTTTTGTAGTGTGATGTTTGGTGGATGAATGTGTGTGTTGTCTGTAACCTATTTTCTCCAAGCTCAGCCCAGAAAAGCAGAGTGTTCTAGTCTCCCTGGGAATATTGCAGTATACCTTAATTTTCAGTCGTAACCACATTTAGACATAGTGCTGCTGTTTTAAATTGGGGTAATGAAATCTTCACAAGTGGTTTGGACAAACACAACGTAAGCAATAACAGAAGCTTTAATAAAATGAGAGGATTTCCAGGGAATACCTTCATTTCTTCCATCTTCCAATTTAATTCTTTTTGAGAATAATCAGACCATAACATAAGACTAAATTCAAGAGATGAAGTTCAGCTGGAGAGGAAATAATGTCCATAAAATGTTTTCAAAGGTTGTTCATTTGTTTGAAATGAGTTCTGTGAGTCAGATTGATGTGCCTTAAATACTTTATAAGCAAAAATACGTTGCACTTGAAGTACAGTTTCACCTGGGGGATATCAGGGCATTTTACAGGAAGGGGGAAGAATATCTGATGTTACTGCCTGTTGCCAGCTAAGAGCAGATGGCTGAGTCTTTCAAGGCAGCTCCTCCAGCCGTGATTCCAGTGGGGATGAATTTGGGATGCCCATCCCATGAGCTGGTGTATGCACCCGATGGACACATCTGCCTTCCTTGTCCTCCTCCCCCCTGTGAGCTCTCACTGCAGCTTGGATCCATGGCAAGGGAAAAGTACAAAGGTTTTGTGGGGTGTTTTAGGGCATTTGGCTGGAGAATCAGAGGTGCTGTGTCAAAATCACAACTGGCTTATTAAGGAAGTCTCAGTCAGAGTGAGCTCCAGTTCAGATGATCCAAGTAACCTCCATGCAGGTCCAGAAAAATTCAAGAAGTCTCCTTTCCTACACTAGGGCATGGTGAATGAATGGCAAGTGCTTGGCACAACCAGGGCCACACTGCTGTCAAAGCTCTGCTCTGAAGGCATGTGGTCCTGACCTGCCTTGGTCTCTGGTCATGGTAACCCAGGTGAGAGACACAAAGGCATGTCTGTGTCACATCTGTTCAGCAGAGTGGGTGTGTGTAGCCATGATGTTTTCTGAAAAATTCTTTCCTTAGGATTGTTTCCTCCTGAGAAGCCGAGAGGCCTCAGGAACAAAATGTAAACATTGATTATCTGCTGCTGTGGAATGCAACAGGTGAATCTGTGATTGGTCTCATGTGGTTGTTTCTAATTAATGGTCAATCACAGCCCAGCTGGCTCAGACTCTCTGTGCAAGACACAAGATTTTGTTATAATTTCCTTTTCTAGTCTTAGCTAGCCTTCTGATGAAATCCTTTCTTCTATTCTTTTAGTATAGTTTTAATATAATATATATCATAAAATAATAAATCAAGCCTTCTGAAACATGGAGTCAGATCCTCGTCTCTTCCCTCATCCTCAGACCCCTGTGAACACGGTCACAGCTGTGTGGTGTGACACCAGCAAAAACCCCCAAAGATGCAGTGATAACAACTTGGCCCATGGAGAACAAGTACAGAGAAAAGAAATCCACTTTTCTCCTGCTGCTGGGGAATCTTGAGCATCAGTGGCACATGAGGGAGTGATGGCTGGGGAGGGACTGGGGGCATTGTGCACCACCTGTTAGTGTGGGCAAGAACTGAGGATTATTCCATATTTCCTTCTGGCCATAGGCCCACAGGGTGCTGACAGTTCTGCCTGGCTGAATGGCCAGTTTTGGGTCAGGCCCCAGAGAGGACATTGCACTCCCAGGTGGGAGGTGAATCCCTCAGCTGGATGTCTGGGTACCCCACAGTTTCTTCTGGCCACTTTAGGCAGAGGCTTAACAAAGGGAAGTCAGAGATGATGATTCTGTGAGCTTCATAAGTACCTTTTGTGTTTCATTTGACAGTGGGGCAATTAACACAGGGCTCATTACACAGGATTTTGATAATTTCTCTGCTTATTCATCATAGTATTTTCTCTGAGAATAGCAGTGACTGTGATTAAGTGCAGTTTGTTTGAGATTTCGATCACCTTTTTGGGGTCAAATTGTATTACAGCTTTCAATCCTAGAGGTATTTATGGCAGATCTGCATAGAGCCCTGCACATAAACTCTGCTCTTCAGCTTCTGGCTGAGGTTATTTTCTGTTTCCAGCACAGACCAGTAGCTCCACTTGAAAAAACCTCAAAGCTGCAGCCTCAAGGTCAAGCAAGGTCTAAAAAACATTATGAGAACCACAAAACAAATCACAGTAAGCCCAAGGGGATACCTGCATTGGTCGTGGATCCTTAAAATCAATGTAAAAACATTATAAGATGTCATTATTAGGCTAAGACACTTCTAATTGTCCCAGTGATTGTTAATTGACAGCAGAATGTGGATGCCCATAGAGAAGAGTGTAGGAACAGAACAAAGAGGAGGTCATGTCGCTCAGCTCTACCATCCCAGGCTCCAGCTGCAAAACCTTCCTGAGATGTTTACAAAATCATAATATTTCACAGATTAGATAAAATACTCCTACAGTAACTTGTTCAATACTTGGATCATGAGGGGAAGATATGAGGGATATGGCATGGATAGTTAAAAAATAAAAAAAAAAAAAGAAAAAAATCCCAAAGTCAAAGCCATCAAAATGCAGGCAGGCCAAAACAGAAAAGAAGGACTTACAAACATGCTGGAATGGAGATACCATCGAAGGAATTGCAAATGGAGGAGAAAAAAAAAAAAAAAGTGGAAATGTGGGACATTAAGTGACTCTAAGAATATGGACCAGGATTGTATCAGGAGCAGTGGAAAGGACCAAAAGATGCAAAAACGAAGCTCACAGATGTTGCAAAAGCAGGGGAAAAAGTCAAGGAGGAAGACACAGCTTGGAGGGGATGATATGAGTGATGTGGCATGGGGAATTTAAAAAAAAATTAAAAAATTTTTCCAGTTTACATCAATAAAAAAGCAGGCCCTATGCCATCATGTGCAGGCACATGAAGCAAAGCTTGCCAAAATTGATTCCCGCCGAAGGGCAAAACAGAAAAGAAGGACTTACAAACATGCTGGAATGGAGATACCATCAAAGGAATTGCAAATGAAGGAGAAAAAAAAAAAAGTGGAAAATTGGTAGATTAAGTGACTCTAAGGAAATGGACCGGGATTGTATCAGGAGCAGTGGAAAGGACCAAAAGATGCAAAAACGAAGCTCGCAGATGTTGCAAAAGCAGGGGAAAAGGCCAAGGAGGAACCCACAACTTGGAGAGGGAGATATGAAGGACATGGCATGGATAGTGTAATAACAAAAAAAAGAGAGAAAAAAATCTCTCCCAAAGTCAAAGGCATCGAAAGGCATGGCATGCCATCAAGTGCAGGGACATGCACCAAAGATTCCTCTATTGGTGCCCATTGAAATCACAAGATTCCTTTTTCAATTGCATTTCATTTGATCCTATCTCCTTTCCTGTGTGTTTGTCAGCCTTTCTTTTGCAGTTTGCAAGATTCGTTTTCCCTTCCTGAAAGGAAATGAAATTTCGCATGTTTTGGTCTTTTGCAATCTCATTTCCTTTTGGGAAGGGAAAAGGAATCTTGCTAACCCCAAAAGAACGGCTTATAAACACTTTGGAAAGGAGATAGGGTCAAATGAAATGCAATCGAAACAACCAGAAAATTGGGAGTTTTAATGTCTTCAATAAATGGTCAGTTAGGAAATGAGCTGCATTGCAGAGGACCAAAACATGCTAAAACTAAGGTCCGAGATGTTGCAAAAGCAGGGGGAAATGTCAAGAAGGAATACAAAACTTGGAGGCGAAGATATGAGGTACATGGCATGGATCCTTTAAAACAAAAAAAAAGAAAATACCTTTCCCTTGTCAAATCCATCAAATGGCATGGTGTGCGTGTCTCTCTCACTTTTGTCCTTCATAGTATATTGTTTTGAATGAAGAGTGAATTGTTTTATGTTGAACATGAGCTGTGGTGTTACTGTATAGGTTTTCCATTCCTAGCTGCCTGATTATCAGTAGAACTAAAACCAACAGAAGTTTGTTAGTTAAATCCCATGTGTTTACTTATGAGTGAAATTTTCATTGTAAAAGTAGTTCTTTTGCCTTACTTAGAAAATGGAATAGAGGAAGAGTGGAGACAGAGGGTTATGGTCCTGGGATCATATGTATTCATAGAATCACTAAAGCTGGAAATGACGTTTTAGATCACTTAATCCATTAACGCAGCACTGTCAAATCCACCACTAAACCATGTCCCCTGGTGTCACATCTTTGTGTCTTCTAAATATCTGCAGAAATGGTAACTTCATCGCTTTCCTGAGCAGCCTTTTCCAGTGCTTGACAACATTTTTCATGAAGAATTTTTTTCCTTATTTCTGATCTTAGAGCAACTTTAAACTATTTTCTCCTGTCCAATCACTTGTTACCTTTGAGAAGAAGACAACATCCACCTGGCTTCAGCCTCCTTTCCAGAAGTTGTAAAGAGCAATAAGATACCCCCAAGCTTTCTTTTGTCCAGGCTAAAGAACCTCAGCTCCCTTAGCTTCTCCTCATAAGCCTTATGCTCCAGACCCTTCCTCAGCTCCCTTGACCTTCTCTGGACATCTTTCAGCACTTCAATGTCTTTCTTGTCGTCAGGGCCCCAAGACTTAACACAGCTGTGTTAAGGAGTCATCCACAGTTCTTTGTGAGGCCAGGAGAGGGTTATCAATCAATTCCACAAGGAAAAATATGATGTTCTGCCCACAGTCCCAGCCTGCAGGCTGGAAGATGTGGGGCCCATTTCCATCACGGTTACTGGGTGGGATTGGTGTGGATCACTGCCCTGGCTGTCCTGGGGCTGCTGTTTGCCTTTGTCCCCATCCCCCATCAGTTTCCATTTGACTCCACAATCTCAGTGTTCAGAAGCTAGACCTACTCTGCTGGGAATTTTGGACATGGAGACATAGGTTGCCTTTGTTCAAAATGTGCCTAAGGAATACTCTAAGCACAACAAAGAGGGACACACCCAGTAGAGAAAAGGACATTTTTTGGGCTTTAATTTATGGGCAATTAGCTCCCCTGGGCCTCAATTTCCTGTGCCTATAAAATCCCCTCACTATGATGTCAATGGATGCTGTTACAAACCCACTGCCAATTGTCATGCACCACACAGGGCTGTGACTCTGCAAAGGGTGGTTTTGAAAATCTGAAAAGGGAAATTGCATAGGAAATTTGTAAATACTTCTCTGTTGGAAAGCTGGCTTTTAAGATATAGGTACTCTGTAGGATTTTAAAATCTGAGGAAATGCAAAGACTTTTATTTTCAAGTGGCAGGATAATATCAGACACAAAATATCGTGTTCATTAAAATATGGGGAAGGAAATTTTGAAAGCATTTTCAACAGCCAACAGCTTTGACCAAAAATCAGTCTTGGGTTCCTAAGTCACTTAATCTTTACCTCTATTTCAAAGTATTGACAGGAGTTATTGTGTAGCTGAAGGTCTGCACTGAAGAGATATGGGTCATTCCTGCTAAAATCCATGCAATTATTGAAGTTTGCAAACATTCAGAATAAATTAAATGAATAACTGCTGAATATTCACACACAGAATCCTTTATTTTTTAGGAAACTTGAAATGCATTTTGTCCACTTTTTAATGACAATGTTAACAAATCAGGTTTCCCATTATTTGATTAACATGGGCACTAATATATTCTGCCTGTGAAGCTGATGCAAAGAGGAATGCTGAGCCCAGGAAGAAGCAAAGGTTTAATTTCCTCTTCCTGCTCAGCACCAAGCTGATACAAAGGCCTCTCAGTGAGAAAAATAATTGTGCTTAGGGCTTGGCATATGGAAGCACAGGGTGTGGAGTGTGCAAACATCCCAGCTGGTGGGAGATGTTAATGCCTGGAGAGGATCCAGCTTTCCAGCTTTGTCCCTGCTGAGAGCAGCCACCACCCTGCCTGCAGAGCTTTGCTTCACCCCCTCCTGCACCTGGCAGAGCCACAGGAACAGCTCCAAGCCCACTCTGGAATGCTGCTCCTGGACCAGCTCTGCCCTGGGGTGGCACCGTCTCCTCAGCCCCAAGGAACAGGAGCAGGATCCCAAGGGACAACCAGGGATGTTCAACAGCCCAGGCAGGGTGCTAAAAGGATTCCCTCTGCTCTAGGGCAGACCTCTGCTTGTGTCTCCCTTTGTGAGCTCTGCCCTGGTGATATTTGGTCTCCTGAGCCAGGTCTTATAAACTCTTGGAGATCTGTATCACACCCAAGATAGCTCAGCTGCCTTAGAAGGCATAAAATCATCCGGATGGCTCCTGTGGTAGCATTGGGAACAGAAAAGTTTTAATAGAAGGCAAAATAACAAAACTCTTTACAGAGAAAACCCGAGCCAGGTGCAAGAGGTTCTTGCTCCTGGTAAAACATCCCCAAAAAAGGGATTAGTTTTTTTTGTTTTCTTCTTTTTCTAGTGAATTCCTTAGGCAGGACTTTTTGGCTCCTGTCCAATTGTCTGTCCTTAAGTTTGAGGTGAGGTCCCCAAGGTCCCATGAGGTGTGTTTTGTGACAGTGGTCACAGGGGTTCTTGGATGAGGGAAGAGACAAAAATGTTGACTCCATGTTTCAGAAGGCTTGATTTATTATTTTGTGATATATATGTATTACATTATAACTATACTAAAAAGAAATAGAAGGAAAAGATTCATCTCAGAAAGCTAGCAAAGAATAGAATAGAAAAGAATGATAACAAAAGGCAGCTCTCTCAGACTCTGAGATAGCTTGGCCTTGATTGGCCATTAATTATAAACATCCAAGATGGGCCAATCAAAACCTGTTGCATTCCACAGCAGCAGATAACCATTGTTTACATTTTGTTTCTGAGGCCTCAGCTTCTCAGAAGGAAAAAAAATCCTAAGAAAGGATTTTCACAAAAAGATGTCTACGACAGTCTTTTTACCTAATTGAGGAAAGAAACTTCCTGGCTTTTTCCTTTTTAAGGAGACAAAAGACAGTTCGGTCACTCCATCAAAAGGGGGCACATTCCTACACCCTGGACCTGTGTGTGTGGTGTGGATACTCCTGGGAGTACTGAGATTCTGATGAACCAGCAGTTTCTAATTTGAAAAAATATTTGTTTCAGTAAATGTTTCCTGGCTGGTGCTGGAGTATTTCTGTCTGTGCTAACAGTATCGTATTGCTGGGAGGGAAAGCTCATTCCACCTAATTGTGCTAAGCGTGTGGTGATGGAGATGGGAACCTAATTATCTTCATCAAATTGATTTCATTTTGGTTACCACATGGCTATTAGAGGAATGACAATAAATTTTGGTCTCTTTGATCAGGACTGGAGTTTAACCAACATTTCTAAAGTCATTAATGTGTTATGCCTCCCCCAGGCTAATGATTTGATTACCATGTAAATGTACTGAAGCCAAACACTTCAGCTATACATTATGGATAATGGATAGAAAGTTTTGAGAAAATACATGTTGTACTAAATACACTGGAAACATAGAGGATGTCAGAGAGCTACTGGCAGGCAGGGAGAGACAGAGGATCAATCTTCTGTGGTTGTAGAATCATAGAAGATCTCCAGTTGGAATGGTCCCATAAGGATCATGAAGTCCAGCTCCTGCTTCTTGCAGGGCGACCTAAAACTAAACCATATGAGTGAGAACATCATCCAAAATATTGATGAAAAACTGCACAGGTGCCTCTTTGGAACTTTTCTCGTGACTAAATCCTTGCACTGTTGGTCCCTCTGTGAGATCAGAGCAAGCTGTCTCAGCCCTCAGGCCCACAGGGGTGCTGTTAGCAGAGGTAGGAGCAAAGCACAACCAGAAGCTTTATTTTAGCTCAGTCCTGAGCCTGGAAGTGTTGAGGAGCCATTGAGAGTCAAGTCCAGCTCCCACCACCTTGGATGCTTCCCCATGGCTTGCCTGTGTGAGGGGAATGAAGTGCTGAGCTGCCACTGGGCAGAAACTGGAACATTCCTGTCTTAGTTTTGTTCTCATGAACCTACATGTAGTTATAGAGTGCCAAGAAATTCTGTGGGATTTTATCTTTGTGGGGTTTAGTCTTTTTTTCTGATATGCCAAAAAATATGGGTTATATCATGATATGTTAATATTTGTGCCTATTATAAGATATGTATATGTATCATATGTTGATAATATGATTGTTACTAGTGTGCTGTAGCTATCACATAACATAGACAAATTAATAGATCTTACAGTTAAATATTCCACAATGTATTTTAATATGTTTTATCTTAAACCCTTTCTGGCTTGCTGCCATCCTTTTTTTTCTTTCCCAGGTCAATTTCTATTGAAAGGAAGTATTTAGTTCTTTAGGTCAGGGAACTGAGACCAGCAGTTTGAATGATCCAATGTTATCTTGCCACCAGGCTGACTCAGACCTTGTGCTCCTCATAGGATTATGTCTAACAGTGCTGCAAACCCAGGATTCCTCAGCCTTCCCAGGCAATTGTTTCCTCAGGGCATTAAAGGAATGATGGTGCTTGAGCTGATCCAGAGCATTGCTCACCATCTGTGGCTCACCAGGGCAGAGCCTTTCCCCTCACCAGGTTCCACACTGGAGGTTCAGGAAGGTTTATGGAGGAGAAGGTGTTTGCCCCAAGGGTGCACGGCCTGTCAGGCACTTCTCACCTGCAGGGCTTTTCTGTGACCACCTTGGCACTCTGTGCCTCAGTTTCCCATCAGGAAGGCACCAACATCTGTACTATTCATAGTACAGTACAATATGATGTAGTACATCCTCTGGTAAGGACAGTGGGTGTACTACAGCTAAAATGGGCCTGTTTGGAACAACAAACGTGTGTTATTCCTGTGTTATTTGTAAGTGCTTTTCAGTTCTGTGTGTTCACAGGCAGGCTCAGATGGATGGCCTGAGTGCAGACAGGAGGGGAAGGGGACGTGTGTTTGCAGTGTCACCATCACTGCATAGAGTGGTGCCTTCACCTGCCTTCCTTCCTTTCAGCCCCCTCCACCCTGTTGTCTACTCTGAAGGCCTATCCCAGGATAAAACACAAACAAAAGGGCACCAGGTGTTCAGCAGGATCAACTTTCCTGCTCTGCATCCCTGGGCACCTGTCTGGACTCCAGTGTCAGGGATTTGGGGGCATATACATTTTCCAGAGGCAATCCTGGCTTTAATGGAAGTAAAACTACTGCTTGAACATCAGGACATGCAGACTCATATCCCCTTTTCTGGGACAGCAGTCACTGACCAGCTGACAGGCCTCTGAGCACCCATGTCCTATTCAGCACACAGAATGGAGCACTTCAGAAAAAGTACACAAATATAGGTATAGAAATATGCACAGATAAGCTTATATTCATGCCAAAGGTACCAGCCCATGGGCAGCAAAAGCTCCTTGGAGACAATGAGGCTTTTCCCTTTGGAAAGAAAACCAGAGGCCAGCCCTGCCAAGCTGGAGGCAGCTGCTTTGTTAGCTCACTTTTCCTGGGCAGCTCCTGCCATTTCCCCAGCTCAGGCTGCTGCCGCCAATGCTTGGGGAGAAGGATGTGAATGACTGAAGAGCTCTAGTCTGTTAATTTATATTATTAATATAAATTAATGCAGTTTTCTTTTCCCTGGCTTGCATTAAAGGCCACTATGACTCATAAGCATGATCTATCCTGTCACTGGTGGCAAACACCCTTTAATCAGCTCTGGTGAAGGCTCCCCTTGCACGGCGAGGAGCTGGGTGAGGGCAGAGGACCCTGCACAGCTCTACAGCAGCTGCAGGCATGAGACAGCAGAATGTGGCAACCCAAGTAATTTCCACACCCAGCACCTCTGCAGCAACCTGTGCCTGGGTGGCTTAGACCCCTCTAGCAGTAAAAAAGTCAGGTTAGGGGGTAGGAAGTGTCAAACTATGCAACCAGTAATAAGAGTATTCAATAACAGCTGAATTATTGCAAACCTCCCTGTAAAAGGTGCAGGGAAATGCTCTGTTTAAGGTGTATTTTTAGCTTGGTTAAATGTTTCTCCATGTGTTGTTGTACATTTATCTATATCAGCAGCAGGCACTTGGCAGTGCTAGCAGGGAACACAAAAATGCCTGACCTCAGTGGCACCACGGCTCTGGAAGCAGTTGATTTGGGACATCATTGTGCCTCTTTCTGCCAGGTAAATTTTTAATGAGAGTTGGCAAGGAGAAAGACTCAGCAGCGAAAAACTGAGCATGTTTATGGAAAATTAAGTTGATTTTATGGACCTGGTCTGGGACAGAGCTGCTGCACTGCTCTGATGGGGGGAACCACTCTGAATTTTCCTTTCTGTCTTCCCAGGAAACTTTGTCTAATCTTACCTGCAGTGACTGAATAGAGCTTTTTTTCCCCATGAAAATTGTGGGAAGAATGACAAAGGAGGGGAGAAATTAGCAGCAGGACTATAATCTGGCACTCCCTGGCCAATCCCATAACCACTAAAATGCTTCAGCAGTTTAATGTCATTTCACAAGGTAATCTTCAGGGCAGCCTTGTCTGGGGACACTCTCAGGCTGATTCGGTGCCCAGTGGTGCAAATCATTGAGCTGCTCTGTGAAAGCACAAGAGAGGGAGTGATGAAATATTTTCATGTACCTTTATCCTGTGACCTTAACCCCCAAGTCCCTTCATAAACTGAATACTGCTCAGTTGCAGCCCTCTAAGTCCTTTGAAATCCTTTGCATTTAGCTGGCAGATGATCAATCCCATAGTGTAGTGAGCCAAAATAGGTTTTTTTTGCATTTCACTGATATTTTTGGGATAGAGTTATCTCCACATCTCTCCTTGAGTGAGAAAGGGTTATTTTCAGAATGATTCAGTCTCCACTTTTGCCACAGTTCTTCAAGAGAGACCAGCAGGTGATGAGACAAATAGATGTACAATTTAGCTACTTCTGATCTCTGCCTCACCCCTTAAGTAACTGCAAAAGAAGATAAAAGAATATTTTAGGAAAGCTGCACACAGAAAACAGAGCTGAACTTGTACAGCAAATGTTCTAAATAATGAGAAAGGTTATTCAAGTGTATTTTCCCTTGTTAGAGGGTCAAAGAGGTACTGGGTCAGATGAAAAAAATCTGTCTGGGAAATGCCACCACAAGGAAACTCTACTGCAAAGGCTCAGATGGCAGTGATGTATGGTTTTGGTTTTCCAGTGTGTATGGAAGTGTCAGGGCTAGGAACGAAGATTTGGCACAAAAAAAAATTCACATGGCCTTAATACTCTTAGTTCTCAGGTTGAAACATGAATTTGTTATTTACTTACCTCTTGTTGCCAGTAAGGACCCTGTCATGTTTTCAATGGCAGCAAAGTTATGTTAAGAATAAACTCCTTCACCAAACCTCCAAATAGGTGCAGTATATGTTAATTTAGTCAGGCACTAAAACTTATGGTTGGAACAGCTTTTTTCCAGAATTTGAAAATGTTCACATTAATACTAAAAATAGGTCAGTCTGTTGCATATACATATATATATATATATATGTGTGTGTGTGTGTGTGTGTGTGTGTGTGGCATTCACATTCTCTGAAAAAGATCCCTTCACCTGGGATTTTTCTCCTGGGAAGCTGAGGAGCCTCAGAGAAAAGGAAAACAGTTCTTATCTCATTTGCTTCTCCTGTATTGTGCTCATCTGGAATGTGTTTGGAGATTGTTTACCCACAGGTGATTGTTTCATTGGATTCTGGTGTGAGTTGTTTTTACTCTCTAGCCAATTGGGGCCAGGCCAAGTCAGGACTCTGGAAAGAGTAAGGAGTTTTCATTATTATCTTTTTAGCATTCAGTAAATATCTTTTCTGTATTCTTTAGTATAGTTTAGTATAGTATTCTTTAATATAATATAGTCTCATAAAGTAATAAATTAGCCTACTGAGAACATGGAGTTGGATGCATCATTTCTCCCTGCCATGGGGGGTCCCTGCAAATACAAAAAAAAAAAAAAAAAAAAAAAAAAAAAAATATATATATATATATATATATATATATATATATATATATATATATATATATATACGTACTGTATCCTTTTCCCAAAGCCTGGTAGTATTGATACTCAAAAGACATCTTTCTGTGACAAGGAATAGCCCCAGGTTTTTACAATGGAGAAACACAATGTTCTGTGGCTTGCAGACACTTTGGAGCCACCTGCCTATGCAGAGACCTCAGTGCAGGAGCCTGGATTCCCTTCCATCAGTGGGGAGAGGCCAGACCCTTGAGAAAGAAAGTTCTCCACATCTCTTTGACACAGTTTTAAGTGGCACAAATCACCTTATGGAGACACTATTCTCTGTGCAGGGAATTTAGGAAATGGATTCAAGCTGAACACCTATCCTCTGGGTGGATAAAGTGGTTAAGGTGAAAAGGATCCTGGAACAAAGGAGGTTTTTTCCTGTGCTGTGAACTCATTGCCTGGAGGGAAAGTGCTCCCTCCTCCTGGGATCTTAACTTGTTTATCTCTTCCTCACTTCTGAAGGTAAAATCTAGACAAGAACCTAAATCTGCTCTGCTCCCAGGTGAGCATCCCCAAACCAGATACGTTATCAAGGCTTTTTAGTTCTCTCTCATGCCAAAAGGTTATTAAATTGTAATCACAAATAATTTAGCTTTTTCTG
This sequence comes from Ammospiza nelsoni, assembly GCF_027579445.1. Taxonomy (NCBI): domain Eukaryota; kingdom Metazoa; phylum Chordata; class Aves; order Passeriformes; family Passerellidae; genus Ammospiza; species Ammospiza nelsoni. Next base: position 11,367,382 of record NC_080633.1, read on the forward strand.
TATATTGTGAAATGATATAAACATGAGACACATCCTCTGCACACAACTGGCTAATTTTCTGGGGATTACAATTCTTGCCTGTCCCTTTTGCCAGCAGCCTGAGGGGTTTATCAGCTGATAATCTCCCACTGAAACCTAAGATTTAGGAGCAAGTCCCACTGTTCTATGTCATGGTCAGGATTTTAGGAGCCTGTGGTTTCAAAGGGATGCTGTTGTTATTCCTGAAAATACTTCACCTTACCACTGAGACAGGACATGAACAAGACATTTGCTTTAGAAAAAAAAAAAAAATTCACTTTAGAACCCACAGTAGAAATGTGTTGTCTTATAGATCTAAGAATTAGCACTCCTAAGTGAGTAAAATCCCCTGAATTTACTTGTTAAAATAAAGTGAAATAAAAGCAATAAGCAGCAAACAGTGTGCCAAGGAAGGGAGGGCTGGGTGTAGTTGGGCTGGTGATGCTGGGAAGGAAGGGAACTGCACCTCCAGCTCTTCCTTCAGGGTGTGTCAGACACAGCCTGTGCCAACAGCTGAGCTTGGCTTTAGGTTGTAAGAGATGGAAGGCACCAGCCAGTCAAAACAACAGTCAAACCTGACAGCATGTGCCATTCTTCTCATCCTTATTTCTCTTTGTGGGACGTATTTTGTTGGTAACACTGTGTGCAAAGGAAGGAGCTGTCTCCTCTTGGCTTGGATCATTTAATGGCATTAAAGGCTGTAAAGGCACCTGTTCAGGGCTGGAGGAGAATGAACAGGACCTTTCCATTTCTGTGGCAGAACAAGGCTTTAATGGTCTGGTGGAAGTAATTCTGTATTGCAAAGGAAGTTGATAAAATAGAACATAAACTTCTCTAATAGAGGATTTAATTACCAGGAAAGCCAGGTTGAATAAAGCATTTGAGCAGAACTATTTCATTGCTGAAAAGGCAATAATTATTAATCCTCCTTTTCCAAGCCATGTCATTTATTCAGGAGGCCTTGGAGTAGTAAGAAGCCATGTGTCTATATGTCTGTATTTGCTTGTATGTCTTTGAGTTTCTTTTTTTTTTTTTTTTCTCCAAGCAGACTGTCACTATCCTTTAAAAAATCTCAGTCTCAGATTTCCAGCTATCCACATGATCAAGCTGAAACCAGTCAAACTAATCAGGTCTCAGGGCTGGGCAATTGGCACAATGGTAATGAATAAAAAAGCTTTAAAAGCTCTTAGGTAGCCACTTCATTCTTCAACACAAGAACATGGTTATTAAGGTCTAACTGCAGCAGAAGGACCTATTTATTTTATTTCAGAAGGAGGCACTTCTGTGAAGCCCTCTATTAGTCAATATATCAGGTTGCTCATGTTTTATTCTGTTGTTTTTCCAGTATACAGTTGAAAAAGAAATAACTGTGCCTGTTGATGCTGAGGTGTATATTGTAAACTTTTAAATGAAGTTCAGGTATTTACCTTTAAACTTAAAGAGATTAAACATGGAATCCATCCCTACAGTTTGCCCTAATGGCTATTTGTGTCATGGTCTGTGCCATGGTCAAGCTCAAGGCAAAATTCCACCATGGCTGTGATGGAGCTGGGTCAGCTCACAGTGACTTTGTTTCCACACAAGCAACTTCACCTTTCCAATGCCTTCTTCTCCCTGCTTCTTTTTATCCTGCCCAATACCTAGTCCAAACTGAGAAAATGAAACTGCAGCAGTCTTAGTTTGAAAATAAAGCTGTGCATAGCACCTGCATGGGGTGGTCCGTGAGGGTCTGGCACTGACCTCTTCAACATGAGCAAGCAAAGACCTGTGGGGCCACTGAGCTGGTGGGGCTCCCTGTGAGCTGTCAGGCTCAATTTCATCTTGGAACCACATGTTCACAGGGAGATGGACAGGGAAATCTCTTTCTTGAAAATGAAAATTTTTGCTGTTGGTGTATTCATATTTTCACAGTGGTTGCTGAAAACGTTTGTATATTTTGGTAACACCACTGATCTCTATAGGGACTGGCAAAGGGAAATCACCTTGATGTTAAACATTTGTGGGGATGGTGTTGTTTGGGCTCAGTAAGAGTTTAGTCTGCTGTGGCTGAATACTGATTGTTCAAAGCAAGAACAAAGCCTCTCCATCAATGAAGCAGAAATCTGCAGAGATGTTGCGACCTTTTGTTCATCACTTCAGTTTTCTTAAGCAACTTTGTGTAGCAAGTCCTATGCAATGTGGGTTTGCAAAAATGTATTAAATTTTATTGAGAAAGATCTTTGAGAGTACCTGGAAGGATCAAATTAGAGATGTATCCAGTTCACTCTTCCAGGAAAATACGGTGTCCTTTTATGGCTTCACCCACAAGAACAGGCACATCTCTCTCTCAACACAAATGTGTGGTTCCCACAATGCATCACATCAAACTGAACAAGAAGATGTCTGTAGATCTACAGTAGGTGTGTGTGAAAATACATACTAGCATTCTGGAGCACATTCCAATTGCTTGCTAAGTCATAGTGAAAAATGGTCAATAAACAGTGAAAGAACAATTTTACTTGGCATTTTATTCACTTAACAGAAACATTCACTTATCAGGTATCACTGAAGTGCAATTTACAGAACTTAGCAGCAAATTCACATATGTAAATTCAGATTTATTTTCTTTTGTCATCTTTTTTGTTTCTTTTTTTTTACAAATATTACAAATGTACATCCATTAGTACAGTATTGCCATTCACTCATGCATGTTATGTACAGAATCTTCACTAAAGAATTACTACTGAGCAATCTTTCCTTTGCTTCAGGAAATGCTGTATGTAGGTCATGTGTGCTTCTGGGATGGGGTCCCATCACACTGTTGTTGCACATAATGAGAAGAAGTAGATATTTAAGGTCATACCCAACCCTAGTGCCAGCAGGTGCAACTCCATTGAGATCAGCTGATGCCCACTTGCAGAGGGGACTCAGTTTGGTCCCCACTACTAAACTCATTTTGGCAGCTGAATCCAGAGTTGCATTTATGTATTTCCTGCAACAAAGGATCATTTCATCCTGCCACACTTTTTTTCTATGTCCTTAAAAATAACCAGGCCTGGTGCTTTGTTGTCACAGTAGCTGCAGCACCAGCCTGGTGGAATCACAATGCATTAGTTGGGTTGAAATCATGCCATGGCTGGAGGAGGATGGGTGAGGGCAGGGAGCTCTAAGGAAGAGCCATTGAGGTCTCATGTGTGCTAGACAAGGACTGACTCAGAGAGGAAAAGCAGAGGACATGCTCCCCCCTGCCCTGTGCATCTCTGCATCAGAAATCTCTTCCTCTCTGGCTGCCCTGTGGTTTCTCTTCCTCAGTGGGAGCAGCCAGAGACTGGGGGCCACCACTGCCACTGTCCCCTGCAGCCTCTCCCACACCTCCAGCCCTGGGCTGGCCCCTGCCTGCTGCTCCTCCTTTGGGCACATCTGCTGCCCAAATCACACTGCAGGTGTGCAGCAACAGCTGTTAGAGGACAGGACCATGTGCAGGTACCTGGAAGCTCCACAAGGTGCCAAAAGCATTCAAATGTTAATCAGAAGAGCCGTCAAAGTGGTCAAAGTATTGACAAAGTGTTACCACAAAGTGTTTCCATTATTGAAAAGACTCAGTTTTTGGTTGCCTTTTTTTTTTTTTTTTTTTAAGCTATTTCTACTCTAAGGATATTTTTTAAAATATTTTTGGTAGTTAATATGGAATGTATTATTTTGTTGAAAAGGTTCCGGAAGGGGAGAGCTTTGTTTTACCTAATTTAAAAATTCTAGTTTATCACAATTGTTTTTATACAAGACACTATAGATACATCTTGTAGTTTATAATCTAAAAATAAAATCTCATCAAAATACTGTAGCTATTCTATTGTGGGCATCAATAAACAATGTATTTACTGTATATGGCTCTCCAAACATGATAAACCCCATACAAAGAGCATCTATCTTTATTGATAGGAACAGTTTCCCGTGTAAAGGAAATTACATGGAAAAATATGAGCCTTGTGTTGTTTGAAAAGTAACTCAGCTTGACAGTTCTGAGAAAATACCAAGACAATTATCACAAATCAGTAGCAGCATGTTATATACAGATTTAAAGACAACACAGGAATAAAAAGAAAACAGTAGTTATATACCCACAAATCCTGTCATCTAAAAACCCAGGAACTTACAGAAATGTGCAGGGCATCTGAAGGTTGGTTTTGCAGTGGGGCTATCAAAGCTCAGTTCTCCCATGACTGTATCTTCTGCATTCTGATGAGGTTTGGGATGGTTCAAAGATGAGATTGTATCAGACCCAGCCCAGTTATGAAGAAAATATTTAAATGTTGGGTTATATTTGTCTCCTAAGTGAAAAACCCCATCTGCTTTTCAGGCTGCAGATGAGCATGAGGAGTAATAATAACACTTGGCATTTACACAGAGCTAGAATCTGAAAGCTCATGCAAAGACCTTACCCAAACCTGTGGTTGCCTCTGCTGTGCTTATGTAAATTGGACTTTGTGGAGAGGTAAAACTCACTGCAAGAGTGACAAAATCTTTCTTAAACTGTTGCATATGACCAGAGCATTTTGATCCTGCCAGGTTCCTTAAATGTGAAGCATTTATTGTTATCCCCTTTTAACAGGTGGAGAAACTGAGGCAGGGAAGAGCCAAGCAGCAAATGTGCTCTCTTGTTTGGGGATGTCTTACTTGTGGCTACCCAACCTGGTGATTGCTCAGATATATGGAGCATCCTGAGCTCACACCCACTTAATTCAGAGCTCTGGGTCATCAGAAGATTGGACATCTGAAGTTCTGGGTCCTGCTGCATCCTGCCTGACTTTAGGCAGCTTCCTGAGGATCCAGAGCCAGGAGCATGGACACACACTGCTCCTCCCTGGCAGCCCCTGCAGAGCTGGGCACAGGGGTGATTGCCCCCTGACAAGGATCTGCACCCTGGCTGGTCTCTGAAAGGCATCTGAGATTAACTGGGGAGACAAGTAAAATTTGCAGCATGCAAATTGTGACTGGAGTTGAGGATTTGTTGTGAAGTGGTTTGTCCAAGGTGTCAGACAGAATAAGTGTAAAAATCAAGGGCATCCTGATGCCTGGCTTTGTGCTCAGAGCCAGCAGTGGAAAAATCAGTTTCAAAATGCTGCATTTCTTTGAGGTCCAAATTTTTTGTCACAGATTTAGGCATTTTACAGGATGATTTTTGCATAGAGGTTAGGAACCTTATTTTTATGGATGATTACGGATGCTCTGAGACCTGCTGTCATGCTGTGTGCCTGGGGTACTTCCATCTCTGCTCACTATTTTCCATTATTCAGTGACGACTTTTGCACTGATTGTGTGAGGGAAAACAAAGGTCTATTTTGGATCAGACAGGTGGCCCACTAACACCTCAAATTCAGTAATAACCAACAGCAATAAACAATAAAAAGCAGAATCTTGGTGGGGGTGGCATTATAATTTGGGCAGGTACATTCTTGGGAAGGGATCATGAAAAAGCAGTTTTCTAAAGTTGAGTTCAGTGCATCAGACACATTTCTACTTATGTATTTCCAATACAGGATTAAAAGCAAATATTCCCATGGAGGTTGCTATTAAATCTCAAACTGCTTCAATTCTCTCATTCGTCCTGCCTCGCCTTCTCTCCAGTTGGTTTGATCCAGTCATGTAGAAAAGGTGTGGAGTGATTCACACAGTCAGTAGGAACTGATCTTGCTCTGGGGGTTTCTTCACCCAGGTGCCCAGGCCAGCTTTCTGAAATGCTTTAAACAGCTGCTGCTTAACAGACTGGTATGTCTGAGCCACCAGCTTGGCCTCGCTGTACACCGATGGCATCTCTCCATGGCTTGGTACTCGTGTGCTCAGCTGCAGAACAAAAATCAGGGAAGGGAAAAAAAAATAGAAAACCCAACCTGTGAGCCAAAAGAAACAGGAGGCTTCAGTAGCTGTATAATCTTCCTGTCTACATTTCATAAGCAATCACTGTGCTTTGTGTGTTTGCTTTTGGTTTAACAACCAGAAAGCCAGGGAAGCAATAAATGCTGGTGACACAGTTTTGAGCCATTGTGAGCAGGAGAGGGGTGAACAGCTTTGCCTTGGAGTGGCATAGGCAGTAGCAAGTGTTGGTCTTGGTGTGTTCTACAAAGGCAGAATGCTACTTCTCAATTAAGGTGGTTTTTACAGACAAAACTGAAAGAAATCCTTTCTGGAGATCTTTAAAGCACATACTCCTTTAAAGAAAGTTTAGCCTGGGAAGTGGAGAGCAGGTCAGTGCTTCCAAGTAATGCCCAGACACAGAAAAAGAAGGGTTGTCTTCCACACTCTCCCATTTCCCCTCTGGAGTCTGTCATTGCTGGGAATGCTCTGAAAGCTGTCCAGGACAGGGCAGAAATCGGGCATCAGCGTTTGTGCTGGTGTGGGAAAAATGAGTGCTCTGTGGGAACACTGGAGCTACCCACAGCAATATCACATGTGCAGTGCCCCTGGAAGGACAGGCAGGAGGGAGCACCCTTTGCTCTGCAGAAGGACTAAACAAACTCCTCTGACCTGCCCAAATCTCTACCATGCCAAACCTGTAGGGAAAGGCACCCTCAAGGCAAGCCTGATGAGCAAACAGCTCTTGTCCTTGTCTCTATACAGGAGAGATGCTGAGAGGCAGATTAAGGAGAAGGTGACCATGCAGCCTGCAATGAGCTGCTCCTGTCTGTGTGCCAGCACTCCATGGGGCTGTACTGGCTGGAGATGTACTGGCCCAGTCAGCAAGGCAGGGTGACACTGCCAGCCTGGATGCCAGTGGGCCTCAAGCTGGCCTGGCAGCAGTGGCTTCTCTCTGGCTGCCTCCTTGTTCCCTTTGTTCCCTAGGGGTAGAGAGTGATGACTTTATCAAATCCTTGCTTTGTCAAGGGCAAAGTGCCCTGCTCAGCCACAAGTTCCTCTCTCCTGCTCGCTGCAACCTCATCCCTGGTGTGAGCCAGAAGCAATTCAGCTCTCCCAGCCATAGCTCCAGCCGTGGCCCCAGTTTTGTTCCTGTGAGGATCCCTCTGTTCTGGGAGTGGCAGGAGTGCTTCTTGCCTCTCTTCCTACCTGCTGTGCAGGAAAGAGGCTGGGACCTGTGTCACCACACTGTGACCAAGCCCTGGGCACAGAGACCAGCTGGTCTCTTCTGCTCCCCACAAGGCTCAGGGTTGCTGCTAGGACAGCAGACCCTGCCACTGCCTGCAATTTGATGAGTGCCACCAGCCTCCTTCCCCTGGGGTGTCCTGCAGAGCAGAACAATCACTTTGGGCTTGTGCTCAAACCTGCCCACCTCCTTTGCCTTCCCTATTGACTGTGTTGATGGAATTGTCTCCAACTTCCTTCCCCTTGTTTGTATCCACTCGTTTCCCAACCGGAAAGAGGTTTTGGCATGTAATAAAACAATTCTTTCCTTGCCTTCATCTCTCCCTGTCCATGTGCTGCAGGGCAGCTGGTGACAGGGCTCCCAGTGCCCCAGACCCACCTTGCCATGCAGCTTGGCCCAGCGAGTGAAGAACATGTGCTTGCAGAGGCGCGAGGGGCCGCCGCAGCTGCGCTTGCCCGTGGTGGCGTTGATCACCTCCAGCTCCGCGCTCCCCAGGACCCAGTTCACGCTGAACCCCGGTGACTTCCCGGGCTGCCGAGCGCCCGCGTGGCTCACCCCTGCAGGAGAGGGACACAGTGACTCCAGTGCTCAGGAGAGTGAGTGCTCAGAGTGCCCAAGAGAGGCCCCAGTGCTCACTCGAAGCTGCTCCTGGGTTGTGGTGGCACAGGAGACACCCCCAGTGAATCGCTGGCGTCGTGCACTGCATGTGCTCTTGTCACTGTCGGTTAAACGTTACCAGACCAAGTGCCTTGGACAGACATAGCTTGGTACTTCCTATAGATTTTCCCCACCTAGCCTAAGGAATGCCTTTGGATTGCAGTATGAGCTGTTGACAGCAGTGTGATGTTTGCTGAGTGAAATCTTTCCCAAAGGCTTTAATGGGATAACAGGTTTTACAAGGAACTAAGCAGTACAGTGTTTTGGCCATCTTTTGGCCATTTCTTTCAGGTGAGCTTCCCACAGTCCTGCATATTTATCTGCTATTAAGTCCTGGGGCCTTTGCTGTGAGGAGATGTGTAGGGAGATAGAACACAGAATGTAATTTTACCCCCTAAAGAGTTGCAGCTGAGCCAATTACTAAGGATTAGGAGCAGGCCTGATGTTAACAGGCTGCAGCTGTAGCCAATAAGAAGAGTGTTATAAAAGAGTGGATTGGTTGGTTGAAGGCACTGGAGTCAGTTGGCTGCTGTGAGGACAAGGAAGGGTCAGTGCCTAGAGGAGATGCCTACAAGAAACATCAAGGAGGCACAAAATTCTTGCAATGTGGAACCCTTGCAGTGTAATGACAACAGAACTCTTGCAATATAATGACAACAGGGATGTCTAGACCTCAGGGGATAAGAAAATGCAAAACAATACACTTCATCATCACAGAGAGAGAGAGATATTATTAAATCCAAGTTAATAATGACCTTATAGACATCACAGACCTGCACAGAACATTCTTGGTCCCCACCTTGTGTCTGCCTGCCAGATTCCAGCCCTGTACTGGAGCACCAATTTCTTCAACAGCTAGGTTGTGTCCTAATGGTGATATTTGATATTTAGGACATCTTTAAGAGGAATGCTTCATATGTAATTTTAGACAGCTGCATTAATGATGTTTACAGTCACCTGGGATGACTGCATGACCTTAATGTCATCCGTGTGGCCAATTTTGGACATCTGAGCCCAATACTGAGCCAATGCCTCCATGGCTGAGATCTCCTTGGCTCTGAATGCAGACCATGGCTACAAGGTCAGGTATGGGTGTGTACACGAGCTATTTTTAATCAGGTAAATTTTTGTCTCTTTTTAACTATTTAGTCCACCTCAGCCTTTTCATGAGTCCTGTTGCTTTTTCATTTCTTGTACTTGAAACCAGGGAAGGATTAATCTTTGCAAGAAAATAAGAGGAATAAAGAAAGTGGCTGGTTTATTTTGCAGCACAGTACAAATGCAAACAAGTGAGCTCTGCCTTGCCCTACTTATTAGTGCTTTTGCAGCAAAGAATCAACAGTGGGAGCTTCTGAAGCTGGAAAACTTAGAGTGACCTGAAGCACTTTGAATATTTTTGAAAACATGGACCTTGGATAATGTGTCTGGATCCAGCTGTTGTGTCTCTCTCTGCCGATTTGCTGTGTGGGCCACTAGCCTGCAGACCTGGACCACAAAAGCCACCATGGTGAGCAGCAGGTGGGGACTGTGCTGGGGGCAGGAGCTGCCTGGCACAGCCAACCCAGCAGAGGCCAGTGCTGGAGCTGTGATTCCAAATGGCAGCTCCTGCCCGCGGCAGCTCCAGCAACAGCTCAAGGTTTGCACTGCTTCCATTGCTGTTGGGTGGAGGGCAGCAGAGAGAGCTCCCTTGCATTTTCTGCTGAGAGGGTTTTAAAGAACTGTTGAAAAGAGTGAGTACTGATATGGGCTGTTCAGAGAGAAGGATATTAAAGAAAAGAGATCAAAACCCCTCCTTTCCAAAGTGCCCTTCTTGCCCAGGATCTCATTTTCAAAACAGATGCATGCCACGAGCATCTGCTGGTCTGAGGCAGAATGGGAGGAGATGGGAGCTGGTGGGAATGCTGCACCCACCACTGAATGTGCTGAGCTTGGAAAGCTCCTGAAAGACACATCAGGAGAAGTGGAGGGCTGTGCAGGTCTGTCTGGCCAGGATGCTGCCTCTGCAGGCAGTTGCTGCATCCTGCCTGGAGCCTCTCAGCATCATGAGAAACAATGAGGGACATGCTCCCTCTCTCCCCTGTCCCTTCTGTCCTGGGAGGGAGCTTCTAGAGCCAAATGGAACTTAGCACATGCAGAGAGAGAAAGGTGGCCTTTGAAAGGAAAAAATTATATGGCAAACTCACTTTGTATCAATGACAAAGCTGGAAATGCAGAAACCATCTCAGTCACTGGGACTGAACTCGCTACCGTGTGTAGAAGAGAATTACAGCTCAGTCATAACCTCACCCAGGATTTGTAAACACATTCATGTCGTATTAATACCTCTTTCAATTTTCCCCCCCCCAGAGATAACAGATCAGTCTGCATCTAAAACTCCAGTTCACCTAGGCAACAGGATTTAAACTGAGAGCTTGAAAATCAGATAGCTCTGCAGCGCTGCTCGAGCGTCTCTACGCAGAACAAGATGCAAACAGATCAAAATCAGCTGTTTGACACTATGCACCACTCTCTGTAAAGATAGCACCCAAAAGCTCAGAGGATTGGAGTGCCAAAAAGCATGATAGCAAACACCCTGCCATGCAAAGTTGCCACAGGAGAGTAAATAAATGAAAATGTGAAATCCCTGACTAGAGGAAGAGAAGGAAGGGCTGCTCAGAGGGGAGATCAGGTTGTGGGTGCCCATCAGATGGGGGCTGGCAGAGCAGCCCAGGCCGGTCCCAGTGCCTGGAAACCCCTATGGGCTCCTTTGGATTTCATGCTTTCTCTTCCCAGCTATCATATGTAAGCAGATGTATTTAGGTAAATAGAAGATATTTTCACATCCTTTTCTGAATGCAAAAGAAGAAGTTTAAAAAAAAACTATGAGAGTCATAACAGACAAATACAGAGCATGGATATGTTCTCTGATTGTTGATATTTTTATAATTAAAAAATTCTTCTGTATTTTTCTTTTGAGAAATAATTTTTTTGATTTATTTAGATAGTAACACTTGAATAATCTAGGCTACTTTCTCTCCTCTATGTAAAACATCCTTCTTAAAACCCACATAGGAAAGAGTACAACAGAAGACAGTCAGATTTGAAAGACAAAGAAAAGTCTTTGCACAAATAATAGGAATTTGAGTACTGTGGGATGTGAACTGAAATCTGTCCTCTTTCTCCTCTCTCTCCCAGCAAAACCTCATAACCCATCAGGATACCCTTTAAAACAGCCTCACTCTTAAGAGGACAGGATATAAAAAAGGCATTTCTTCTATAAATTACACCCAAGAGTAATCTCTGTGGAAGAGTATAGCTCCATCTGGCTGGGGCTGATAGAAAACTGAGCAGAAAACCTCACTGATTATTTTTCAGTGGAGCCAAGGAGTTAATCTCAGTACATCTCATTACACCATGACTCTCCTCTCCATTGGAATGCTTGTACTCCTATGATCAAGTGGCAAAATAATTGATATCCTTATAATTTAAGGACTCCTGCAGTCCTGGGCTGGTCTGAGATCCAAGACAAGAGTGGAGGTGGAGTTGCCTGGCTGAGATTGTGTAGGTCTGGTGTCTAATGCATTTGGAGAAGCTTTTTCTAGGTGCCCATCCCTTAGTCATTGGATATCTGCTGGCAGGGTTTCCCAGGAGAAAGAATTGTGGCATAAGCCTCAGCAGTGTAAGTTTTAATCAGCATTGCCTCCCTGGGATTTGTGGGGGGAGGGAAGATTAAAAATAATGATGTTAGAGACAAAAACAATGCAGAGAGAAAGAGAGAGAGAGAGAGACAGATTCCTCCCACTGCTTCTCCTGGGCCGAGGAAATCCAACAAACACAACCAAAGAGCAAAGGAAATGCTTTTCCAAACAGAAACCTCTGGAAAGGAGGAAGAGAGCCCAGAAACATGCAGATATTTAAAGTGACACAAGTCCTCCTCTGATGCGTTTCTTATTCCCTTGAGATCTCTGGCAATGACTCTTGTACATACATACACACACACACTGGCCAAGTATGACCCATTGACTTTACTCTGCAAGGCCAGCCCAGCAAAGCAATAGCTGTTCTGTGGTGAAAACTCTTATAAAATCCCTTTTTGTGTTTTCAATCCTTCAACAGTTGAAGTGGGTTTCCATGTACATCCTGCAGACACAGTGAAATTTTGTGTGTCTTTGATTTTAATCTATGGGTGCACTTACGGTGTGTCAGGGCTGGCACAGGATGAGATCTGCTTTCCCAGTGGGAGATGCAGTGGCTTTGGCAGCTGGGGCTGTGTTGTCAAAACAACAGCCAGATTTGGGAAATGGGGAGATATCTCCTGTCCAACTGTGAATTCTTTCCTCCCTACCACAATCTCATGTGGGAAGGAAAGGGAGGCTGAGCCATGCTCAGGGTGGACCAGGGCAGGAGGGACAGGTGGGGACATAAATTGGAGAGAGAGTGTGGATCACAGCTTCCTACTCACTTGATTGCAGTCTTTGTGCAGTTGCACTGAAGAGTTAAAAAATGGAGATAGGCTGTTCAGAAACAGTTCAGAACAGCCTTTTGACCTGTTCACCTCACAACATATACATGCATATTACACTTGCCAGATGTACTAAACCACACAGAACCTGAGAATTTCCCCAGTGGCTAAACTATCACTTCTGCCTTGTTAAAAAATTTGTTCAGCCAAACAAATTTTGTCACAAGGACATATTGAAAAAAAAAAAAGCCCGTGAAATAGATAAGGTACTCCTTACTGAGGAACCTAGAGGACTTTGAAAGGTGATGGGGTACTCCACTAAAATGTCCCGACGTCCCATCTCTGTGACACTGACATCATATTAATGTCTTGGGGAATCCTCCCAAAGAACAATTATCAAAGATTAAAATAAGGATCTAATCTAGTGCAGAACTGGTGTCTCTTAGCATTCACATGACTCATGAGGATCTGAAGACAGTTAAACCTAAAATTTACTGAAAGCTTCCTTCTGGTTTTTAAAAGTGCTTTACTTAGTCATACTTTTTTTTTTTTCCACTCTGAGTGTTCAATGTATAGTGGTTGTTTTCCTAGTCAGCTTTTATCCATTAATGATCCTTTTTTTGTGTCCTGCTAATGAAAGAGTATTTAAACACATTGGTGTCTTAATTCTACAAATTCATATTCTTCAGGGAAAAAGAAAAAGGGTGTGAGTTAATGCAAGCAAAAAGCATTCCTGTTGGTCAGCAGTATGACTAGAGATGGGAGGGGGCACTATTTGACTTGCAGCAGGTGTTTGCTCACCACTGAGGAGCAGCTGGTTGCGGCGGTAGGAAGCCGGGAGCTGGCCAACGTCCTCTATCCTGTGGCTCATCACCCGGGACAGGTGTCCAGTGTGGTACAGGCTCCCCACCACGATGCTGTGCAGGTACAGGGGTTCAATGAAGGAGCTGAGCAGAGCGCCTTGCAGCCCAAGGATGTTCCACCTGGAAAAAAAATTCAGGAGCAATAAGACCCATGGATGGAGGAATGGCCATATTGGAGCTGCCCTGGGAAAATCAGCAAATGCCAGCACATGGGTTAGAGGGATGCGGGATGAAACTATTCCTGTCCCTGTCCTATGACACAGAAAGCACTGTTGGGTTATTATACACCCATGGGCTGATTACCCCTTCAGGAATATTGGAGATTACTGTAGTGCTTTTCACTTAAGGGATGTGTTTCCATCTTGTATTGCTGCAAACAGAAGTTTCTTATCAAAAGGTTTTCTTTTGAAAAGCATTTTGTGTTTGATGGATGTTCATTTAGCCTGTCACTAGCAGAATTTTTTTCCTGCATCTATAGTGTTTTACTTGCAATGGTAGAGCTAGAATGAGAGCTTTTGTTATTCCACCTTTATTTGCTGCCTGTCATACATAAGTACCATCTGCATGCCATACATTCAAGCTAACATATGACTTAGGTGGCCAAAATTCCCCCAAAATCTTTGAATGTCTCATAGGCTGACATTTCTTTGCACAAATGACCATGAAGATATGAAGACATCCATGAGAATTAAATCTTGGTCCTGAATAGGAAAAAGAGAAGACTTGAGCTTTTAGGAAATTTATTTGTAATTGATAGCTCGACCTTCTCTGAAGTGCTCAGAGAGATACATCTCACCTTGTTGCTGCCTTAAAGGTGCAGCAGAGTGATGGTGGGAACCTTGGGACCTTCTGCCTGTTGATGACTGAGACCTCTGTGCTGCTGCTGGTGGAGTAGCTGCCAGAACGGCTCTGCATTTTAATAGCTTATGAATTTTTGCATCAAGCTAGGCACAAATGTGACAGCCTCTAAATTCTTCAGAGGACAGCTAATTGGTTAATGAGTGGAAAAATTAAGAAGGGGAAAGAAGTCATGATGCAGTTATCGTCTTGGCAAACCTATTTAGCTCAGCTCATCTAAGAAGCTGTTTCCCACCACACAAATGCTAACAGGCTCTCATACACTTGGATAATATTTTTACATAAGTTGAACACTGTCAGTCTGTCTGAGTAGTCTTGAGTTCAGGAGTTCAAACTGAAAATGCTTAGAAAATGGAGTTTGGAGAGTATATTTTGGCTCATTAAAACCCAAAACACCGGCGATATTTGGAGCTCGGTAGCTGCTGAAGGAAAGGCTATGAGGTGTCTGCTATATAAGGCATCATCCAGGGGCTGCCACGCTAAATAATGTGTTTAAAGCAGAATTTCCATCAGCAGCAAGCATTATGGTGCTAATTTCTTACATCATTGTTCTTTTCATTAATTAACATTTCTCAACTGTTAGTGCAATTATTGCAGTGCCTCTGTACTGTATGTCTCTTTTCATGATTAATAAGGAGTCATTATATTTCCCTTTCCTGAAGCAGTCAATTAACATGGAATACTTTCCATTAATTACTGAATGTTTAAAACCAGCATGCTGTACCTGGAGAGCAATCTGCTCTAGGAACCTGTGACACCAATTGCTTTTAAAAGTTCTCCTTAAATTTTATTCCAAAAACACAAGCAATTTAGCTGGCTGTATTAATTTGCCTCTGAAGCAGGGCTGTGAATGAGAAACATCTTTTAATCTCATGCAAGAAAAGGCAGCCATCTGGCTGCTGAGGATTTCAGAGTCAGACTCTCCCTGTCTCCCTCTGTAAATGCAGGCCATTAAAGTAATATGTTCATCTACATAAAACTCAAATGAAATATAAAAGGTAATATTTATATACAAACAATTTAGTCCCACAATTTAAACAGTCATTGGTTTTATGAAACATTTACTTTAGTCGATCAGATTTGCATAACTTCATTTGGGGAAAAAAAAGTGTGGTCATTTCTGCAAATCACATCACTTTTAAAGGAAAGAACTAGCTGCCTCTTTGAATAAATAACTTATCATGATGCAAAATTAATAATGCAAGCTTAAGAAACAGAGCTGAATTCAGCTAACAGTACTATGCCTTCAACCAGCATCTAAGGTAAGCAGAAAATTTATACAGATATCTTTGTCCAGATGAAATCTTGTAAGATATCAGTGCTGTTTTCAGCATTTAAGATTTCCTTAAAAAAGCCTTACATATTTGATTGAAGGAGAGAAGAAAAGCAGCTAAACTGAAAACAACATATGTTCAACAATATTGGGATTTCAGCAATATGCACATCACAAGAAATCATCTGAGTTTTATTTACCAAAATAAGGGATTGTGCTCAGGTCATAAATTACAAGGTAATTTAAATTCATCACAAGGGAATCTGCCTTTTCTTTAGAGATATTTCTCTACCTAATTCTGGACATATTAATGTAAAAAGGGATTTGAATTTCAATGGAATTACACTATTAGAAATCACAATATAAGCACGATCAGGTCACCCACTATGTACTGAAAGTATTCCATAAACATGAATTATTCCTTGCAGTACTCCAGTAAGGTGAAGTCCCATTTTTGCACCCTGGGGAATCAGGGCAGAAAGGGTATAAGATCTGCTGAAATCTGTAAGAGTTTCTGGATGCAATAGCTGTCCCTTGAGAGAACCCTGTTTTCCCACTCCAAAAGAAGGCACATGAAGGTGTAGGGGTGATGAAGCTTCTGTATCAGCCATGGTGGGCTTTGACCCCAGGGGATAAGTTTGACTCCAAGACAAATTGGACAGAGCAATCAGATTTAAACAAACAAACAAACAAACCAACAAAAAAACAAGGAAGAAGAAACCTATCAGAGAATACCAGCACCAGAGCAAGTCCTGCCTGATGTGTAGAATGTGGTGCACAAAGAGACTGTCCCAGAACCAGACAGCATTCTAAAGCATCAAGGACTGAGAAGCCAGGAAAGGCACCAAGAGGGCAATATTTGGTGGGGACCACTTGCTGGGTGTTTTTGAGCTGGTGTCCCCCAGGTGGTGTGAAAAGGGATGAGGGTGATGGCACTGCCACCTGTACAGTGGCTGCTTCTGGCTCAGCACTGGTTTAGCAGCATCTGGTCAGAGCAATGGGAAGAAGCAAAGAAGGAGCTTTGCTTTCCAGTCTAGCCCAGGTTTCTCAGAGTGTTCAGGCAGTTGTTTCTCTCTGGAATGCGGTCCTGATCATGCATGTGAATCCCACTAACTCAGCACAAGTCCCAAGAAAAGAGGGGTTCTGAACTGGCCAAAATCAGACCCTTGCTCTGCTGCTGTTCTTCAGAGCCCAGGAAAAACACTTTAATGTTGGGGAAAATTTTCAGTTCCTCATGCTGGTGCTGCTCTGTGGATGAAAAGGGTGCCTTGGAGGGCTGCCAGTGCAGTATTATGCAGAAACATTAGATTTTACTGACAAATATTTGGGGGAAGGTCTTTTATCCTGTGCATTATTCATCCCTTGACCAACACACATGGCTAATGTACTGACTTGATCCTTTGATATATGAACATCTATGAAATTATTTGTAGGTAGATGGTAGGGAAAGATCCATCTGAGCAACAGTGAAACTATCAATAAGGGTGTTAATTTTGAAGGAGCTCTTTCTCTGTAGCCTAATTTAGGTCCATGAAAGTAGCTGTGTTCCCATCTGTAACAAAGAGCTCTCTTCAAATGTGGCTTTTCAAAATACAATTATTATTCAATGCAATGCAGTGTTACATTTTGGCTTCTCAATATATCAAAGTGACTTTTCTTGCTATGAGGAAATATGCTGGATCATTCTGAATTTTCCTAATTGTACAAGATTTTAAGTGCTGTTTTCAAGGACACACATCTCTCTAATAACTCATATGCTATGTGCTCTGTAATAACCCTTCCAATAAAGTGAAAATCAACCTAATGCTCCCTTAGTCACAGATCTTATTTAAAAATCCCCAAATCTTCAGCAGACAGGATAAACAAAACAGAATGTCTCCCCTTTTCACTCAAATATGGGAGCTTTTGTAGCTTTAAATAGAAGGGAAGTATACCCTTCCTTTTGTTCAAACAGCAGATATTACTGCACTGTTTACAAAGACAAAATCCTGCGTCCAGTTTTCAATATAGATAATCCTTAAACAAATATATTTTTGCCTGTTTGTCAATCACAGAAATGCCAGTGACAAGCTGGGAGGCATCCCAGAGCAGGCAGCCTTTCTTTGATGAAATGCTGTGCTCTCCCAGCCCTGGACAAGCAGAGGGCAGGGCGTGACCCCCCTGCAGAGCCCCCCGGTTCCCAGGCTCCTGAGAGCTCAGGACACAGTGAGGTGTGCAGGGAAATGCGTCCCCACATCACAGCCTCACCACAGCCTCCACGTGCTGGAGCATCACCTCAGCACATGAATTGTCTATGGCCTCTCCCTTGGAGCAAGAGAAAAAGGGATGATGAAAACACTGAGGAAGGGGTTTGGAGGCAAACCCAGGGGGTTGCAGGGGGCTGCAGCTTTGCTCAGGTCAGTACAAGGCTCCCTGCCCATTGCTGAGATGTGCAGTGACAGCTGGAGCCCCTCTGCTGGTGTTTCTAACATTGATTTGGACATGGTTAGACCTGAAACCCAACACTTGAACCCCTTTGTAACTGGGGTGTGGAGAAATTCACCTGGTGCATCAAAACATCTCAGGGAACTGCACCCACCTGCCAGGGATGCTCAGAGACTGAAGTGTCTCCTTGGGACCTTTGGAAATCTTGCCCCTTAAAAAGCATTGCTGAGGAATTTCAAATCTTATTTTGATAAGGCTTTTTGTAAAAGACTTTGTTTTTTTATTAAGAGCTTTAAGTCTTATCCACTCAGTGTGTTGTTAACCTCCTGTACCACAGTTTCTATTACCAATATTTCCAGCTATGCTTCACACAACATAAATTGTTATTCAGGGTGGCATGTGCTCAGAAGGACACCTGTGGTGCTCCTATTTATATGACCATTTAGCTATTATTGGTTTGAAAACTGGAACTAGTGCATTAGTTTTTGATCTGTATTTTAACAGTGGGTGGTTTATACATGTTTTCTGGAACATACCTTGTGGTGAAAGATTGAAATTGAACTCTCAGTCACACAGAAAGGGGTTAAGAGAGAGAATTACAAACCGTCTGCACAAATCATCTCTAATTGAAGATCTAGCTGTGTTAATTGATTTTCATTTGCATTAATATGTAGCCTTTGAAGTAGCTTTTCTTAAGAGTTACCTTGTCAGGCTCAGCCTTCTGTTAACAATGGCTCTGGTCGACAGGCTAACACTAAAATAGATCTAAGAATGCCAATTTCTAACACTGACTTTTAGTCCTGCATTTTTATATGCTACATTTAAATACAGCTTAATGTGCTCAACTCATCCTCTAAAATGCTACTTCAGACTCCCACTGATAAATCCTGAAAAAGTGCCTTAAGGCTACACTACCTTGCAGTACTCTGATCATATTCTCAATAAAGATTTCTTCCTATTCTCTAGCTTGTGGGGCCCAAATAATCCACAAATCTTAGCCACAGGACATGGGTAGAGTGCTCATGATGCAGTGCAAAGTTTGGAGGTCCATTGTTTCTGTTTGTGTTGTTTTGTAGGTGAGGTAATTTAGATACTCAAGGTCTTTTTTTACTTCTGAGCTAAATGTCACTTTTTTTGGTGAAGTTTGAGGAAGTAGATGACCATTAGCCTGGTGGCAAGAAAATACACAGTCTTTTAAAGGTGACCTTTTGAGAAGCGGTACTAAGAAAACAATTTTAAGGCCAGAGCTTATAAAACAAACACTGAATTCTGGCTTTTATGTGCTGTTTAAAGACAGTGTTTATGAGGATTGCTCCCTGCAAATCCTGCACAATGCAAAGTACATTTCTCAGCCTGGATCCTGCAAGGGGACTCTGAAAGAGGAAAGTGCCACTGCTCATCCATTTATGAATAAGTTTATACAATCTTTGTGTGTTTAGATGCAAAATTGCTGCACAGAAGGCTAGCATCTCTCCAAATAACTACATAAACTCAACATCTAGTGAGCCACAATGTGCTCTGCCCTGGCCAGAGTGTGAGGTGTCCAGTCCCCTGGCTGAGGTTGGTCAAGGAAGACAGTTTGGAGAAGAGTAATGCAGTGCAGAACTCTCTCCTGGGACACCCAGATAAGAACTGATTTTTGGAATGAACCCTAGTGTTGAATGCTTGCACCAAGAACCTAAAATGGCCTGGACACATCAAGGTGAGGTGGTGACCCAGGATCTGGGAACACCGGCTCACACCACGGGTCTGCTGAGCTCTGGGAAGCTGTGGTGCTCTCCTCCCTGTGCTCCCAGCTCCTCTGCCATGCTCTGCCAAACCACTGTTATGCTCTGCCAAACCAAACCACTGCCACACGCTGCCAAACCATGCCATGCTCTGCCAAACCCCGGCCATGCTCTGCCAAACCAAACCACTGCCATGCTCTGCCAACCACTGGCAATGGCAAGCACCAAACCTCTCTGTGCAGCTGCACAGGGCAGAGCACCCTACTATTTCAGAAGGGTTGGCACTGGGGGAAGTGATTTCTCTAGTTTTCTGCATGGAAGAAGAAGGAACCCAGGTGCTGGTGATGAGATAAATAAACTTGATGAGCTCAGAGCATGGAACAGGAAACTTTATATAGAAGGGAGGAGTATGTACTGCTAAATCTGAGTTATGGTGAGCCTAGAGGATGAGCCATGGTGAAAGAGACTGGCCTGAAGCTCAGGCAGTGTTTCCATGAGTCAGAGGACAAAGTGTGTCACAGGGAAGGTGGTTCTCTCCTCTGTGACAGACTGAATTTCTCTTATAAGTCTGTCCAGAGGGGTGATGGACTAAAGAGGAGTGCATAAATCTTTGCTATTTTGGCCAGACTTTCATATTTCTTCTGCTGTAGGAATAAGAAGTAGAGACATTTGGAAATGCTGATTTTATATATGCAGCCATGTGGGCTGCTACCTGCAAATCTGGCACAGACATACACACTGTGTGCTGAGGGAAGCCAGCAGGGAGGAGATGCTCAGTGCTGGGCTGGCTTTGTGCACCTGGAGACCATGTCACTGAGGGGACACAGAGAGCCAGTGTCCCTCAGGGACACCAAGGGGGTGCTGCTAATCCCACCCCTGCAGCTGGCACATGTCAGCTGAGTACCAGTGCCAGTCCTGACCATTTCTGAGGGTCTGACACAGAATGTATGGCTGAGCCTCCCTAAGTTTTGGTTAGTGTGTTTAGAGCCTCAAGGAAGAGCTGAGCTGTAGGGATATCCTTGTTTCTTTCCCTAAAAATGTGTGTGTTTGTGTGTGTGTGCATGCCTGTGTGTGCATGTGTGTGCATATAACAATTTTGCTTCAAACATTTGTCTGCTCCCAAACAGCCACTGCAGAGACTTCCATTAGCAGCAGCATTAACCTTGCACTGACCTTGTAATAAGCAAGGTATGAGCTAGTCCTGCATCCAGCCTTAGTGTGAGACAGGGAGATGAAAAGACGTTTAATTTGGCCCATTGTATGAATTTTGCTGTCACAAAAAGCTGAAATTCTCTCAGGGCTGCAATGTCTCTGTCGACATAAAGGTTTTAATATAGGTTATGATTAGCATCAAGAAAACATTAAATGACATAATTTTTTTCCCCAAAACAGATGATTATTTTCGAAATTATTTTTCCCATGTTATTGCTGCTTTTTTGTAAATGTATAAAATGTACATTACAGAGGAGAATGAAGGTCAAAAGGTGTCAGTGTAATTAATGAACTGTGGGCTAAAAAATGTGGTTTAATCCTAAATCCTATGGCACTGAGAGACTGAAGTGATTCCAGCTGCATTGTGAGGCTCACAGGAGTCATGTGTGTAAAAGCTGACACTCTCAGGGTGGTTTATTTGGGGACTCACAGACCCCGAACTTTAAATTTACACATATAAATGCATAGGTTTTAAAGCCAGAAGGAATAACCAAGATCTAGGGTGACTTTCTTTATATCCAAGTTGCAGAATTTCACCTCACAGTTCCCTGCCCGAGCCAAATAAAATGACTATTCATACCATAGAGCTTGTGCTTTAATTCAGTGGGGGAACAGGTATGATACCAGGGTGTTTATCCTGAGATCTCAACAAAACCACAGAGCCCAAATAATGTATACCAAGCATCAAATTCTCTCAAACTTGTGGTGATAGTAATAAAAATGGCTAAATGTCTTTGAATAACAAATAAATCTGATTAAACTACTCTTTGCTTATAGCTTTCCTATAAGCAAGAAAGAACATAAATCGTTAGATACATGATTTATAGAATATTATTCGCTTTTCTCAGTAACTCTGTGCATTCTTGGGTCTTTGATATTCTGATAGCAATGCCCTTTGCAAATAATGCAAAATGATGTATATTTTAGCAGCTACTGGCTAGATTCTCAAGAGGAAACATTCTCTAATAGCACAGTGCTCCTGAGGGACTTTTACAAGCAATAAAATCCAAAGCATACAGGCGAGATTTTTTTGTCAAATCTTGCTTATACAAACACGAATTTCAGCTTCAGAGATCTCTTTTCTTCTCACTGCGAGACAAGCTCAGATAACGTGGAACCAGAGTCCTGCATCCTGCAGACATTTAAAGAGTCAGCTGCCTATGTGGTAAGGCAAATACTTGCAGTTTGAAATGATGTATGGGCACCACACACTGATCTCTCCAGTAGGGCAGGGGCAGGAAAGGCTCTCATAGAGAAATCTGCTTTTCCACTGAACTCCTTTCCTGCCTCTGCTCTCTGTAACCAGAGGAGAAGGCAGAAGACAGTCCTACAAGTACTGAAACAAAGGACAGGTGAAGAAACCTTTGATTTCTCCTCCTGACACATGAGGATAATAATGATTAAAAATTATTGTAGATGGCATTTAATTTGGTAAACTGAAATTTGGGATGAAGTATAATGCAGATTTTCTCAGCCTCTTTTTTAACTGCAACATATGCTGTTGAAAGCACAAATGGTTGCTGTTTTTTTTAACATATAAAAATCCCAAGCTCATTTGAATTACATTGAAAATAAATAATAAAAAGTGCAGTTTTTCTTACAATATTGAGATATATTGTAAATTATGAGAGCTGCAATTTTTTTTTATCTTGGAAAAACTTTGTGGCAGATTCTTTTTTCCTTCAAAGACTTCAGTGTTGCTTAGATGTGTGTCAACAAAGAAAGGATTCACTCAGTGCTCAGCAGATGTGCTTGGAGAAAACCCAACTCCTGAGACTGCATTACTGTCAACATCCCTATCAACAGGAAATGTAATAGAATGTGCAAAGTTGATATTTCTATCCTTGAACTTAAAATTGTTCAGTTTTTTGATTCCATATGAGTCTGAATATGGAAAACTCAACTGCATCTACACACAGTGGAGGAGATCCACTGAATACAGTTTGGATTTTCTGTTATCTCCTTATGAGTAAATGAAAACATTACAGCAGAAGTTGCTCTTTATCCTTCATGAAAGAACAACAGTTGTGATGATTACTCTTACCAGAGGGTGGATTTTGTGAGTCTGGTAGAATTTCCATTTGCTGGTTCACTTCTACATTTTTGTGACAAAATGGCAAGCTTTGCTAATTAGACTAATTTAGCTTTGGTAGGTCATCCAGTTAAAGCTAAAAGCAGAATTTATGCATTTGGATTAAACAAAATTTCTATTTTTTTGGGAAAGATTATGTCTATGTTGGCCTTTAATAACTGGGCCAAATTTTTGACTGATGTAATTTAACTGAGTTCTTAGGCAGGATAGTCTAGCAGAGAATTTGATCATAGCATATATAGTTTTTATAGCTGCAATGTGATTTGTTTTATATGTAGAACTGTATCTATATATAATGTACATTATATATACATATGTATAAATTATGAAGATAAATATGCATAGATGTATAGATATGTACTAATAATGCAATAACTGTGCAGCCAAGCACACACATTTTGATTTTAGATTGTGTTACCCATCACTTGCTATTAGTTATCACCCTAAACTGAGAATGGTGAATGTGTTTGCATTTTATTTGTCACCAGGGAATAATTATGAAATATTTATTACATGGAAATTATTCTACATAAATATACTTTGCATAGCAGAAATGCACAGAGGGGGTTGTGACATGAGAGCTCTTCAATGACTTTCAAAATAGTAGAAATATCCCTGGTGGCTTTTAGTGCTTTTTATTCAATTTGGTGCAGATGAGCTAAGTTTATCTGTAAGAAAGTTGGTTTGCAAGTTTTGGGGTAAATGATCCAAGAACAGCAAAGTGGATGTATTTTATTTGCACAGTGAAATTCTATTGGCAAAAAACCCTGCAAAGGCAGTTTATTTTTTTGTCACACTGTAATAAGCATCTAATGACCCACAAAGAATTTGGGAACTCATCCTATTTACATTCCCTCCTATTTAAATATTCTGCTTTTGCATACAAAGGAGAGCTTTGTTCCTACAGGGCTGGTCAGCACCTGCTGGCTGCTTCCCACTGGGCACCATAATCCTCTGTGGCACTGAGCTTCCACAATCAAAGACTTTTTCCCTGTGTGTCCATCACGTACCTGGCGATTTTGTCAGTGCAGGACATGGTGATGAGCTGCTCCCCCAGCAGGACCCCATCCCATGTCTGCGCTGCGTTGTGGCACCGCACGGGAATGGTCCCTTCGCCAGACTCGATCTTCGTCCGCAGGTGCCCGCGGTATTTCCTCACTATGTGCTTGCTGCTGTTCACTGGGCAAAACAAACACAAGAATGGCAGGAATTGAGTGTTGTTTGAAAGGACTTGAGAGGCTGTGTTGATGCCATAGCTTGCATTTACAAAACCACCTTTGAAGGTCCTTTAAAAATCGGATGCAAAATTAGGTGAGATAACAGCCCAAGAAAGCAGCACAGTGCAGAAAGGAAGGAGCGTCTAGCATGCTTTTCTTTTTGCATCCATCACAGCTTACACAAAGCACACACTGAGCTCATGCTCCCCTTCTATTTCCCTTATATATTTAAAAAGAAGAAAGGTTCTCTGTCTTTTTAAGAACCTGTACAATTTCTCATTTTAGAATTGAGTTGTGATGGATGAATATTTGAAAAATATTAGTTCAGTAAGTATCATCAAAGACTCAGCTGCATGATGCAGACCAGTCCAATACTTTACTGTGATATTCAGTGACATTTCCTGAATAATTTCAGAAGTGAGTTTTTGATTTGCTACCATAAAATTTCACTGAAAACTTCTGAAAAGCTAAAGGTTTATACTCTGGGTCAAAGGCAAATCAAAATTTGCTAGTTTTTCATTACTGGCTGAAATTCCTACAGTCTCCCCGAAGTGAGGTACTTTCCTGCCTTGTGTTGTACCAGGATCTTTTATCACTTCTGTAATATTACATATTTCAGTGCAAGGCAGAGGCCCCTGGGGTAGCACAGGGCAAGCAGCTAAGTCGCTTGTCCTGGACCATGATGAACTGAGTCCTGCAGATATGCAGTAAATACAGGAGATAATGACATTTCAAAAGAACTTCACCTTCATTATTATGAAAAGAGGAAAACTGAAGCTCATTATCAAAATCACTCTTACACTCTTACACTGCTACATTACCCCTGGGTATTTTGGCTGTAAAAGGACAAGAAGGAGCAGCAAGAAAATCCTCAGGGTCTGCTCACTGCCTCACCCTCAGAGGGTTTCACTGGGGGTCACCCTCTCCCTGAAGCAGACCTTCCACAGTTTCCCTCTAGCCCAAAGGAAAATAATGGATGGCAGTACATGATGGCCTCTGCATTCAAGGAAAAAGGAATGCTTCATTTACAGACATGAAGCTTTTGCTCACATTGCCAACTGTCCTGCATTTTTTCCATGCCAGCTCCTCATGTGGACCAGAAGGCTTCTACTTGTGAAGGTGATGCTCCTCAGTGCTCAGTGGGCTGTGGGGCTGAGTGTTTCTGCCACTGACACCAGTGCACCAGAGGCTGTGGGGCTGGTGGCACCTCTGGCTGTGAGCAGCTGCCTCTGTGCACGGTCCCCAGTGCTGGTGGCAGCAATGGATTGAGTGGCTGCTGCCACTGGGTGGTTTGCAAAAAAGGGAGAGGAATAATAAATTGCTTCAGCCTATTGGGATTAGCAGAGGCAGCAAACACACATAGCGCAGCAAAGTCAGCTGTGACCCTCCAGCAGGCAGGGCCCTCAGCAATCATTGCCTCTTCTCTTCATTCCTGTTTTTTTAGAATTTAAGATGGGTGCATGTGTGTCAGCAGCAGGCTGGGACAGGTATCAAATGGATTGCTTGGCCATGACCAAAACCAATTTCCATCCAAACTCAATCTCCATCATATACAAAATATTGTTGCAAATACTATTACAGTAATGCTGCTACAGCATCTGAGTTTGAGGAAGAGTGGCTGTTGCACTGCCATCCCCATCAGCAGCCACCTCATCCTAGCAGCAGGGGATGGGGAGGGTCCCTGCGCCCAGTTGTCAGCACCTCACAAATTAAGACACTGCAGTAATCATCAGACTTGGACTATTGTGGCTTTTCAAACTTGAGTTGTGGGAGAAACTGGGAACAGCCAATAGGGAAATAAAAAAATCTAATAAGCAAAAATGTGGAAATGTGAAAAGAGCAGAAATGTCTCAGATCCCTCTGTTCTCAAATTTTCTGGTTGTGCCAACACTGTCAGGAAAGATTTTCCATGACCATGTGTGCTGATCCCTTGCACATCACTCTTGTCTGGGATGCTAAGTGCAGTGTCATCCAGAGGATGCCCTTTGGACTGTGTTAGCCATCTGGGAACTCGCCCATATTTTTCCTAGGACTCTGTGAGGAAACATTTTTAAAAACATGAAACAGTGGTGAGCAGCATTTTTCATAATTAAACCGCAGAGTCGTGGGAAAGATAGGACAACAAAAGTAGAAAGTGATCACTTCTACTTAGCAAACAGATCTAGCTGAACAACAGTGAGAAATGTCTGCTAAAACCACTTTGCCTTTGTCTGCACATACTGAGAACTGATGGCACAGCAGACCAAGATCTCTGCCAAGGAAGCAGTGAAGAGTGACTCAAGAGGCTATTGCTGTTTCAGCTGGTGGAAAGAGTAACTTTAAGCAAACCAGTTCTCTTTTCCTAAGCTTTCCCACAAGTATAATGAAGATAATGATGCTTCCTTCTTATGCAAATTCATTTAAAGGTACTGCTTAACAACTATTTATGAAAAACAGATGCTATCCTTCCAGGAAAGATTTGCCACAGGAGTCCACCTACTGGAAATCCCTCAAGACAAAATGTTTTTTACTGTTTCTTTCTCCAAATTTTAAGAAAATATTTTTTCTTGTTACACTTATTTCCCATCTCTGTAGATTCTCCTCCCTTTCTCAGCTCCTGCTCTGAGCCTCCCCTGTGGGTGCCTTGATCTCCTAGATTACTCTCTTATTCAAGCAATTCAGTGTGTTGATACACCTCCGCTTCCCATACATGCAAAGACACATGTAACTGCCAGGGAATTTTAGTGACTGCAGGATAAGATGAGCAGCCCATCATTTGTGTGGCTTTGATTTCAGTACATAAATGTTACCTCAGTGAGGGGCAAAGGTTCCCACAATATGCTGACAGAGATAAAGAGTGAGCTCAGGGGGAAGAACAGCAGCAGGATTTCAAACAGCTGTTGAGCAGCTGGGGAATTTAAAATATAGGCCAAAAAATTTTGAGGAGAGGGATATGAAAGACTTCTGTGAGTTTGGGGGGGGTCTGTATATTTAATTTGTCATTGGTCTATCTATCTTCCCAAGACTGCAGGAAGTACAAAGGCCAAAGCACTCTACAGCTGGTTGTTCTCACAGCATCTCAACCCTGGACTGCAAGTGCCAGAAACTGAACAATAAAGTTTCTAAGAAGCACTTGAGGTGTGCAAGTGCACTGATAGTCTCAGTTTCTGAGCGCTCATATTGGCTCAGCCACGTGTCCAGCTCTGCTCCCTGTCCCTGCGCCCTGCCCAGGCTGCAGCGAGCAGCCGGTGCTGGCTGATAGGATTCAGGATTTGTGGCCAGGGTACACTCACCCCAGGACACACTCCCACTGCTCTGATAAGGGGTTTTAGCTGCTCAACTGCTATTAAATTCAATGAATAGGGTGTGACTCAAACCTCAAGCTGTGCTGCCTGTCTCAGGCTGCTCACATTGCTGGGGTGGTTGGAACACATGCTCCAAAGGTTCATCTGTGGCATTTATATAAAATACTAATAACCCAAAGCTCTGAATGCTTTCAGATTGCCAATGGTTAAATAAATCAAAATCTGCAACTGGAACACACTGAGTTCTTTTTTAGCATGCCATTAAGCAGCACAGGAAGATATAGCCAAAGGAAGAGATGAGGATCTGTGAGTTTTGCACTGAAGCTGCAGACAGACTCCAGCTCTAAGCTGCTTGTTAGCAGTAAAATCATGGTCCACTTGCTGGCTCAGCCTGCTACAGATCATTTTAATGCAGTCACAGAAATATATTTATTCATGCATCTAAAAGTCACCAACTACAGGCTACTGCTGTTCTGCTGTTAAGTATGATCAAAACATCAGTAACTTTAAGCATTTCTGATCTTCCCTGTGCTGGTTCTCCAACTGCTTAATCTCAGCTAATTGCAGGGGAGAAGGCGTCTGTGGATGCCACTTCAACCAGAACAAAATGTCAATTCAAACCAGAATTGGAAAGGACAAACTAAAAAATCATTTGGAGTGGATTTATGATGTGTGCTCCACTCAGATGTGGAAATTACTCCTGAGAGTTCCTAAGATAAAAAGGTCCTGGATTAATTATTGGATTAGAAATGTACACAGACAGGTGCCTCGTATTTAAAATCAGTGAAATGCTCTGATTTCAAGCCTAACCCCTTATTTCCATATTTGCTCCAGGACCAGTTCTAGCTCATATAGTAATGAAAAAAGCTAGTCCATATTTATTATTTAGTTACAGAGTGAAGAGGAAATGGACGGTGATTAAACAGAATCACACGAGTAAGGATCTGTCTGAAATTTTGCATGACTGCCTCAGAGGTTCATTTTCTGTTTTCCTGCTTCAGTGGAGGCTGCTCTTTCTTCAGAAAAGAAATAGAAGAGCCTGTCTTGCATTTTCAGTGCTGGACTCTCCCCCCCTCAGCATGGTTTACAAAGCTTCCTTAGAGCAGTGGGAGACAAAGGGGTGGAAAGAAGAGTGTTAACATTTGACTGCCTTTGTATTTTGATGGTTATTAGAGATGCACTTTCCTCAACCAGATCCTGACTAAATGTACAGCATTACTATTTCTGGAAGTGTTGAAGTGAGAATCACAGCACAGTGAGCACTTTGGCTGTGTCTGCTCTGGGCAGAGTGGCGGGTCAGATAAATCCCTGCTGCACTGGGCTTTGGTGACCCACACAGAGCCAGGCTGAAATGCCATGGGCCAGCTTTGGAAAACAAGAAACTTTAGGACTATTCTGAAATAAGTCTGAATTTGTGAAAAGAATGGTCAACAGAGCTGCCCTGCAGTGACTTCGGGGATGTATCATTCCCAGAAGGGAACACAAGAGACCCTGTCCTGTACAGGTTAAACAGGATAAAAGCATGTTGAGATTAATCTAAAAGTTGAGATATGACTTTTAAATATAGACCATGAGGGATATTGCATCTGAAGGGAGTCCTAGGAGAGATTTGCTTGCTCCCAGAGCCATGTGGCACCCAGCATGTTGTATCAGATTTCAGTTCAGATCTATGGTATGGACAGTACCATTAAGCCCTATATACAAATAAAAATATAAATATGTAATTTATATGGTAATTTTACCTGCGAGACCTGTAGTTTTTGGAACTTAAATTAACATTGGAGATTGAACTTCTTTACCTTTTCCCTTCTCCCTGCCTCTTTCTTGGCTGAAATACTGTCTTTGGACTGTGGTCCCTAACCTGACAGAATCCATGACCTGATAAATGATGCTCCCTTCTTTTCAGTAACCTTCAAATAGCAATTTTCACTCTTTCTACTTCTTCCACAATTTTTCATCTGCCAATTATTTCTAGTGATGTACTGACAAGGTGTGATAGCAAAGTCAGTTTGCCTATCCATAGATTATCAATATGTGGCATTTAATCCAGAAGAAGCAGTGAAGAGAAAACTTGAAGTTTGAATCCTCAAGAACAGGAAGGAAATGACTGAATTATTTTTCTTTATCTGCTTTAAGTAGCTATTAATTTATTATTTTTTGATTGAATTGTAATGTTAGAGACAGTAACTGTAGGAAGGGTATAAGAATGGTTTTTCAGCATATTAAAGTTTATCAGTGAATGTTTTAATGAATACTTTTCATTTTGGTCCATCAAAATGCCTCCATATATGATTATTGAGGGAAAAAATTCATCTGTTCAGATAACATAACTCTTTTACAATGAGTTTTTATTATTTTTGTACGTTAATATGAAATTTATTGAAAGCTCATCCTAGGGAGAGGTGCCAAAATACCTTCATTGAACTATGCTAGAGCAGACTATGACACTCTAATACATGAAATCCATTTCACCATCAGACTAACTTCTAAGTAAGCCTGGACTCTCAGCAGTCTTTAATACCCTGAGAGGAAAAAAAATATCTGAGAGAAATAGCTCAAAGCCTACAAACAAGTTTTCTCTAATGTCTGTCTTTGAGAAATGCCTGGGATCAAAATGTGAGTAACTAGTTAAAATTCACTTTAAAACAATTTGCTGGCAGCAAAGTCATGCAGAGCTTCCTCTGAGAGTTATAAATGACTGTTCCAGGCAAGGAGGAATGAGCAGCACTGGGTCAGGTGTCAGGGAAATTCTTTGTGCCACCTACAAACCCAGGCTGTGGACTCCAGCCTGCTCTAGAGTAGGAAAGCATTAGCATGTTGAAGCCGAAAGTACAAGATTTATCAGAGGGATTAAGATTCTGTGCATGTGGCAATAAAGGAAAATACAACTCAAACACTTCAAGATTATTATTTTTAATTACTAATTGCTCCTCTTGTCTAAAATCAGACACGTCCCGCCACGGCTTTGAAAGTGCAGCTGCTCCCACAGAGCAAAGTCTCGAGATCTGGCAAAGGGCTGGGAATTCTCTGAGGAGGAGTTCTGCCTCTGAAGCCTCCACCAGGCAGAGAGGGCCACAGAGAGGGTCTCCAGCAAGGCACAGCTCAGGTTTGGCAGTGGGCAGAGATGCTGCTTGTGCCCAGCTCAGCAGCTGATCAAAGCCAGTGCAGAGTGAGATCAGGGGGAAGCAGCTATTCACCCATGTCCTAAGCTGTGCATCATTGGATCTTTCACTTTTTTGTTAATGAGAAATGTTTTCTCTTAAGGCTAGGCTTTATCTTTTAAATATACTTTATGTGAAAAATATATCAACATCACTAGAATTGCCTATTTGGTGACAATTCTCTCTCCTGCCATGTTTTAATCAAGAAGTTTACACAAACATAAAGAGAATGTGTTATTCATCATAACCCTCTTTCTTTTATCAACAAAACATGCTGTTATTCATATGGCTCTGGGATTCTGTTGCAGTTTGGAAACTGAAATCTTCAAGGATGATTTAAGGAAAATGTTGTGGGAGAAGTCAGCAAAATATGTAAACAGAAAATGAACCCCATGAGACAGAAACAAGAGCAATCTGTCAATATGGTGACAGATTTTCAACCACACTGTGGTTGGTATAATTCTAGAGAGGCTGTGATTCCTGATGCACCACCAGATATATTCTAATTCAGCTTCTGGAGCTCTGGAGTCTTGTCTGGAGCCTTGTCTGGAGCCTGGTCTTTGGATGAAGAAATTAATTCTTGATCACCAGAAAGTGGTTCCTGTCAGCCTCAAAAAATCTGTGGACTAAAGTTGTTAAATTACTCTGAATAATTTTACAGCAGTGCACAGAACATACAATGTTTTCCATTTTAGTATTCTTCTCTCAGCACTAACTACCCTTTCTCAGAGCTGTGATTGCTGGATCCCTTTTATTCCAATTTTACAGGTACAGAAATAGAAATTACCAGAGTGAGGTGATTTGCCCCAGTCTGGCTAGAGAAGGCAGCTTGCAGGATCATGGTAAGAATTTAATTGTTTGCTACTCACACAGAACTCTTCAGATTTCTCTCCTTACTCTAAGAAACTCCCACTAGTCTGAGGACTTCCAGAAGTCCCACAAAGATCCTAACTGGACCTGGAGCTGTCTCATAAGCTTTCTAAAACTCAACTTATGAGTTTTATCTGTAATTCCCACTCAGTGGAAGGGCAAATTAGACTAATTTAGACCTGAGTGGGTGTAATTTTCACCCACAGAGATTTTTCCTGACTATGGTTTGATATTTTCCACTCAAAAATCTGTGCCTCACTTAGGTGCCTATCTATGGTTGGCTATGGGATGTTGGGGTGGAATGGGGGGATGTCCAGGAGCATGTGTTCTCTTTTTCCTGCTGCAGAGGGCTTTGAAGACACCATCATTCCTTGGGCTGGACAAATCTGGGGACAAGGAGCTTTTCTTGATGGAATTTTCTACTGCTGTTCTGAAAACTTCTCAGGCATGGTCTTTTGCTGATTAATGTAGCCTTTTTATCACATCTGAACATTGCATCCAAATGCAGTGTTTTACAAAGCAGCAAAAGCCATAACAAAGCAGAATCAATAAATACAGTGCAATGCCCTGTGGCTATTCCAGCATTCTGTTAAAATTAGAATCTGATTATAGCTGGAAACCTGTTTTCCTGAATCTTAACAAACACATTTTGCTTTACATGAAAGCTTTTCAAAGCTGTGTCCAATGCTGGCTCTGAGCAATCCATAGTTTTCAGCATATTCTGTCTCTTTTCCTGGATAGACACACACTGCACTGACATATACTTCTAAAAATCTTATTTTCTACTTTAAACTCCCCCTGAAACAACAAAACTCAAATAAGCAAAAGCAGCCAAGAATATCACAAGGAGAAGGAATTGGGACATTTTCAATGCATTGTCAAAGGCACAGTTTTCTCATGATGTGTCAGTTCTGACAAAGTTTTAAAACAGAGAGTTAAAAAAGGGAGCTGTCTAGCTCAGCTGAGAGGGAATTCACTGATCCAGGAGTTGAGAGACACAGATTCAAGTTTTTATTTGATTCTAAGTGGCCTTGAATGAAAAAGCCTACCCTGAACTGGGCATGGGAGGAAATGAAATAGGGTTTTCCTACCCCTTGTTACTCATGACCAGAAGATACAAAAAATATAAGATGTGATCCCAGTTTCACACAATTATTTTCTTTTAAGTTTTGCCTGAAAGGTTTTGAGGGTTTTTTTTCCAGCCAGCCAGTTCTTTGAGACCTAAAATCTGTCCATGAAGTGAAGCTGTTATTCACCAGTCAGCTTTAGCAAAACCCCACTAAGAACCTAACTACCCAGCCTGGTGGAGATTAATAATGGAATATAAAGGAACAGCAAACTTGTACATGCTGATTAACTTGTACAGCTTGATTAATTGTACTGAAAGCTTCAGGACTTCAGTATAGTGAAATGAAAGCCTCTTTCCAAGGTGCATCCTTAGCTCCAGCATGAAAATACCAACAATAAAACCATGAGTGCTTTCACAGCTCTCCTAAGCCTGGACACCACTGGTTTCTCTGGCAGGTTTAGGGGCTGGAACTGACCTTTGGGATTGGCAAAAGGTTTAGCATGACAGGTCATGTAAGGCATCAGACCTCTCCTTTGGGTTACCAAATAGATGGGATTTCCAGAACATGTGACCCATGTATTTGCAGCCCCTCTGGCACTGCTGCTCTGTCTCAGCAATGGGCTCATCTGAACACCAAGATCCAGCTGCTGCTGCTGCAGCTTTTTCCTCAGGTAGCTTCAGGAGGGCTAAGGGTTCACAGAAAAGGGCTTGGGCCAGTCACTGTCTCCATTCTGGTACCCTTGACAGGAGTCTTTCCACCCTTTTCCATTATTTTCCTCCCCGGCAGCCTTGGATGAGCAGAGAGTGAGTAGGAGAGGCTGGGGGAGGAAAAGCTTCTTGCAGCCCGGGAGATGGCTCCAGCCAGTGCCTGCAGGTCCTGTGTGGGTGCTGAGCATTGGAAGAAGCAGAGGGGCTTCACTCATCCTGAGTTTCCCCACCCTCACAGGCTTTATGTTGCTGTCTCTCGCCCACTTCCCCCTCACAGCTGAACATCACAGACCCACTCTCCCTCAAACTTCGCCATCCTGTCCCAGGGTCCCACTGATTCCTCTCAGCCACACTTTCTTCTCCTGAAATCCCTTTGCCCACCTTCCCCAGAAGAAGAAAGCTCCCCCACAGTGCCAGCATGGATTTATTTTAGATGCTGGAAAGAAATCTTAGAACTGTCTACACACAGCATCACTTCACACCTGAAAAGCCCTGAGCTAAATCAGCCCTGCAGGACTTGTGGGGACACAGGACCACCCCAGCTGGGCTGGGCTCTGCTGTCATCCTGCCCATCCTGAGCAGGAGCACACTCCACCTCTGCTCCAGCCATGGGTGAGGTGTTTCAGTGAAGGAGAGAATTAACCAGAGGGAACTGTCCTGTGGCCATGCTGTCCCTGCCAAGCTGACTTGAGTGAAAGCAGTCACACTGAAACAGCATTTCAGCATCCTGGGAAGATCAAGATAGAAAACAGGGCAATTTCATACAAACCTAGTGCCTGCTAATAGTCCTGAGCAGGGACACGAGCTCCTTGGCAGCCCAGCCTCCAGTCAGCTGTAGAAAGTAGCTCCATTTCCTCTGTTTACTTTGGTAAATTGAGGCTGGGTCAGTGGCACAAGCAGGAGGGGCCATTGCTTCCATGGAATGTGACCTCAAAGGAGCCTGACAAAGGGTGCTGTGCTCACACCTGAACCCAAACCTTTTGGATAAGACCCAGTCCAGTCTTAATGAAGGGAAAGGATAATTTCCTTCCACCTTCTTGAATGCTAATTCCCTAGCCTGTGAAGTAATGCAAGAGCCTCTTGCTGTATCTGCAATTTCTGCAGCATCCTTTATATGACAAAGCAATCTGGGCTGACCACAATAATTCATCCAGTGCTGGGATTATTTCTCCTGAGGCAGTATTCAGCACTACAGCCTACAGTGGTGTGTGCATTTTTTTAGTTTCCTGTTACTTCTGGGCATGGTTCTCTATGATAATTTTTTTCTGAGATCCCCCAAGGTATTGTTCTGCTCAGTCATATGAAAAATAGGAAAACAAAGCACCTTCATCCCGGTTCCACAGATGGGCCATTCATCAGCATAAAATCACCTTCACAGCCTTGGAGGAAGCTGCTCCATGCACCAAATAGCTAGGAATTTCCAAGATGGTTTCTCAAGCTGCATCAGGCCAACAGCTGTGACAGACAGATGTGATATCTGGGAGCACTTGTGTAATGGAAACAAAAAATAGTGCCCAAGTCCAGGGGATGACCTATGGTTATCTGCAATTTTTGTAATGGGAAAGTTTATCCCTTTGTTAGAACCTGAATTTTCTTGTAGTTCCAGATGTCTAATTTCTTTTCAGATCACTGAGTTACTTAGATTGTTCTTCTTGAAGTGCTTTCCCCTTTTACCATCTATTTACAAGAACAGAATTTGTTCATTTAACTAAACATGGGATTGGCAAAAGGAAGGCAGAGATTTCTTCCCCTTGCACATCCAGAAATGTTCACCAAACCCAATGGTTTGGGGAGTGGTTCTAGCCCAGTTACCGCCATAAGCATTCTCATTGTATTTCCATCCTCTAACTCTCTGAAGGACACTGAATATTGACTTCTGGGGCTGAGGCTCTCAAACAGTTTTAGGAGATGATCAGACTCCTTAGAGGGTCTCTGTGTGAATCTGGCCTTCTCCAGCCAGTCTGCTCAGGATATGACTTTCAGGGGTCTGGTTTGGGATGACAGAACCTGGGTCAGCCCCATCTGAACAGGGAATGCTGAGTTACTGCTGTGAGCAGGGCACCCTTCACAGCAGCCCTGGATCTGGGGTGAACAGAGAATGTTTTTCTGAGAATGGAATGCAAAATGCAGCAGCCAGAATCACAAGCAGGGAAAGCACAGGTCTGCCCAGTGAAAGCACACTTGAGTAGGGAGCACAAATGTGTCTTCCTGGGTACTCTTCAATTCCCCAACTCCCTGAAAACTGCAGTGCACATCTTCTCCTCATCACATCACCTACCAAGGCAATGATGTGGCTCACGTGGTCACAAACGGGCCCTGCTTAGATGAGAGTTCTGCCAAATGTGTGTGCATGAGAGCTTCAGCACAGCTGTAGGTTAATAGACAAGCAGGAGAAAAACCCCATGTGGAGCAGATGCAATGGTGTGTTTCAGACCTAAAGGAAGTGTGGGATAAAACAGGAGCTGGGCTATCAGGGAGTCAATGGCACAAGGCAATACAGCATGTTAGCAAGAGATAGAAAAGCAGCCCAGGGGAGAAGAACTGAGACAAGCCCTGGGGCAGATTCTGTTTGTCTCTTTGGTGATCCATGTAGTGAAAAAGAGAGAGCACATCTGTAGAAAAAAGATGGACAATGAGGTAAAATACTGCCAGGGAAGGAGGAGTGGGGGAAGTAGAGGATTTTTTTTAGCTCAAATTTTCAAGCAATTCATTTTGCTTTTCAAGAGACTTAAAAAAAAGGAAAAGAGCCAATGAGTCAAGAAGCACTAAATTAGCTAGGATGGTGCTGTAGCAAATCAAGGGCTTGATTATTCTGTGGTTTGCCCTAGATTTAGGAGAAAGTGCAAAATATGCAACAAATACCACAGGGTGAGCTGCCCCCAGGGCTCCACCTCACAAGCAGGAGTGTGTGTGCCATAATGGAAACAGCAGCTCCCTTAGGCCCCTCAGGAACCCCTGGTGACTGATGCTGTGGGACTGTCCTTGGGAGAGCTCAGAAATGCAGGCACACCTGGCTGAGATGCACATGAAGGGAGAAGGCACCAGAAAGGGAGATGTCCCAGGCTCCCTGACCTGCAGCACTGAACTGATGGAGGGGAAGAAGCTGCGTGTGTGAAGGAGCAATGAGAGTTGTGAGGACACCAGGAACAAGCTGCCTTTTTGTCATAGAGCTGTGCTACAACCTTGAGGCTGACCTTGAAAAATGATGGAAAGGGTCTTGAGAAGGAGACTGGAGAGAATGAACCAGGACAAACCCATAAAAAGCACCTGAAACCCCTGTGGCATTTCCCAGTCTCATATTCCTGCAGCACCACTGACTGTGGCTGGTCTCCTGTGCTGCTCTCAGCTGCTCTGGCCTCTTTCCCCCCAGCCTCCTCCCCTGCTCTCTCAGTCTGTACCTTCTTCCAAAGCTCTGACTTCATTTCCTGTAAATCCATCCAACTTCCCAACCTACAGGCACCAAAAAAGAGTTAGAAACCCCTCCCTGCTCAAAGTAGCCTGCTCCAACTGATTTAGTCTCTCTTTTAGAGCTGCCTAAGGATGTTATCAACAAACAACTCAGCTTACCTCTGACTCAAGAAGGCCATTTCTTCAAATTAAAGTATGATTTTATCTCCTTGTCCCTAATCTCACTTTCCTGCATGAGGCTGGCATGGGTGTGTGCTGCCTGCACCTCTCCTCTGCATTGCAACTCTCAGACTTTTACACATGCCACAAACTTGGTATCCACTATCTGCTCTATCCACTAAGAAGTAAACTGGGTTTCAAAAGCATGCCAGCTTACGTCTTCCCTTACCAGAACAAAGCTCATAAGAAGGAAATGCGAGGCCTCCCTGAGGGTGCTGGAAAGACACGGTGGATAATAGGAAATTTTTGGAAGGAGATTTGAGAAGTGGATTTTACTCAGTCCCTATATTGATAAAGGCTTATCATATTCCTTCTCAAAACCAGGAACCACATGGTGAGGCAACGTTTTTAAATGTTAATGCATCTTTAGAGAATAATCAGTAATGTTTGATGGCTTGTGCTAGCTCTAGGAGAGGTCTCTTTGTTGTTTAAGAAATTAAACAACATTCATCTGGAGTTTCTTGTCATTACAGGATGAAAGAAAGGTTATTTCTTTAGGAAAAAAAAAAAAAGAAGAAAGGGAAGATGTGAATGATAAACATTATAAAATACTTATCTTCCCAGATGTCTCTGGGATTATGTGAGCTGAGAGGAAATGCTTATCTCTCTGAAGGACAGCTTTTGGCAACTTGGCTTTCTATACAGTGCTAAATTGTTTTAAGAGCACAGGACAAAGGTAGAGGGATCTGTTTAAAGGAGTGAATTATGAGCCAGGTGTAGCATCTCTTCATGGTACTGCTACTGAATCACTGTGTAACCTTGGCTAAACCACACAGACCTTTCTGCCTCAGCTTCTGCTTGGGAAAATAATTGGTGTAATAGCCAACAGGAAAATTATTTTCATGATTATCTACAAATTTACTGTCTGTGTCATGTACTGTGTGATTATATATTTTTAAACATAGCTCCTTGTGTATCTTGTTATCGACAGAAGCATTCCCTCATTAGCTGGGAGATTTATCTGGTCTGTGAAGGAATCCATGAGCCAAGCAGGGTTCACCTCCAGGGCTGGGTTCAGCTGCATATAATCAGGCAGCAGGGCTGTCAGCTGCCCAAAGCACTGACTTCCTCATGCCAACAAGAGCAGAATCCAGCCTGGACAGCCTCTGGTTGCTCTTGACAATAAACCACATTTAAAAAATAATTACAGATTTTGGTGCTTCCAATTGTGATGGCAGCTAAGGGGTGCCCCAGGAAACCTGCCTTCTGGAAAACATGAGTGCCTTTAACCAAACATAAAGCCTTTTAAAATATCTCTTGATACAGCTATACAGTGAGAGGCCAAAGTTCACTATTGTTTTCTGATATTCATAAGCATTCCCTTTTTAATTTTGATTTAAGATGATGCTATGTCTTTTCATTTTGTTAACTCATCAGGAATTGGTTGATTTGAGTTGGACTTTTAAGCATTTACTTGCTTTTGTTCATTTTATAAACCCTGCTGACACAATGAAGAAATCATGGCAGGCAAGGACCACATTTCCTTCCTGAATAGGTGCATTCTGTTTTGTTGCCCCAGCAAGCTGCTGTTTCACACGTGAAAAAAATTCTAGTCTGGGCAGAATAATATCTAATCATTGATAAATAACTTATACAAATAAGAAATCACAAAGGAGTGAAACTACCATCTGATGGATTTGCCTGTGAGGAAGTGATGTCGTTGTGTGACCTTGGGTGATTAATGTTACATTTCCATGTCTGTGCTTCCTCCTCCATCCATTCTTTTGTCTTGCCTGCCTCACATTCAGGGTAGTCAAGGCAAGGACCATTTCTCATTATGTGCACATTTGGCAGCCAGCACTATGGGCTTTGCAGCACTGTAAAACACAGGTATGAGGAGCAGTAGTTGGGCAGAGATAAGAGAGTGCCTTGTGCATTGGATCATGGGGTGACAGGCATGTGATAACCAGCCACAGATCTCTGGGGTCCCCTGTCCCTGGCTGGGGGCATTCCATGTGGAT
This sequence comes from Ammospiza nelsoni, assembly GCF_027579445.1. Lineage (NCBI taxonomy): Eukaryota > Metazoa > Chordata > Aves > Passeriformes > Passerellidae > Ammospiza > Ammospiza nelsoni. The sequence continues at coordinate 11,405,919 of NC_080633.1, forward strand.
AGGTAGGGACTAAGCTGGTGCAGGGGGAAAGAAACAAGGACCTGACAGGGGAGGGACAGGGACAGGCATGTCTGGGGAGTGAGGAGGTGAGTGGGCTGGGTCATGGTGGAGATGGGATTTGTCATAATGGACAACAAGCTCTGCAGGCCTGTTGGTGGCACACCCTGGCTCAAGAACCTGATTTGTTAATCTCATTTTCAGGATCACCTCTAGAGAAGAAATCCCTGGAAAATCATGTGTTTGCTTGAATGCCATAGGTATGGTTCCAGAGACTCTAAGGCTGAGCTGGTGGACTCCAACAAACCCACCTGCCATGCAGTGCCCATGCAGTATATTTGACATAGGCGGGATGGCTTTGGAAGGATCTCTTGCA